>NW_027513711.1:0-600000 GCF_048772815.1 Callospermophilus lateralis
ATTTCATGAATGACTTCCTGCAATAATGGATTCCAAATAATAAATATTTGCCTTGATTTTTGCAAAGCAAAACATAATATAAAGCTTGATCAGGGAAGATGCAATGACAATGTAGTGATTCTCACTGGGGACATTTTTCTGTGAAGAGCCCGAGCTAATAGAAGTAGAGTTTTTTGATCAATCTGATCTAAAAGTACAAGACTAATCTCTGTCCCCAGGACAAGACCCATGTTTCATAAGACTTGGTTCAAACTCTTCCCCACCCAGAAATTCTTTCTCATAACTCTGAACACCCCCCCACCTGTTCTAAATAAGTTTTTCCAACTATCACTTTACCCTTTAATAGGAGTAACTTTCCCCTCTTCACTGTATGAAGTATTAACATATGTTTGTACATCCACACTCTTAACATTAAGCTCCATGAGGATAAAAACCATGCACAACAGATATGACTTTGAGAAAGTCACTTAAATCTTTTCAGATCGCTTCAATGGTTCTCGAAACCTAATTAAATTGGTTCTAATGGCAACATTTAGCTGGAGAAACTTTAAATTCCAGTCATAGTGGGCTTCCTGCTTTTATCTCCCCACTACACAACCATCATGAGACTACCCAAGAATAATGGGCTTACATGGGTCCTAAAAACATGGTCAAATGGACAGCTTTGATGTCCATAGTCCAAGCCCACATGGTCAAGTTAAAGCACCTGGCTTCATTCCCATGTGCCCAATCCCAAAAAGCCTGATCTCAATGAGGCCTTCCCAACACCTCCAGGAGAACAGATCTCTGCCTCTGCTGAACCCTATCTCTTTACCTCACACTTGATTCCATCTGCATTCTAGCATCTGTCCTGACATCCCTGTGGTAACCACATGCCCCCTACTTAGCCCCACACTCCATCTTCAAAGGAAAAGTCCCAATCAGTTATATTTGCATCTCCTCCCATGGCTAAAATACTGCTCACATACTAAGATATTGAACAAATAGTCATCTTCTGTCCTTTCTTTCCTCTGTAAGCCTGGAAGGACTTTCCAGGACTTAAGACCCATCTTTAGAATTCAGCCAATATTTCTTCCTCAAGGCAGCTGTCCCTGTCATACACTATTATACCACTTAGTTTTTACAGTATTTGTATCATTATGTAATCGCATTTTCCCTCAATGAGGGCAACCATGGTATTTATTTATACTCATTGTGTATATTTCCTACCTATAGATATGTTACCCAGTAGTCATTCCAATAAATATTGACTTAAATAATAAAAAAATCTTTCTCCCCTACAATACAACTACTTTTGAAGTGGTAAGGTATATGCAAAGCCATGGGGTAATAATTCTCCCCTAAGGTTGAAGCAGAGGCTCTTCCCCACTGGCCCTCCCTTGACAGACCTGGTTGAAAATTAAGGTCTTCATCTACATTCCTTAACAAGGTCTAAGCCACTTTCTCCTCCCTCTAACTTACTTTCATGCCTCAGGCCCTATTAGGGAAAATCCTTACCCATTTCAAATTTTCCTTCTTCACAAGGGAAATCCATGAAAACCTAAGCAGAAATGAAAATCCCCTCAAATATCCAAACAAAAGCTCTTTATGGGTCACTCAGGCCGGTCTTCAAATATTTTTTTTTCTACTAAAGTGTGTAGCAACAGGGGATTTCAACATATTTGTCTGAAAATAGCAAAGATTTTTTTTAATTTAATTAATGTATTAGGGACTCAAGAAGTGACATTGTAAAATTCCGAGAATGACATTGATAACATTGTAGATAGCCTATGGACCTGCGAAGAACCTCACAGTGCTGATAAATGAGACAAATTTAGCTACCTAAAAGTAAATGTGAGTTTGGGGATATAACTTGGTTGGCAGAATGCTTGCCTCACTTGCACAAGGCCCTGGGTTCAATCCCAGCACCACAAAAAAATAAAAAATAAATAAATGTGCCTCACATAAGTATCTTCTCATAGGATTTAGATATGCACTGCCCAGGACAGTAACAGCTGTGATTTAAATTTAAACTCAACCAAAAATTAAGCTTCTAGAATCACTAGTCGTATTTCAAATGCTATCATATTAGACCATGTTTCATACCATGGCCACTGATAAAAAAGTTCTATGGGACTGCTCTGCCCCAGATGTTTTGAACACATACTGAGTGGAAAAATTGTCTGAACACAAGGCCTTGAACTTAAATATGACAATCATCTTTTTTACTAACTGCCTGATTCTGCTATACCTGCTTCACACCAAGACTCATTTAATACCCACAATTTGGGAGATGTGTAGTACATTATTATTCGTTTTATTTGTTTCCTTGGGATGCAAGAACAAAGTACTCCCAATACTCCCAGTACACTTGGGAACAGATGCCTTAAACAACAGAAATCTGTTCTCTTACTGTTCTGGAGGCAAGGAGTATGAGGTTAACTTTTAAACCTCATACTCCTTGGTTTCTTCTAGACCTCTTGCCTTGGCTTGTAGATGACTGGATTCTCTCTGAGTCTCGCATGTACTTTTGCTGTGTGTCTATGTCCCAAAATCTTAATAAGGAAAGCAATTTTATTGGATTAGGGTCATTTGTATGAATACATTAACCCAGAGAAGTCACACTTCTCAATGCTGCAATAAGTGGCAGCGCCATGACTTAAACCCAAATCTGTATGGCTCTCAAGTTCATGCATCGAAGCATTATGCAACAGCCAAGAGCCAGCTCCTTTCTCCCCATTCCTTCCCCTCCTACCATAAAGCAACCCAAAAGATCTGAGTTACCTACATGCAACATGACAGGCTGATGGTGTATTTTCAATTTCTTGAGACCAAAAATACTCATTTGAGAACTGGCTTGTAGTAGAATAGATCATAAGAAACTGACTTGTTCACCTGAGGACAAAATCTAACCTCCAGCATTTAGCACCAGCTGAGTCAGCCATGGATAGAAGATACTACCAATTCCCTACCCTTTGGCATTTATACTGTAGGGCATGTGCTGTCTTAAAGCAAGCACATGTGACTTCCCTAGCAACATGCATTTTCTAATTACCTCAAAGTGTTAAACTGGCCAGATTATCAACTTCCTGTCAACATTTGGCTTCTAAATCTAACCAAAGTATGATGGATGTTTTAACAACTACTGCACAACATATAATGATGTTGTGGCAGATTTAATTATTCCAATTCTGAGAGTTTCCTAAAGATTCATTCTACAAAGCTGCCTGCCACTTTGTCTCTTGCTAGAACCAGTGTCACTGGCAGTATTATAGAAGGGTGGGAATGATGGCCATCTGACCTTCATATCAGATTGCTTTCTTTCCCCAGACCCTACAGTGTTCTAGTGCAGACAGTAAAATGAGTCAAATGGGTGTCTCTTATCCACTTCCTTCTTCTTTCTCCTGTCAACTTGACTATTTGGAGGGGAAAAAAACGTCTCAAGATTTGTTTTTTTAATTTTGATCCCAATCCAGACAGATGGTAGTGTGGGTAATAAATTCTCCCCAGAACATGGCCTGAGAAAGCAGCCTCCTGGGCTGGGAATGAGCAGCCATGCGACTGAACAAGGCCAACTCAGTGTTGCAGATGACTTGTATTGCAACAATTCAGGAATAGCATTGTCTTCCGTTGGGATTTTTGCATTAAAATATACTAATTACCAAACCCATGTGATGGGCAGCAAAAAGCACCAGTTCTCCTCCACAAAAATTAAAGTAACATCCGCCTTGCTCTCCATGAACCATAGAAACTGGAGAAGGGAAAGCAGAGGCAACTGAAATTTGCAGATAATTCCAAAGCTTTTCTCTCACAAGTAACAAGAAGTGAGCTCATTTTCAAAGCCTTCAAGTCTAAGTCTAATGTTATAAGCAGGTACAAATGTGATTATGTGAATGCAACTCTCTCTCTCTCTCTCTCTCTCTCTCTCTCTCTCTCTCTCTCTCTCTCTCTCTCTCTCTCCCCTCTCTCTCTGACTTGGAGGATCCAGTCGGAACCAGCCCAGATATCCATTCAGGGTTGACATGCTCCCGCCAAACCCTTAGACTTTGTGTTCATAAACCTCAGCACTCACTCAAGACCTTTGGGCTTAATGTAAATTAATTAAACTGCCATGCAGCTCATTTGACCATTATTGAGGTTTTAAAATAATTAAGAGTGAAGGCAACTGATTAAGCCCTTTCCAGGCTGTAGTGGCAGTTTATAAATTATATAAGTTCCATATTCATGCGAGTCCTCTGTGACTGCAGATTTGCTGCGGGGTGTTCATTAGGATGGAATGAAAAAGCAACAGTAGCTGTGACATCCTTTTGTTTATCCCTTGACAACTTTCCAGGGAGCTCTATGTGAAGGAGTAAAAGTAATATACTTTATTTCTATAGAATTTTACAAATAAGATAATTTTTTTATCCCATTTGATCCTCCCACTAATCCAGTCAGCTTGGCAAGGCTGGCGTTGTTCTTTTTGTTTTACTGGAATTGAAACTAAAGCTCAAAGAAGTTAAGTGTCTCATGCAAAAAAAAAAAAAAAAAAAAAAGAAGGGAGAAAATGCAGCCCCAGACCCAGCTTACTGATTCCCATCTCCATGATCTTCAGTGGGCCCTAGTTTCTTTCCTCCAAAGAACCATGCTTCTCCCCAAACAGGTCTTCCAATATTCCATTTTAGGTATCTGAAATTTCCAAGGAGAAAGCTTTATTACCCTGCCTCAAAGAAAGGATTCCAGCACTAAGACAAAGAAGGATTTTCCCTGAGTTAGAAGAAAAGAAATATTTTTGCTGGACTCTCTTTCACCTCTGCCAAAGCCACACACACATGTACACACACACACACATATACACATGCACAAAAAAAAATCAGAGAAAAATGTCATTTCCTATAAAATAAGGAAACAAGTAAGTCCAAAGCATCAATTGCTATAATATCTGAGATTAGTTGAGGGACGAGGGTGAGAGCTAATTCATTTACCTCCAAGTTAACAAAATATATAAATTTTTTCCCAAATAAGTATTACTTAAAAAAATTATATTCTTACATAAATCTTTCCAGAGGTGTTTTTTTAAATTATTGTTTGTTTTGTTTCATTTTAAATAGTGATTATTTCCTGGTTCATTTAAGGAGACCAGCATAATCTTGGTATTGATATCTAAATAATGGACATGATTACAAAAAAAAAAAATTATATACCACACTTACTCATAAATTCTAAACATAATAGTAGAATTCAAAAATTCAATAAAAAAGAATTCAAAAAAAGAATAATGAGATCTATACCTAATTTAAATATATATAGCAAATTTAAAATCAAAAAGCAATAAGCATAAAATCAAAGAATTAGGAAAGATTTTTAGCATGCAAAACTGAGATAAAAATAAATGTGATATTTATTTACCACTGAATAATTAAAGAATAAAAAGAATAAAACAAAATTCAAAAAGCTGAATAAATATTAAAAGTTCAAATTTTTAAGAAATAATATTCAAAGTTATAAACTCAAATCTTTAGAGCATTAGAGCAAATGAAAATTTTGGATATAAGTAACACAATTAGAAAAAAGAAAACTCAGATTGAACAACAGGGAAAGATAAGGAGAAGGAAAAATTCCAGGAAGAAATTATGGGAATCATAATCAATAAAGAATTGAAGAGTAAAAGAGGGCACCTGCCCCTGAAAATGTTGTCATTTTCAATGTCAAATAAAACTCCAATTTAATTTGTGATGCAAATGTGGCCATTTCCCATACTTGTAAAGATAAACATTACCAAAAATGTTACAATAAATTCATGCCAATTTTATCACTTTTGCATACTTATTTTCATTTTATCCCCTTTTCCATTATTAGTATTATACCCTTATGTTGCAAGGCTGTACAGAGTGTGACTAATTTTATCCTTTCTTTTATAAGTTGAATATTAAAATTGCCATATTTAAAATTAACAATTCAAATATTTTACTTATTCTACAAATTATAAATGTTGGGGCTGGGATTGTGGCTCGGTGGTAGAGCACTTGCCTAGCACATGTAAGGCACTGGATTCAATCCTCAGCACCACATAAAAAGTAAATAAATAAAGGTATTGTATCCATCTAAAACTAAAATATTTTTTTTAAAAAATGATAAATATTTATTGGAACTAACTTAGATATGCATTGGGTTATGAAGAAACTAAAAATACATATGTAATTCCACTAACTAGAGACAGAGATAAAATAGTACATTTGGATTAGAATCCTCTTTTTCTAAATTTTAAAATTGACATACAATTCAACAAAGGAGACAGTGCTCAAGTGTACAATTCAAGATTTTTTGTGTATTCATAACGTGCAATCACACCACTATCAATTTTATAATATTTTCAATCACAAAAAAAAAAAAAAACATACCCACTGGTAATCACTCCCCATTGCCTGCCATCTTCAAAATGTGATTCAAGCAACCATCTACTTTCTGTCTGTGGAATTCTCTATTTTGGACATTTTAAAAACTTGTTCTAATTAGTTATATATGACAGTAGAATAATTATAGGAAAATACTGTCTCTCTCATTTCATGGTCCTACCCAACAGCAAACCCCTCTCCTCTTCTCTCTCCCCTCTGCCAAATCCAAAGTTCCTTCATTCTTCCCTACCCACCTCCATAATGTATCTGTATCTGCTTATCAAAGGAAACATTTCACCTTTGTTTTTTTGTTTTTTTTTTTTGATTTGGCTTATTTTGCTTAGCATGATATCCTCTAGCTCCATCCATTTACCTGCAAATGTCATAATTTAATTTTTCTTTAATATCCTGGATATTTTAATAAATAGAATCATAATATGTGATCTCTTTGTGAAAAGCTTCTTATACTTAGCATATTTTTGACGTTCATTCATGTTGTAGTATGAATTAATACTTGATTTCTTTTTATTGCTTAATAATATTCTATTGTATGCACAGACCATATTTTGTGTATCCATTCATCAGATGATGGACATTGAATTTTTTTTTCACTTTTAAAAAATATGGATCATTATTTTATTTATTTGTATGTGGTGCTGAAAATCAAGCCCAGTGCTTCAAATATGCTAGGCAAGTGCTCTATCACCGAGCTAAAACCCCAAACCCACTTTTTGATAATTATATGTAAAGTTGTAAATATTCTTGTACACATGTTTGCATGGGCATATCTTTTTTCAGTTCTTTTGGTGTGTATGCAAGAGTAGGATTTTGGGATCTTGAGAGCTGGATCAATAATTCACCATTTTACATTGCTACCAGCAAAGTTTAAACATTCTAACTTCTTCACAAATATTTGCAATAGTGGTGTTTTTTTTTTTCTTTTTAGTATAGCAATTCTAAAGGAGGCTGTGTTGTCTGGTGAAGTGGTATTTTCTGTAGTTTTAATTTGCATTTCTCTAATGGCTAGTGAGCATTTTTTCATGTGCTCATTGACCATTTGTATAACTTCTTTAGAGAAATGTCTCTTAAAGTTCTTCACCCACTTTTTTTTTTAGTTTATTTTTATTGAATTGAAATAGTACTTTTCTGGATAATAGACTCTTACCAGATATATGATTAACAAATATTTTCTCCCTTTTCTTGGGTTATCTATTCATTATGTGAACAAAGTCCTTTGATGCCCACCACCCCCTCCCTCAAAATGTTTCACTTTTGATAAATTCCAAGTTATCATTTATATTTTATGAAGATTTATGCCTTTCTTTTCTCTTGAGAGTTTTAAGGTTTTAGTTTTTATATTTATATTTTTTAATCTTTTTTAGTTAAAATTTTGTATATTACATGATGTCAAGGGTTCAAATTCCCTCTTTTGCATGGGAATGTCTAGTTGTACAGCACCATTTCTTGAAAAGACTCTTTTCCTATTCAATGGTTTCAGTACCCTTGTTGAAATTAATTGACCATAGAGGTATATTTTTTTCTGGCCTTCAATTCAACTCATTGATCTACAAATCTATCCTTATGCCTACACAACCTTGTCATGCTTTATAATAAGTTTTGAAATTGAGAAGTATGATTTTCACCTTTAACCACTCCTTTGTAAACTTTCACTTCAAAAACTTTTAAGTACTCACATTCTCATGTCAACAAATGCTATAACACCAATTTAAATAAAAATGTAAAATCCCACATGGTGAGGTTTGTTACTATAAAATGCAATTAATCTTTGCCCCTGCATTATTTGGAAAAATTTTTTGTTGATATTAATATTCCATTAATTTCCATACAGTAATTACATCCAATTTTGTTAACATTATAAATACTGTTGCAATAATATTTTTTATATATTTTGTTAAGCTCCATTTGAAAATATCCTTAGACAGATTATTCTAACTCAAGATTTATCAATCATAGTATATCAATATTTTATGACAATTGATACACATCATATATGTGTATGTATGTACAGTATTATTTCAAACATATTTGTAACAATTTGTTTTGTTGCTCCAAAACCATACTTCTTTTAGAATTAGTTATTATGTTTTTTTAAACAATGACATCTATTTTTTGAGAGTTTTACCTTTATTACATAGTTAACATTCTGTTCCAAGTATTTTTAAAAATCTGTTCTAGTTAGCTATACATGAAAATAGAATACATTTACACTACTTCAGTGATTAAAAACAGTGCCTCATTTTTATTTTAATTACCTTTGTATGATTACTACAGATGTTCTAATAAATGGAATGCTATAATTGTATTTTATTTTTAGTACTTTGCTTTTTTATGAGAATTATCCAATTTTCTGTTAAGGTTTTCAATCCAGGTCTTCAGTCCAGATAGTAAAAACTTTTATTAAAGTGTAATATTGCAAATTAAAACTATAATCAGATATCAACCCATATCTGAAGATGATTATTATCAAAAAGACAAGAAATAATTGTGGTGAGAATGTGGAAAAAATGGACACCTTGTACATTCTTGGTGGTAATGTAAATTAGTACAGCTAGTATGAAAAACAATATGGATATTTTTCAAATAATTATAGATTATATAGTTACTATATTATGATCCAGCAATTCCACTTCTGCTTATATGTTCAAAGGAAAAGTAATCAGTATGTCAGAAAGCACCTGCATTACTGTGTTTATTGCAGCACTACTCATAGTAGCCAAGACATAAAATCACATAACTGTCCATCAATGGACAGATAGGTAAACAAAATGGAGTAAATGTGCCATGGTATACTATGCAGCCTTAAAAAACAAAGAAATCCTGTCATTTGTGATAACATGAATGAACTCAAAGGATATTGTGCTAAGTGAAAGAAACTGATCATGTATAATTAAATACTGCATTATCTCATTTATAGGTTGGAAACTAAAGTAATTGAATCCATAGAAATAAAGAGTAGAATAGTGGTTACTTGAGGTATGAGTTGAAGGTGTTGGATCAGGGAGATGTTTTTCAAATGAGATAAGATTTCAGTTAGACATGAAGAAGAAATTTCAGGATCTCTTGTACACATGGTGACCATAATAAATAATGATGTATTGTACACTAGAATATTGCTTAAAGAGTAGGTTTAAATGTTTTTGACACAAGAAAATAAGTATACGAAGCAATGGGCATATTAATTAACTTGATTTCATCATTCCACAATGAATGCTTATATCAGAACATGCTGTTCAATAAAATAGATACAATTTTTATCCGTTAATTAAAAAATAAAATTATAATTTTTAATTTAAAAAATAAAATATAATATAATATTAACTGCTTTCTCTAATTTTTGCTGAAAACAACTTCCTGCCACTTCTGCCTCAATTCTTTTTAAGGTACGAGAATTGAATAGCAGTCAAAGCATCATGCTGGGTTTAGAATAATGTATTTTTGAAAAAAATGAAAATAGGAACTCTGCTGATTGTAGATCCATCAAAACTGGCCTTTTATGCACACTCATACATTGCTGGTGGGACTGAAAATTGGTGCAGCCAATGTGGAAAGGAGCATGGTTATTCTTTAGCAAACTGGGAATGGATTCACCATTTGACCCAGCTATCCCACTCCTCTGTTTATACTGAAAGAACTTAAAATCAGCACACTATAGTAACTCAGCCACATCAATGTTTATAGCAGCCCAATACACAATAGCCTGATTGAAGAACCAACCTAGATACCCTTCAGTAGATGAATAGATAAAGAAAATGTAGTATATATACACAATGAAATATTACTTAGCATTAAAAGGGAATAAAATCATGGCATTTGCAGGGAAATGGATAGAGTTGGGGAACACAATGCTACATGAAGTAAGACGATCCAAAACTAAATGTGGAATGTTTTCTCTGATATAAGGGTACAGATTCATAATGGGGATGGAAGGACATGGGAGGAATAGATGAACTTTAGATAGGGCAAAGAGGAGGGGGAGGAAAGAAGGGGGCATGGTGATAGGAAAGATGGTGGAATGAGATGGACTTCAAATACCCTAAGTACAGGTATGAAAACACAAATGTTGTGACTCTACTTTGTGTACAACCAGAGACATGAAAAATTGTGTTCTTTTTGTGTAATATAAATTGAATTGCATTCTGTTGTCAAAATTAGAATAAATAAAGATTTTTAAAAAGTGGCCTTTTATTTATTTTGGGAGATGTCTTTATTATTTCATATATTTACTTTGAAAATCACACTCATTAGTGTAATATTTTAAAGGTACTAGAGGATAACAAATGAAAATCCCTCCTCTGCAATCAGTTTCCACTTTATGATACCAGTTTCCTCCATCCCAACATAGATCATCCATCATCTGTCCAGTCAATATTTCTGTAATTCCTGCTCTGCATAGAGGCAAAATACAGTGGTTTAGAGAGCATTGAATCCCAGTTCTGACACCTGATAGCCCCTGGCAGTGGGTCAAGCCCCAGCAGTCTCATCTGTGAAGTAGGTATAGCGACAGTTGCCTCAGGAATGACAGAGAGGAAATATAAAAGGTGGTTGGTAGAGACGCACGTCCTATGGTTACTGCTGTGAACAAGACCACTTGGGGCCATCCTCAAGAACTCTGCTCCACAACTAAGAACAGAACAGGGAGGAAGAGCATGAGGAAAAGATTAACACTAAACAAAGACGAGTGGGGGGAGAGAAAGGGAGAGAAAAGGGAAAGCATATGGAAATGTAGGAGACCCTCAATGTTACACAAAATTACATATAAGAGGTTGTGAGGGGAAAGGGGGGGGGAACAAGGGAGAGAATTGAACAATAGCAGATCAGGTAGAGAGGGAAGATGGGAGGGGAGGGGAGGGGGGATAGTAGGGGATAGGAAAGGTAGCAGAATAAAACAGTCACTATTATGCCATTATGTAAAAATGTGAGTGTGTAACCGGTGTGACTCTGCAATTTGTATTTGGGGTAAAAATGGGAGTTCATAACCCAATTGAGTCAAATGTATGAAAGATGATATATCATGAGCTTTGTAATGTTTTGAACAACCATTAAAAAAATTTTTTTTAAAAAGAACTCTGCTCCAGAGTCCCTCAGGATTTGCATCTTGGTTCCCCCTTCTCATTTCCCCATTTTGAATTGGGCTACTTCTCTTGCTGCTGACCTAGAATCCTATGTCACCATTTCCCACCTAGAGGCCCATCTAGAGGTCAGGCCCCTCCAGCACCCATGAAAAAAATGTCACTGCTTCATACCATCTTTGAGAGTTTTCACCCAAATTCGCAAACTTTGCATTCACCAGAATTATCTTGTTAGGTGCAATAAAAACCAATTGGGTTTTTGCCTAATGTTCTGGACCAATGGTGTTTAGCCAGGGGAGAGAAAAGGAATAATTGTTTACCTCTTTCATGAAGACAAAAATCAGTTCCCACAATCCCAGAAGCTACCATATAGTGAGGCAGAAAATAGAAGTTTGATACTTCAGACCCTTTTTTTTTTCTAGTGACAGAAGCTAGAAGTCTATAAACCTAAGTATCTCAATAATAAAATGTTATTACTAGTGAAAAATCCATACTTGGTATTTCCTAAGAAGCTGTCAAGACCAATTCAAGGTCAAAGTATCCTTTTGGAAGCCAGACTAGACAATAGATTGATCCCCTAGGGCAGGTACAAAGTTTTATACTTTGTTGGCTGGTTATTCATAGCTGGGAAGTCTGTAAAGCACAGTGGAAAAGAGAACAGACAGACCTGGCCCACATCCAGGATCTACCACTTCCTAACTGTGAACCATGAGTGAGTGACTAAACCTTTCTGACCTTCAGTTACCGCACCTGTAAAATGGGGCCACAACTTTCTGCATCCCAAGTATGGGAACCAGTGTATGGTCATTTAACAAGTTAGCTGTCATTAACCACAGAACACAATTGTCAGTGGGGCAAGGCAAGAATTAAATAGGGCAACATTTTACTGTTTAAAGAAACTCCTCTAATATATATATATATATATATATATATATATATATATATATATATATGGACTAAAGCAGAGAGGAGCTTATTAGCTTATTCCTCAGCAGAAACAGAAATGAGGGCAATTGTCATATCAAGATTTTTCTTAAACCTTAGCTATCAGCATTTTTGGAGGAAAATCTGCTGGCACAGCTGCTATCTACATGGATTCCTTAATGATTGGGATGTCAGGATGTTGGGCTCTGCTAGGGTCCAATAAGCAGCTGGACTTGTGAATGTGAATAATTCAGATTTTTCTTTGTGATCTTTCAAACTTCTGCAGTCTTGTTCCCCAGGTCATGACATATTATGAAAAAGGTGTGATTCCAATTATGGTTGGACCTCTCATTGGCCATATGCTCTTAAAAGGCAGAAAAACCAAAATAAAAAATAAAGTAAGATTCTTTGGAGGTGACTACTTATTCCCATTCTGTGTATGGTTGTTTCAAATTATCTTTTTTTTAAAAAAAAATGCTTGAATTAATTATACAAAAACTTAAAATTTACTCAGTAATGATTCACATGGCCTCTGCCACCCAGGGTAATATGCAAATTGATGTTGCCCTCATTTTTATTATTGATATTTTTATAGCAGCTTGTGGGACTTGATAGCTTGTGAAATTAATACAGTCATTATCAAGACAATTTGATGGGTAATGAGCCATTCTTGTCTTTATTTCAATGATACTAATTATCCTGGTGGCCCTGACTGATAGCAAGTGTTATTTCTGAAAAACAAATGAACAGTTGCAACACAAGTTTAGTACCAGTGGCATGTGCTGATTTTAATCTTTCTGTTGAGAGATGGCTTATAATATGATTGGCAAAATGATCTCTTTTACTGAAAATATGTTTCAGATAATGGAGAATTGATTGAGACCCTTGGTTCCACCTGTAATCAAGCTGCAGTTGAACCTCAAGTTGCAGATATTTGTATCCTAATTAGTGAGGAAATGAAGCTTGAAGTCAACAATGAGAAATTGGTGTGGAGGGAGACAACTGAGGTCCCAGGTTCAAGTCTAAACTCTGTTGCTCACTGGATGTGTGAATTTGAGTCAATTACATGACAAATTCTTTCCATGGTAGTTGAGAAGGCTAAAATGGGTCATGGGTGGAAAACCTTGTGAATGTAGAAGTCATGCAGGTGTCAGTTACATTCAGTAACAATAGTGGTCTTATCTGGAGTAACACAGAAGGAAAAGAATCCTGGCATTTCCCGTCACTAGGGGAGGATCATGGGTGAATGCCCCTGAGCATTAGTTTCTCCCTCTGTGACATTGCAGAATCACAGTACAGGGGATCATGCATGTGAAGTCCCCCAAATATTACTGAATGAATGTTAGGCATTAGCTGATAAATTCACCAATGAAGACAGAGCTTTCCAGAGCCTCCTGAGAAATGGACACTTGAAAGATTTCAAGACACATCTGACCAAGAAAACTACTTGACTGTTCTTAGAAATAAAGAGCATAGGTTCATCTGAAAAGGAACTTGTCTCCCGCTGCCTCTGACCCAGACCCCATGTATACAGCATCTTTCCTTTGCCTGTGGGGAGCTGAGGAACCAGAAACACTGACTACCCATACTCTATTGAGTAGATATGTCCCCAGAGTATCAAGTTCTCTCAGAAGAATCCTTTAGCCCAAACCTCCAGTACTCTTGGCCTTCATATTTGGCTCACAGGCAGCCTGGGTTTCTGGGTTTTCTTCGTCCTGTTCCCTGCAGCCTACTAGACGCAACCCTATGGGGAGCCAAGAATCCCTTGAACACCGTGTAATGAAGGCCACCATCCATTATTTATGAGCCACAGCCTGGTGGCAAGTGGTGAGCTACTTTCTACTAGATATTCCAGTCACTGTCATATGGGGAGCTAGCTCAGCCTCACCCTTCCCAGGGCAAGGAAAGTGGCCCTCACCTCCCCTTTCCTGGTGAGGCATGGGATCTGTACTTACCACATTGCCTGGGTGAGCCTGGTGCACAGACAATATTAAGCACATCTGTCCTGGAAGTGGTTCCCAAACTAAGATATATGTAATCCGCCCTGGGTTAAGTTGCAGATTCAGATTAGTAGGATCAGAGATTCTGCACATCTAACAAGCTTCCATGCCTGCCCAAGCTTCTGGTGCCTGGACAACACTGAGAATAATGCCCAGGACTATAAGAAGGGAAAAAGGAGCTATTGGAAAAAAATTGTTTGATACTTTAGACCCTTCATAAAGGATACTACCAACAGATATTGGGGAAGGAAGTACATGAGCTGGTGTCTGAGTTGCAAGCATCTCTCACCCCAGTCACCATGATGGAGTCCAGGAGTCACCTGCAGCCTTTCTCTCTCCCAGGTCTTCCTTCAAGGCAGATGTGGTCTCCAGGCTATAACAGCATTGAAAGAAGCTGGATCTCAGAATATCATTCTCTCCCAGGCAACTTGCAAGAGCTTCTTATCTCACCAGGAATTCAAGAATCTGAAGGTACTGCTCAGTGTTGGCTTTCAGATGCTGATCCTCCAGATGTGGGATGAGCAGGAAGTGCCATCCATCTCCCTGGACAATGCTTAAACTACTGGCTCAAGGACCTCCTAAGCAGTGTGATGATGCTTTGCAAGTAATGTTCTGCAGGATATTTTTATTATTTCTCAGGTATATTTGAAGTGGCAGTCTTGATCGAGGTATACACAATCTCATCCATGCCTTACTGAGCCTGTTCATGGTCTCAACCTATCTCCTATCTGAGGAAATCATTCTCCAGGGTGAGCAGACAGGATATAGGCAGGTCCCAGCTAGAGGTCTTTGGGACGCAAGCTCCAGTTGATTCTAAATATGTGAGTCATCCTGGGTCACAGCTTCAGAGACCTCTGGAACCTGGATTTCCTCTCTGCTACCTGCATAATGGAAAGAAAACAGCATGGCTGTATGTTCAGGACAAACAAGGCCTGTGTTCAAATCCTGCCTCTTTCTCTTACCAACTGGGAAAGGGGAAACACATAATCAGGGATTTATTAAGGAAGGAAGCGCATGGCAAATGCTCAAAAAAATCTAGCTACTGTGACCTTGACATTGTAATTATGAATGTTACTACCAGAATTCAGTTTCCCCATTACATGCACCACCAGTTTATATGAACTTGTGAATTCAACTATATGCACATGACATATAGTTGAGATATTGTGAACAACCCCATTGATCCACAACACTTTCAACTATATGTTGCCTTGGGATGATTTGGAAAATTGATTTGGATTAGGGCCATTTCCTCCTTTCCCAGGGCCACTCCCTGCTTCCTCTCCTTTCTTTCTCTCAGCTGTGTAGGGAGTGAACTCCTCGTGTCCTCTCCATCCCTGGCAGATTCACTGCCTAGCTGCCCAGTGCATCCAGAAGAACTTGACCATGTTCTGGCAGTCAAGGACTGGCCATGGTGACAGCTCTTTGATTCCCTTCAGCCACTGCTAAGTGCCACCATCAGGAATGAGCAGCTTCAAGCCAAAGAGGTCAGCCCATGAAGCAGCAGAAGGGTGGATGTTTCTCCCTGTACCCCATCTGGCACCTAGAACCTGGTGACTTAATCCTGAGAACTTTTGACCTGGAAATGTTCTTCCAAGCATTCCTCAATGCCTCCTTCTGGGTGCCTCCATTGACACCGGCCATCCTCCAACAGCACTATCTAGGGATGCACAAGCACATGCACAAACACACACACACACACACACACACACACACACACACACACACACACTTTGTTCTTTCTTTTGTAAAAAGTGAATACTATGCCAGTTGAACATCAGCATTCTGAAAATCTCAACACGTAAAATAAAAGCAAATATTCCCAAATCTGAAAATCTCTGAAAACCAGAGCACTCTGGCCCCTTTTGCTTTGGATAAGGATGCTAAACCTATATATTCTCCTTACCACCTTACATTTTGCACTTAAATATATATTCTGAAACTGGAAGTGGTGGTGCATGCCTGTAATCCCAGTGACTAGGAGGATGAAGCAGGAGGATCTCAAGTTCAAACCAGCCTCAGCAAAAGTGAGGCACAAAGCAACTCAATGAGATCCTATCTGTAAATAAAATACAAAATAAGGGTGGGGATGTGACTCAGTGGTTGGGTGCCCCTTAGTTCAATCCCTGGTACCAATATACATAAATGTGTGTGTATATGTGTGTGTGTGTTTGCATATATTATATATATTTATGTGTGTGTTTACATATATTATATATTTATGTATATATATATATATATATATATATATATATATATATGTTTTAAATTAGTCTTGTTCATTTTCCTCTGTACAGTGACATGACTCTCTGTGTGGATGTAGTTTATTTTCCCTAGCCTTCAGTGAGCATGTGAGCTTCTCCCAATGGTGGCATCATAGGTTAGGGCAGGGGAACTGGCAGAAGAGTGATCTACCTTGGAGAATGAAGCACTGAGCACATGTCCACAACAGCCTGTCCCATCTCAGGGTGAACAATGGACCCCTTCTGGGGATTGACACACATCTCCTAGACTGGGATGCTTTGGCCAGACTGATATGAGAAGACACATGGACATTTTAAAATTTGTTTATTTTTATGGGGTGCTGAGGATTGAACCCAGGGCTTTGCATGTGCTAGGCGGGTGCTGTACCACTGAGCCAAAACCCCAGGCCAGATGTGGACTTTTCGAAATGGTGAAAAAAGAAGTCTTTTGGAACTGAGCACTTAGGCATCATTACGACATGCTGGCTGGTCACCACACCATTCCCCAACCATTCTGTTTTAGACATATTAATTAATTAACCAATTAATTAATCATTTATTTTGAAGTGCTTTGGTTTAAACCCAGGATTTTGCACATGCTAAATTTTATTTTTGATTGATAAATAATAACTCCACCTATTTATGGAGAGTGATGAAATGAGACTAATCCATCACCTCATATACTCAACTTTTGAGGGTATGGTGAAAACATTTAAAATCTACTCTTTTACAATTTTGAAACATATAAAACATTGTGGTTTATTTGCAAGAGATCACTAGGCCATATTTCTCTTTTCTGACTGCCATTTTAATCCACTGAACAAGAGTGTGATGTGAGTTTCTGGACTGGAATGGTTTCTGGTAAAGTGTCTGTTTTTGCACAGGGAGCTAACAATGCTGAAACAGAAGCTAGAAAAATCAGAAAAGTTGAGTACTGAACTCCAGCAGAACACAAGTGGGCCAGAGAGCCAGGTGTCTATCTACATGCCATCTCACAAGTCCCTGTGTGGGGCTCCATAGGTGTGGAGTCAGCTGAAGGGAAGAATGACTACCTGCCTCATGCTCTGCTACTTGCTTCACACACCCTGGGAATGATACATGAGGCATGTGCCACTGTTATGCCCATTTCACAGAGGAGAAAACTGAGGCTCTGGGAAATTGTGTAAAACTAATTTAAAAGTGAGAGTCATGCCAACCTCATCTGCTCTAAAGGAAGAATTTCTTAAATGAGTCACAGAAGCACAAATCACAAGGGAAAATGACATTCTGACTACACTAAAGTTAAGAAATTCCATTGATCAAAACATAAAGACACAATATGTACTTGGAGTAAAAATGGGCAGCTCATAAAACTGTCAAAGAGAAACCACAGAGTGTAAATAACTTCCTCAAATCAATTTGAAAACAAACATTCAAATAGGAAAAGAAATGGTTCAAAAATATAAATAAGAATATCCTTGGAGTTGTGTAGGAGGCTCTTATTTCAAATGTTCATGTGGTCAACAACTCATATGGCCAATAAAGTCATGAAAAGATGTTAATCTAACTAGCAAGCAGGAAAGGCAAATAATCACAAAACTAGGTACCAGGTCACATTTCAGACTGGCAAAACCAAAAAGTCCAATGTAGCCAAATGTTGCCCAAGATGCACAGCAGCATGAACTCTCTGCACTACCAAGGGGAGTCACACTCGTCTCACTGCTCTTAACCAACCTGACATTGTCTATGGAAGATGAAGATGTTCATAGCTGATGGCCAGCAATTTCAATTATATGGATGTGTGCTGGAGAATATCACCCATGTGTCTACAAAAAGCCAGAGAGTTCATAGCAGAAGCATGTGCAGATCAAAGGGATGTAATGCCCAGGTGAGAGTTTGTTAATAGGAGGATGGGTGGGACACAGTTATTTACTTTAAAAATGAGTTCCCCAGAGGGAGAGTGTGTGAAGAGATTCCAAGCTATGGCCCCCACATTAAATCCAGTTTATTTCCTGCTTTTTGGCAGATAAAGTTTATTAGAGCCCATTTATTAACTTATAGAATAAGGGCACCTTCCTGCTAGCATGATTGGGCTGAGTGGCTGCAACTGGAAACCATATGGCCTGCAAAAACTAAGGATTTACTAGTCCTCTCTTTCTTTCTCTCTCTCTCTCTTTCTTTCTCTCTCTCTCTCTCTCTCTCTCTCTCTCTCTCTCTCCTTCCTTCCTTCCTTCCTTCCTTCCTTCCTTCCTTCCTTCCTTCCTTCTTTCCTTCCTTCCTTCTTTTTGGTACCAGGGATTGAAATCATGGGTGCTTAATCACTGAGCCACACCCCCAACACTTTTTTATATTTATTTTGATACAGGGTCTCACTGAGTTGCTTAGTGCTTGGATAAAGTGCTGAGGCTGGCATTGAATTCTCAATCCTTGTGCCTCAGCCTCCTAAGATGCTAGGTTTATAGGCATGTGCCACGGCACCCAGTTCTACTAGTTGTATATTTACAGAAAAATTTCCTGATACTTAAACTAGAGAGTCATCAACATGAATTGCCCTTGCAAATGTGATATGAAAGAAAAGATTAAGCTATAGAGGAATATTTAAAATATTACAGGATGGACATTTAAATTTGAACATTACTGTTTTAATCCATTTTGTGCTGCTATTCCAAAATGCCACAGATTAGGTAATTTGTAGACAATTGAAGTTTACTTGATTCATGGTTCTGAAGGCTAGGTGGTCCAAGATCAAGTGGTCATATCTGACAATGGCCTCTTTCTGTCATCATCCCCTGCTGAAATGCAACACACAATGAGAGGGCTGGTAAGAAAGAGGAAGAGGGACCGTCTTCACTTTCATGAAAAACGGGTTGTAACCACATTAATCCATCTATAAGGCCTGCACTGTCATCCCCTCTGCAAGGTCATACCTCTCAGCACTGCTACACTAAGGATTAAGTCTCCAACACAATAACATGGGAGGGAACACATTCAAACCATAAAAATTACTATATATTTGTTATATGGCTATATAGCTGATGGTGTAACAAGATTGATGGGAAAAATAAAACTAAATCCAGTGCAGTGGTTTCCTGGGTACTGAAAGGGTCATGTGATCGGAGGTCAGGTTTTTGTGTGCGTGATTGCAATGCTTCTAGTTCCCCTTTTTGTTTGAGTGTTATGTTCATGAACTGCAGATGTATGAAAGAACTACAAAGTTCTGGCACTCAAGAAATCCTCTAAAAATTAAAGACAGACTCCAATTACGTGGTGTGCCACTAGTAAGCTCTGGGTAGAACAAAGAAGAGCTGTTTGGGCTGGGGTTGTGGATCAGTGGTAGAGCACTCACCTAGCACATGCGAGTCCCTGGGTTTGATCCTCAGCACCACATAATAATAAATAAAAACGAGTTGTTTGAGGCAAAACTGATGTTTCAACTAGAATTTTCTGTCCATAACTAGAGTGAGGTGTGGGAAACACTTGTCTGAGGGACACAGTTTAAAGGGTTACCAAAAATATAAGCAAGGTAATTAATATTTGAGTGCGGTATCTTTAAATTGCAAGTGAATGCAAAAATCCATGATGAGCAAATTATCAACATTTTAAATAAATGTAGAATTTGTGGCTCAGGATTAGGATCAAGAGGATGTGGTGCCCTGTGTGACTTTATTTAATAAAGTTTTGAAGTTTTCATTATTGTGGAAGTTTTTGCACTCATTTAAAATAAATATTGCATTAAGAATATTCACATTTTCTGAGTGTCTTAGAACTTCAGAAAATTTTGCACAATTAAGAGTATACTTAGCTCATCCAAGGTCCATTTCTGTTTCTTCATAAAGCCAACAACACCTTATAGAGTTCAGATGAATTACAAATGGAACCCACTTATCCATCCACTCAACAAATATATGTAAGTTTCTCCTATGTGTTAGATATTGGGTGAGACAACTTGAATGAAGCTAGGAACAAGGTTTAATCTCTGTCCTAACAAAATCTAGAGGCAAACAGACAGAGACAGAACAAATGTCAACTGGCATTAGATTGTGAATTGCTATGAAGATAAAGCAAGGGAGCTGACCATAATTGGAGGGCAAATGAGCAGCTTCATCTAGGAAGGCTTCCATAGAAGGGGATGTTCTTGTGAACAGCAAACATTGGATCCAGATATGTGATGTCAAGTTCTGGAAGGAGCTATCTCTGGCCCCTCTTTATCCTCCCTGGGGAATTGTAACCATGTTCCCTGTACAGAGTTTTTGACTTCCCTTGCAACCCCCCATAGCCACATCAACCATGTCCAGCCATGCAGTGGCTCCTGGGAAAAAAAATGGCCACATCCACGCAGAGGGTTAAGAGAAGCTAGGCTGAGATGCTGCATCCTGAGCCTGTCACTCTCATGGAGAACACTGCCATGAGGAAGAGAGATGTCACACATATTCATCATAATCAGGGGTGTCTGTAGAGAGCTGACCTTACTGGTGGTAGTGGCAATGGGTAGAGGGGGGACATCGGAAATCAGAGTAGGAAGGATGGCTGTGAATCTTGGTGACTTCCTCATAGAAATTTTCTCCTCCGAGCTGACATTTGATGTGGTAATCTATCACAAGCTATCAGGTCAGACATGGGGATTTGCAATGCATTGTCTGCTGGGGAGATTGGGAGAGAGGAGAAAAACCTTCTTAGCATTCAGAGGAACAGATCTGGGGAAACTTGAAGAAGGAACAATGGAAGTTCAGCGTCTAGGACCTGAATGGAACAATTGAGAGTTGGTGCCTGCAGAATGCTCTGCCCAGGTTCTTGGCACCTTCATTTGTGTCACAGGGTTGCAAAAAATATGTATAGGGCTTTAAACAAATGAGATAAACTTTCAAAACAAAAATAACAAAGGATAATAAGTTCCAGGAGAGTCACCGATCCTGGCCTGCATTCACCAGATCTCTGGGTGAGGGAGATGGAGTCAGATGATGGATGAAGCTCAGTGGACAGCAGGGTGGTTATGAGGAAGCACTAGAAGTCAGACAGCCTGGGCTGGACACCCTCTACTCTGATCATTAGCATATCCTCTCACCTTTTGTTGCCTCTGTTTCTGTTCTGTACAAAGATGATGATCAAAGCACTCTTCTTGGAAGGTACAGGATGGTCTGAAAAGGAAACAGAATTTGTAAAGTGCTGAACATAAGCTCTTTGTTGTGTGCAGGGTCACAAAAATCAGATTTCTGTGCAGAAAAGTACAAGCCAAGAATAAAAAGTCACTGTTTACTGCTGTCTGCAAGTAAGATGGTGTGTAGGTTTGAGAGTTCTTTTTTAAATTAAAAAAAATTATTTGATTCCTAATAATTGTTCATATTGATGGGAACAGTGTGACCTGTAAATACATGTATGCAGTTTAATGATCAGATACAAGCCATTAACACATCCATCACCTCCAACATTTGTCATTTCTTTGTGTTAGGCATGTTCAAACTCCTCTCCATGAACTATTTTAAAGTAAAGAGTTAACTATTGTCAATCATAGTTACCTTATTGTCTGACACAATATTAGAAATTATTCCTCCTGTCCATCTGTACTCTGGTACATGTTAATCCTCTTCTCTCTGACCCCATGTCCTCCACCCCCTCCCCAGGCTGCAGTATGGGTTGAGGAATTATTCAATATAAGAGTGTAGGAAAGAAGCAAGTCAAGATGTGGCACCCCTGTGGCTTACTTGTCTTTCTTCCCAACTCAACTGTGAGATCCCTGGTGCACAGTAGAAGGCCACAGGATTTCTTCCATATCCATGAATGACCAGCAACAGTGACAGCTTCAGGAAAACATCTGTGTCAGCATTTAACCTCCATCAAATCCCAGTCACCACAGCCATTCCAGGTGGCAGAAGAGACCCACATGCAGGATGGCTTCAACTTTGTTCAAAATGTACAGCAAATTCATTCCTCCCTGTCCCTCTTTCTTTCAGAGATTTTTGGAGTCATTGTCCCTAAGCAGAAAAAACATTTCTACTGCTTTGGCCAAACTCTGGATCAAGGAAGGTTTTCACAATGATGTCTAGTGAATTGGTATTTGAGGAATGTGCAAAGACACTTTTGGATTGGCGAACCAGCCTCTCCCCTTCATTAATTTGTTTTCATTCTTCATTCACCTAACAATCCTGGGAATGATGCCCAACCATGACCTCCATGGACAAAGCCCCTGACCCCAAAGCATTTGGAGAGAAAGAGGGATTAGTGGGGACCTCAGCACATCAGGGACCACCTGTCTCTCTGAAAGATGTTCTGTCATTTTCTTTACTCAAAAAGACTTATAGTTCTGTAGGCTCCAGACTTTGGGTTCTGTGAAACTCAAAATTAATGTATTAAATTTATCATGTGTTCCACTTGCTCAGGCCTGTAGCACAAATTAAATTTCACAGTAATTGGCTAAGGTGGAAAGAATCCACCAATCCCTGATTGGAGATCAATGCTGACTTTAGGGACAAGGTGGTGGAGGTTAGTTAGGGGTGTGGTCCTGGGTGTTCCTGAGTTGCACTGGCCTGAATTGTGTGGCCATGGCTAAGCAGGATTCCCCCAGACCAATTCTTTTTCACATCCATTAGCCTAATCTAACAATTTGAAGCCCAGTGTGAGGCCAAAATTAGGAAGAGCCTCCCCAAGTTGGATGGTGATAATTTCTAAACTAGTTGTTCAGAAGATCACCCTGGAGCAGGGTGAAATGTGGGTTCCTGGACTCTGCCTCAGAGACAGATTTTGAGGAATCTGAGGTTCCTGAAATTTGCATTTCACAAACACCTTAGGTAATTAAAGCCCAAGTACCTCCCTAGTGATTTTATTCATTTATTTCTGGGGTACTAGGAATTTAAGCCAGGAGTGCTTTACCACAGAGCCACATTCTCAGCCTTTAAAAAAAATTTTTAGAAACAGAATCTTGCTGAGTTTTTCAGGGTCTTGGTTTTGAAAGTTGCTGAGGCTGGCTTTTGATCCTCCTGCCTGAGGATCCCTAGCCCCCCAAGTCAGATTACAGGTGTACATCCCACACCCAGTCCCTATTGCATTTTAAAGACAGTTAAAGAAAGGTCTAAGGGTGCTTCATTTAACAGGCAACAGGAAGCACCCTGGGAGAATCCCTCTATTATTAGCTAACTGGTGGCCCTTACTTGGATTTGAGAGATCTGGGTTCAAATCTCATCTACATGATACATGAGTTCACAATTCTTTCCCTAACCTTCCCCTCTTCTATGTTTCTATTGAAATCTGCATGTTGAGCTGAGCAGTAGCTGAGGTGCTGAATAAGATGGGAAATGATGAGATGAGGAGGGAATGGAGGACATGGGGTGAATAAAACAGCCCATGATTTTGTTGCACAACTACTTTTTCCTGACTCTTTTTGAAAATTAGCACATTTTGTTTGCTGATTACAAAAGTGGTTAAAAAATTTGACAATATAAAAACATTACAAATAAGTTGGAGTTCCCTGTGAGCCCATTCCTGTAGGAAAAAAATGAAATCCCCATGGAGAGTCTGGGAGTATTTTGTTCTGTGCAAACACAAACAAATGCAGGATCACTTGGAACATTCTATTTGGCAGCCTTGGATAATTGACCTTGGGGATTTTTTCAGAAAGAACATGCAGATGTGCATCTTCCTTCTTTGTGGGTCTGATGACTGACTTTGAGCCAGACTGACCGATGATGGTATCAACAGGGACAAGCTCAGAAAGGCAGAGCTCTTCCATGACTCTGGGATCATATGACTTCTGTCTGTAAAACAGCCCAGTCACCCTTGAGTACCATTCATGATACAGGGGCTGATGGGATGGAGGATCTGGGACATTTTACAACAATGCCTACGGCATAGCTTCAGCAAACCAGGGGGACTTAAGACCTTATCTAACTCAATGCATTTTTGCTGTTCAGGTGACGAAGGCCTGAGAGGGGAGACTGTCCAAGGTCACACCATGTTTTTCATTGCATCTGGACTTGAACCCAGTACCCTGCCTTTCTTATTTATTTTTTCATTCTCTGTTTTTTTTCCTTTAATTTTTGTTAATATTTAAAAGGAATTATGTAATGTGTTAGTATATATATATTTGATGTACACAGCAAAATGATTAAAAATGTTACACAAATTGATAGACTCATCATCTCATAGAGTTGTTTCTTCTATTTTTGTCGTGAGAGTACTGACATCTGCTTTCTAGGTCAATGAGCTGCCCCAGGACATTGGCAGCTGCCATCTGAGGGATTCTCAATCTCCCCCTCATCTACAGGGCCACTGCTTATCTTCTTGGCAATAAACTGTCAATCAGTATGCGTTTTGGTGGCATAAACTTGAAACTTTAAGTCTGCATTTAGAACAATAATACCACAGAAGCCCTGATCCATTGGGCATTTAAAATTGGTCAGTTCATTGGAAAACAATAACAAAAATAAAAGCAAAATTCAAGTTAGCATTACTGGGAATTTGTTAAAAATGTATAATTTTAAACATAAAACACATACAGCTTCTTACCCTGAGTTACCTGGGTACTGGGTAGGAGTGAATCCTTTTGCATATGAACTTCTGATTCAAGTTCTGCTCTTTTCTCTCTTAATCCATACCCTTAATATACTACCAATATAATTTCCCTCCTTGACTTTTTTTATTTTTGTATTTTGGGTACTACATCAGGGGCTGGACTTAGAGAAAACAGGCACAAGCTTCACAGTCACAATCAACAACAGTGATAAGCACTGTATAATGCAAAAACATATTATCTTCTACCTTTCTTTTGGACCATGAATTAGTCATTTTCTGTTGATATAATAAAATAGCTGAGGCAGGATTCTTTACAGAGGAAATAGGTTCATTTAACTAACAGATTCTCCCCATCATCCTTGGGGGATGATCTTCTATCCTGCTGGTTAAGAAGAGCTTTCATTAAAGTAGCTATTTTTATTGAGAGTTATTATGTGACAGTCACTGTATAATGCAACAAATATGAAAGATGAAAGACGGTGGCTCTGTGAACAAGACACTCTTCTATTCCTAGGACTATTTTAAATATGAATTTTTAAAAAAGATGAAACCCCTGCAGTTACGTTTTTAAATTTCAAGCTTGATTCCATCTTAGTGTACCTGTGACTTCTGGTTAAAAAAAAAAAAAAAAAACTGTGGATGGCAGGTTGGTCCATGTCCCCTCACCAGCTCCTCCGCCCGACTGCTCTAAGGCATGCGCCCTGAGGTGTT
The DNA here is from genome assembly GCF_048772815.1 of Callospermophilus lateralis. Classification (NCBI taxonomy): domain Eukaryota; kingdom Metazoa; phylum Chordata; class Mammalia; order Rodentia; family Sciuridae; genus Callospermophilus; species Callospermophilus lateralis. Next base: position 25,803 of record NW_027513711.1, read on the forward strand.
GGCCCCACGGTGGTTCTGCTCTCTGGGCCTATGGAGACTGGGGACTGGGCCCAGGCTGCAGCCCCGCATTCGTGGGAGCACCACCTCTCCCGCCGCCGGCAGGGCAAACCGCTGCGAGGTACAGGAGGCAGCGCAGAGGAGGTCCCCAGTGGGGGCCGGTGGAAGGGCTGGAAGAAGCCAGAGCCGACCTCTGCAAGCTGAGGCGCGGCAGCTCCCTCGGCCTGAGACCTCCGCCTCCACATGTCGCAGGGAAGAATGAGCAGGCGCCTGTCCCAGGCTCTGGGACAAGGGCCAGGGCCCTTGTGATCTATACCTAATTTAAATATATATAGCAAATTTAAAATCAAAAAGCAATAAGCATGAAATCAAATAATTAGGAAAGATTATTTAGCATGCAAAACTGAGATAAAAATAAATGTGATATTTATTAACCACTGAATAATTAAAGAGTCAAAAGAATAAAACAAAATTCAAAAAGCTGAAAAATATTAAAAGTTCAAATTTTTAAGAAATAATATTCAAACATATAAACTCAAATCTTTAGAGCATTAGAGGAAATGAAAATTTTTGGATATAAGGAACACAATTAGAAAAAAGAAAACTCAGATTGAACAACAGGGAAAGATAAGGAGAAGGGAAAATTCCAGGAAGAAATTATGGGAATCATAATTTTCAGGGGCACCTGCCCCTGAAAATGTTGTCATTTTCAATGTCAAATAAAACTACAATTTAATTTGTGATGCAAATGTGGCCATTTCCCATACTTGTAAAGTTAAACATTACCAAAAATGTTACAATAAATTCATGCCAATTTTATCACTTTTGCATACTTATTTTCATTGAGTTTATATCTTTGAATATTATTTCTTAAAAATTTGAAAATTTAATATTTATTCAGCTTTTTGAATTTGGTTTTATTCTTTTGACTCTTTAATTATTCAGTGGTTAATAAATATCACATTTATTTTTATCTCAGTTTTGCATGCTAAATAATCTTTCCTAATTATTTGATTTCATGCTTATTGCTTTTTGATTTTAAATTTGCTATATATATTTAAATTAGGTATAGATTTCATTATTCTTTTTTTCATTCTTGTTAACATCTGGCAAAAGAGAAAAGTTCTTCTGATTCAGTATACACACACACACACACACACAGACACACACACATTGTGACACCCTGCTAGGTGACACACAGCTCCAGGGTCCCCAGGAGCGCAGTGCCCTTTGGTGGAAGAGGGGTCCCCACTGGGCAGGAAGGTATCTCATGGACCCCATTCACTGAAGCCTTCAGCAACAGCAAATCCTCCCGGTGCTGTGAGGTCAGATAAGCGGCTGCTACCTCTTTTGCACCATTTCACCTGGTGACATGGGAGCACCATTGGATGAACTCCACTGCACACTCACCTGCGTGCACTACTTTTGGCTCCACCTGGCTGCCTTCACTCTCTAGAGAGCGTGTCTGTGACCCAGAAGAGCATTCTTCTGGGCAACTCTGGGATCAGCATTGGAGCCGGCTTTCTGGAAGCAACAGTGAGTCCTTCCCTGACACCTCGCTATCCGCCCTGGGCCACTGGGCCAGGCCTCTCCAGGCACCTTGAAGCTTCATTCTGCACCTAAGGCTGTGGCCCTGGGAGAGCATCCTACGTCTCTGGAGGCTTTCCATGTCCCTGGGGACTCTGCTCCTGGAGCCCTGCTCCTGGGGTCTTGATCTCCTGGATGGCTTTCACCTCCCCTTTCTCGACAGAAAACAGCCTAGCAGGCCCATGGAGACTGGCAATCCAGGTGCTAGCAGGGCAACTGGGCATTCACAGAAGCTAGGCAGGTATGGCTTGCAAATCAGGCAACTTGTGAATTACTAGAGTACTAGGAGAAGGAGGGGAAGAGGAGCAGCTCTGTGGTAGTTATGACCACCATCACAGGGAGTGAAAAGTAAGTGACCAGGACACTCAGAGCAACCAAGAGGTCTGTATTGTGGCAGTGTCAGATTCACAGGGTAGGAAAAGAAAAAAGAAAGAGCTGGAAAAGAGAGAGAGTGGGGGTGAAAGAGAGAGCAAAGTGTGTGTGTGTGTGTGAGAGAGAGAGAGAGAAGAGAAGAGGAGAGGGGAGAGTGAGAGAGAGGGGAGGGGTGTGCCAGAAGAGTTTTTATAGCCAAAATCTAATGGGTTATCTGGTTGGAATACAGTGAATGGATCATGCAGTAGTTGCTAAGGGGGTCATCTTCTGCCTTCAGGCATACCTGGAAGGGGTGAGATGTGGGTTTCTGTTGCATCAAATGGGGTGGGGGATGATTTTCCATCCTTGAGACAGACAAGAGATAAGGAACCAGATGGATGGGGTTTGGGTGTTCAGCCCACCCTGCAGCTAACAGGGAGAGGAAGATTTCTTAGGATGGGGGAGACCCTCCTACCACTTGGAGTGTCTTTGGTTTGTTTTTGAAAAAGGGAATACAAAATAAAGGAAACAGAAAGGAGAAGGGGAAAAGCTAAAAAGAATGGGTGGGAGGAGGCCTGACCAGAAATGGCAAGAGAATGCAGGGGAACCAGGGGCATAGCGGGGAATGGCTCTTCCCAGCCAGATCACTGCTATTTGCACAGGTGCCTGGGCTGCTGCCTGGAGGAAGCCACAGCTGTACATGTGCTGAGCACTCTTGGAGGCAGGGGAACCCACCAAGGGGCAACTCAGAGCCATACGTGTTCCCATACAGTTCCTTGTTCCACAAAGATTCCAGCAGGGTTCTAAGAAGGCAGGCATGGAAGCATGACACCTCACAAGTGACTCAAGAGCCTAAGGACAGTGGCTTCCTGATTAATGCCAAGAGGCAGAAGACCAAGATGTGGTGGACCTGATGACCCTGGCATATTGGGGCTTAGAGAACTGTCATGGGAAGGCCACCTGGAGCTAAACTGCCAGGTCAGGACTGCTCTTACCACCCAGCTCTCAGAAGCAGGTGGTGGAAGCAGTTGACCTATTTATTGGCTTATCTCCTCATTAAAGGAGGAAAACATTTTCTGTGCTAGTAAGAAATAATTTTTCTATAGGAATTAAAAGAAGGAACTGTGGATGGTACAAAAATGACTGTTCTGTTAATTTGAGGCTTGGGGTAGGGCTTGAGCCTCAAGAAGGCCTTATGCTATGGGATTGAAGCTCCCCAACTGAGGGTGGGAAATTCAGAGGTGACAAACAATGGAATGTATCTGTAATGGGACATGAATAAGGCAAGAGGTGGCCAGGCCATAGCTGAGATTACCTCACCCAGCAAACTTTTGCTTAGATTTTCTCTCTGTCCCATGTGGGATCCAAGGCAAAAAGCATCAGGTTTGGAGAAGCTCATAAGCTGTGTACATGTGTTTGTGTGCATGTCCATAGTTGTATGCAGAGTGCCAGTTGGGGTCCTTGTTTGATTTTCTATGTTCTTTAGTAAAGCACCCAGATCAACCTCCTGGAGGAGCTGCTTGTTTGAATTACACTTAAGGGATGGAAGAGGGAAATGTGGCTCTTAGAGTAATGCAGGTAAAGGTTTAGCATTGTTTTGCTTTTTGACCCACCCAGCCAGTCTATACTTGATTAGCTGTGGCTACTGCATTGCACTTGATCTCTCTGGAACCCTCTGCAGGCACAACCGCCTGACAGCAAGGCTGATTTCTGGTTTTTAAAGGGTGGAGGTTTGGAGGGGGAAAATTGACTGAAGTCATTTTCAAGAAGAGTCTACTGTCTACCTGGCTAGGTGCATGTTGAAGTTGTGATCTTGATCTGTGTGCTTGTGCATGAATGCCACTTGCTGCATGCAGATTGGAAGTGAAGAGAAAGCAGGAATTTGGGCATTGATTGCATTCAGAAGGACAGATGCCAAGCATGCAAACCTTCATTTGCATACAAGTATGCAAATGTATGAACCTGTTGGAAATTCATGAGGATATGTGCTGCCTACCTCATGCTGCTGATTGTGTTTGCAGTGTGAATGGATGGGTCTCCTTGGGAGAAAAATGTATGTGTCAGAGCAATTGTGTTGTTAAGCAGACTGACTATTTCACAGTGTGCTTTGCATAGACCTTTACTTCTCCCTTGGCTTCTGAATTCCCAAAAGGCAAATAACCTATGCCACATTTTAGCCTTTTATTTTCTGGGTTACTATTTGAAAAGAAAGAAAGAGTGGTTCATAATTATGTAGACCAAATAACTATATATTGTGAGATAATTATATTCTGTGAACCATTTAGGACTATTTCCTATGTTTGAAACATTGCCTATGTATTTGCTTTAGAGAGAGATCATGCATCTGTAAGTACTTTTCCAAAGAGAGAATGAGGAAACTACAACAAATATGTACACATAGACAGAATTGTTGTGGCCACAAAATTTAAAAGAAAAAAAAATGAATTCTTTCTGTTTCAAATACCATAGGATAGATTTGATATGGGATGCACCCTCTTGTTATGGAAGCCGATATTGCAAGATACACATGCGTATGGAACTCGTCTTCCCCTTCAGTGTGTGTTCCAACACAAGTGGTTCCCATCCCATGCTTCTAACATTAAATAGCCTGTCTATAGGTTTTCTTTGCATAGTTCATCTCCATTCAATGAATATATATTGATTTTTTTTTTATAGTTAATGACTGTGGAGCTCCAAGGCATTGTATTTTTGAGGGGGTTTACATATTGAAATAAACTTATTTTACTAGTTGAAAAGTAATTATGTTGTAGGTCTGATTTAGATGCTTTTTTGTATGATGGTTATTGTGAGATTGAACAGAAATGTAAATAGTGATCATAAAATTTTTTTCCCAATAAAGTAGGATAACAATTCAAATGGGCTTGATAGGTGAAAGGGATTCTAGAATGAAAAGGAGACTTACAAAAATCTTTGTTATGGAAAATTACCATGGGGAAAAAGTGCAAGTTGGGAAAATTAATGAATGGAATTGGTTAAGATTTAGAGAAAGATCAAATGTTATAATAAAAGTTTTGTATTAAGCACACTTGAAACTTATTTTTAAAAAACTTAGTTTAAAGATTAGAGAAATATATGAATATTCTTTACCCTCTTTCTTCCTGGGGAGGGGGAATACTAAAATATCACTTTATTTATTTATTCTAAAATGTGCACATCTTTTGAATGGAATTTCAATTTAGAAATAATTCAGCATTTAAAGACATCTATTTCAGATATGCCTAATTTCATTCTTAGACATCAACACAGAATTAATTTATTAATTCTAAGTTCTTTAGGTTTCCCTCTTAACTGCAGACAATTTGAAAAATAGAGCAAATTTCAGACTGTATACAAATGAACATGATGAAGAAAAAAATATAGGCTACAGATTTTGTTATAACTATTTGTCAGAGGATAACCAGATCTAACAAACAGTTTTTCCTTTTTTACAAATATTATTTTTAGGTTTACATGGACACAATATTTTACTTTATTTATTTTTATGTTGTGCTGATAATTGAACACAATGTCTCACATGTGTGAAGCAAGCACTCTGTCACTAAGCCACAACCCACTCCCAGTTTTTCCTTTTTGATAGAGTTTTAATTTCTTATTACCAAAGATTCATTTCTGAATTAAAAACTATGTAGATTTGATGCCACTACTTTTTGATTTGAAATGAAGTGGCATTTCCTAGACTATAATGTGTGCTACATTAGCTAAATGTTTTCTAAAGGTTTGCAACAATGTATCTACATTTAGGGGTTGAAATAGAAGTTCTAAAAGTCATTTGCCTGAAGCAGCAGGGCAGTGGGACACTTAAGGGCACATTACCCCCTTGGAGAGGACTCTGGTTAGACAGGTAGTGTATGCCCTTTTGAAGGCCACACATTGCCAAATTGGAGTCTTCCTTCATTTATTTACTTACTTTTTAAAAATTTTCAGGTGACAATTATGCATCTGTATGGGGTACAGTGCATTTATACACTGCATCATAATCAACTGAAGATATTTGGTGAGATGTTCATTTCAAATGTTTCATTTCTTATATATATATATATATATATATATATATATATATATATATATATATATATATATATATATATATTAGATGAACACACAAATGTCTTTATTTTTAATGTGGTGCTGAGGATCAAACCCAGCGCCTCACATATGCAAGGCTCGTGCTTTATTACTGAGCTACGGCCCTAGTTTAATGTGTTTCATTTCTTTGTGTTGAAATTCCTCAAAAGCCTCTCTTCTAGCAGTTTTGAATTATACCCTGCAGTTTTAGGAATACTGGTCATTCTGCAGTTTAGTAGAAAACAAGGCCTTTTTTTTTCTGTCTGGCTGTGGCTTTGTACCTACTGGCCAACCACTCTCCACCCCTTCTTCTTCACTCCTATCCTGGTCCTGGTCTATGATAAACAATATCCTTGAGCCTATCTTTAAAAATACAAGAAGGAATGCAGACTCTCTGTTGCTAGAGCCTCTGTGTTTTTAGGAGAGGCATAAAATTTGTTTTTAGAATGACTTTTACTAATGTTTGAATATCACTTTGTAGGTGAGTTTGTGTGCATAATATATGATATATAAAATATATTTAATTAAAAATACATTGAATTGGAAACAAGATTCCCAAGTTTCAGACCTCTCTGGTGGACCTCCACTTTTTAGTGTCTGGATTAAAGAACAACATCTGTATGAATGACCTATAATATTGTGCAAAAAATGTCATCTTTCTTGGGCCATGTTATGTGTCTTAGAAGCAATTGGTGATTTTTGAGCAAATGAGTTGTTCTTATGTTCAGGAGAAATATGAGGGCTTTCTTTAGGACTCTCTTGTTAATGCCTTCAAGCTTTGAAAGTTGTTAATTCATGAAAGTACAATTCTTTAAAATTTATTTGCTTCTTGGAAAAACAAATGAACTGACCTTTTTCCATGCATGTTTCTTCACTCTCAGTGTTTTTCAGGGGAAATTTCTAGTGCTATTGTTGTTGCAGTGGGACAATGTTTCAATTTTGAGAAGGAATACACTGCCCATGATCATCAGTCATTTGGGTGGTTGATTTCCTTGCTGCTGCTTTGACATTAAGCCTAATTTATTTTATAGGATGGTGGTTTATTGGAAGAAAGAGAAAATCCAGTGTGTACTAAGCATGGGGTGGCAACTGAAATAGGTCCTGAAGGAGGGATGGCACTTTAGAAGTACAGATGGCATGATGGAAAAGGGCATGAGATAAAGGAGGAGGGAAGAAAGTAAATGGCAAGATTCATAGCCACACTGCAGTCCTGCATTGCTTATCTCAGGTGTTTTATTGCCTCTGTGAACACAGAGACACTTCTTTCTGCTGTCCATGGTCCAATGTCTGCCTCAATAAATGTTTTGATTTGACTGGATCTGACTTTCTAAGTTGCCCAGCTCTCAAGAGAATTCTTTTGAGTACAGTCCATTGACTACAGTTATGTCCATACCAAGAGCTCTTTCCCAGCCTTTCATAAAGACTGACATTTTCCAAATAGAGTGGAAGGATTATGATTTTCATAGATTTGTTCATTGGGAAATACAACTTGTCCCAACATTTGGAGTTTGCTTTCAGTTAGTGATGATAAATGCAGTGGGATCTGAAGTTTGGCATCAGAAAATCACAGGAATATATATATATATATATATATATATATATATATATATATATATATATATATATATATATATATATAAATATAAATATATATATATATATATATATATATATATATATAGTTTATCTTCCTGATATTTTGAAACATAATTGTAGAAATATAGATAAGATTATATATGATTAAAGCTTTCAGACTCAGGGATCCTCTGATCTGTTTTGTTCATATACCCTAGCATTCAATAAAAATGTTAACAATGTCCACATTATCCATCAAAGTGTTAAAGGGGATCAGTTTCTTACAAAATTTAAATACCTTAAATCTCTTTCCTCTACACTGAATCATTTTTAATGATCTTATTAACCTTTTTGTTAGAGTAAAATTACTTGGCATAAATTTGTATTTAGTTTCATAAATGTTTCCATGTTTTTGCTAATAAGTGTTTATAATTTTTAAAATTAAATATTATATTCTCCTTTAAAACACTCTATGAATGATATCAATTTTTAAAAGCTATACACTTTTTAATGTGTTCTGTATGTGACTTGCTATGTATAGATTCAGTTTCCCTGCTTTCTAAAGATGCCTACTGATCGTTTATGATTTGATCATTATAACATGAGTTAGAAAATAAGTTCTTAATCTTTTATTCTGACATTCCAGCTCATAGTGTGGAACTTCAGTTGTGGAATGCATCATATCTGTGTTCCCTATCCCTATATGTCTCTGTTTTGGGCTAGGGCTTTAGTCTCAGGTCTTCATTGCCAGATCATCCTATTCATGACAGGTTTTTTACTGGGCTAAAGATTTTTTTTGGGGGGGGGACTGGGGTTTGAACTCAGGGGCACTCAACCACTGAACCACATCCCCAGCCCTATTTTTGTATTTTATTTAGAGATAGGGTTTTTTCTGTCCCTTTTTTTTAGGGGAGGCATTTTTTTTTTTTTTTTACAGCAGGTGTGCAATGTTCATGATTTTACATTTTAAAAAAAATCATTCATAGTTAAGTAAAAATTTTCATGATGATGATAACTTATTTATAGTATTTTAATGGGAATAGGAACTCCACCATGTGTCCTTAAAGATCACCTGGATGCCATTGATCCAGAGGTGTGTATTAACCACGTAGCCTGGGTCTGGTACGGCAATGTGGAGGTGGATGAAGAACACAAATGGAGAATACATACCACCTTGGTTTTCAGCTTTTGAGTAGTATTTTGTAATATTAAGTGAAGCAATTTAAATAATGACCACATGCTATATACTTGAATGGTATTTTGTTATAAAATCATGTCACTGAAATTTACAGTAAGAAATGCTATGAAGTAAATTTAAATAGTAATTTATGGAAAACTTTAATCATAGTGACTGGTACCAAGTAGAAGCCCAATAAGTAGCAATTATTATCAAAACTTTTGCTTATAAATTGGGAAATATTAAATAAGAAGAACTTAAAAATGTTAGAAAAGTGTTTCTTCCATTGTGAAGCTCTTGAATGTCCAGAGAAACTAATTGATCTCTCCAGTGTGCTGCTTTGGATTTTGGCCATTTCTTCATTTGTGCATCTCCCATAGGAGGAAGATGGTGGCTCCTCTTCCTGGCAGAAGAGGCATTCTTCAGTGAGCTGTTGAGGTCTTAGGCAGCCATGCAGTCCTTGTCCTTAAGACAGGATCTAGAACTTACTTTCATTAATGACTATTTGTTAACTTAAAATGACTTCTGTGCTGGGCATGGTAAGAAACACTAAGTTTGCATTTTGGGCAGAGCTGAAGGTTCCTTAGGAACTGGAACCATCTTTAAAGATGTGGAAGTCAAAATGAACATATCAGGTGATACATTCATTTAACAAGCAGGTATGAAGCCATGAATTAAAAAGAGATAAATGTCTCTCTCTGGGACTTAGGGACCAACATTAACCATCCCATCAAGAGAGTAAATACACAGTGATAATTGAAATGATGTCCACAGTGAAGAGATTGCTGATTCCCTAAAGCAGTCTGACCTTATCACAGAAGGTAGGAAGTGTGAAATACATAGGGGTAGCAAATGAAATTAGGGAAGAATATTCCCACTACTACAAGTGGTGCATGAGACTCCTCTGGAAAGTTTGAAAGTTCTTGGGGCTGGAGGGGAGGGTGGGCTGTCAGATTGAGGAAGCCAGTGGGGACCATGGTGGGATTTGGAGGCCACATTTATGACTTTCAACCTTCTAATACCAGGAGCTTGGACTGTTGAGAAACCCTACCCAAGAGTGGGTGGTACAGGGTGGCAACAATTACAAGATGTTCTCACTGACATTTAGAAACACTCACACTGTCTGCAGCATGGGAAATGCATTGTAGAGAGCAGTGGATTCTTTTGGAGAACTGAGGGGTGTTGGAGAAATCCAGCTGAGAAATGGTGAAAACTTGGCAATAGGTGTTATTGTTGGAGGCAGAAAAATAGATGGACATGGGGGCATGAAGAAGAAATGTTAACTCCACTGTAAGTAATTTAGGAGTGATAGGAGTTAAGGTTGAGTGGGTAATGTTGGGACCAGGTGGTGCAAGACTCAGCCTTTTGAGCCTGATATATCCACCTAGTAAAACTTCTTTTTGTGTGTCCATCTTTACCTGTGGTTTTGTTTTCATTCATGTACTCATTCATTCATTTGTTCCTTCACTCAACTGTCTCTTTACTTAGATTGCTCACAACCTAATTAGTGTGACACAATGACAGAGACTTCATACATAGGTTCACTCTGAAGTATAAAATGCTGGTGTAGAGGCAGTAATACATTTGAGAACTATAGAGGAAGAAAAACCAAGAAGATTTTTTTTTACTGGCTGAAGGAGAGAGGAATGATGGAGGTGGGGGTAATTGAAAATCTTCTAGATTGTGAAGGTGGGTGGATGGTTGTCTGTTCTTTAAATACAGACTGAGAAATGGGTTGAAAGGAGGTGTAGGTGGGGAAAGAAGAGGTGCATGACGGAGGCAGACCCAATTTGGGGCATGCTAATTTTAAGCTTTATTTGAGGATATGTACAAGGCAGTTGGAAATGCATGTTTGAACATTGTAAAGAAATCTTGAGATAGTAACTTAAAGTCATTATCATGTGGTAGTAGTTAAAGATGAGAATAAAATGGAGCATTATTCTGGATTCCAGCAGGAAGCAGATGCCAACCATAAATCAAGTACTGAAAGAAATTTTGAAGGCAAGACAATTCGTAAAGATTGTGAAGATGGACAGAAACTACTAACAGAAGAGAGAAAATAATTGTCAAGAGAAGAAAAATGCAACAATTTTCACAAAATAAACATACCAGATATGAAAAACCAATACATCATCATCATTGTAAAAGACCAAAGCATAAAAAAAAACGTTGTGCCTCACACAGGAGTTCTGCAGTGGGACAAGGTTTAAACAAACCAGCTGTGATGAGAAACACACTGGGACTAGCATCAGCAGAGTCATTACCACTTCTGGTCCTGGAGAGTTGGCTTCTACTTGAAGAGGGAGAAGCTGGAGCTGTGGGTATGGCTATAGGTCCATCACACCTGTAGACATGTGTTACTCAGGGAGGAACTCAGACCCTGCCAGCACTTGACTTGTTGGGCAAGGAGCCTAGGGAATACCTACCATGACTACCTCTCTTCTACTCTGTGACTTCTGGCTTCCCACTGGCCCAGCATACCATGAAGTCAGAGGGTACTGAAAACCCTGGAGATCTCTGAGGCCATCTTCCTGCAGCACAGGGCAGGATATAGAAGGGGGAGCAGTGGGGTGGTGAGCTTAAATGGCAGTGGGATACAACCAATGAGATGACTGAAGAAACTGAGGCAAGAAAGATCTTTGTGAAACACCAGCATTCATGAGACAAGTAGAGGAGAAGCCTGAGGAGTGAAATGCATAAAAAAAATTGTGGTCAGCCTGTCTCAGCCTCGAGATTATAGGTATGTGCCACCATACCCAGCTGGGTGTGCTTCTCTCTTGCCAACCTTGTCCCACTGCAGAACTCCTGTGTGAGGCACAACATTTATGTGCTTTAGTATTTTACAATTATGATGATGTATTGATTCTTTATATCTGGAATGTTTATTTTGTGAGTATGGTTGCATTTTTCTACTTTTAACACTTATTTTCTCTCTTGTGTTAGTAGTTTCTGTCCATCTTCACTGTTTGAATTTTCTCTCCTCCCATGTATCAATTTACATTCATTAAATTTTCCAAAAATTCTACACATGGGTTATGCTATCTCTTTACTTCTTAAACTTGCTAAACATTGGATTAAAATTAAATGATTTAAGTGCTCAAACTGGATAAAGTTATCTAAGTAAATAAACACCCACATGCTTCTTTAAATATTTTGCACTGTATAAAAACAGATATAATTGCTAACTTTACACACTTTGTTTAATTTTTCACATTTGATTCCAGATTAAGTAAATATATGCCCAAAATGTGTATGGCTTTATAAGCTCTCACAAGCTTCTTATGCATCTGTCCAAAAGAAGTTCAAGGTGAATTGGTCAATTTTCATGTGACCACTACTTTGTTAGTCATGGCCAAGGTGATGATAGGCATATCATGTTTGGCTGAATTTTGGGAAAACATTGATTAAACACTGAAATTTGTAGACCTAATATAAAGAAGTAGTTTTCATGCCTGAAATCACAAATTCCCCCAATGTGTATTTGTTTCATATACATATATGTATGTATGTATATATATATATATTTTACCTATGTATGTATATACACATAAACATGTTTATGAGTATGTATCTATATTTGTGTTGTATATGTGTGTGTGTGTGTGTGTGTGTAAAACCTGATTTGAGTTTAGGTTTTTTTTTTTAATTTTTTCCTCTTTTTCTTTTTGCATTAGAATGTTTCCTAGTTTTTATTGTTGTTGTTGTTATTGTTAGGAAAATTTGTTGGAAGACATGAGTTTTCAGACCAGAATAGAAAATAGCTAGGATGATCTTAGTTACTTTTAATATTAATTGAATAATATAAAAACATTTTAACTTTTTGATATTATATTGAAAAATCATACCATGTATTTATTACTTTTAACTCAAAACAGAGTTTATTTCAAACAAATTTCTGCCTCTCATATGAATTACATTGTACTGGGGAGCCAGACTTCACCCTGTGGATGAGAAATCACCACCTTCATGATCCTTACATCTTGAGAAGTCTAATGAAATTCATTCATTTATTGAATTTACTTCTTCATGAAATATTTGCAGGTGCCTGCTGTGCCTGTGAAATGCTCTAATGTAACTTAGGAGTAAAATTAATTTGCATAATAAATCTATGCAACATAATTTATTACCCACTAAAATAAATTCATAAAGGTTGCCTCAGAGACTTTTTGTTCTGTCAGTCTTCCTCAGATGATCAAGTCTACTTGATTGATTTTTCATTCTGAAGAAAAAGTTTTAAAGTCTACGAAATACCAATTAAGATACCTGTATCTCTGAGCAGTTCCACTAAATAACACAGTTAGTCAAGTTCAGAACATTTCTGTGATACGATGTCTGCTTTTCTAACAAAGAAATAATTCTCTCCCTTCAAACTACTATGTATAGACCTGGGTCGGAGCAATTTAAACCCACTCTTCAAGGTCAATCACTACATTGTGAAGAGAAAAACTGACTATAGTGTAAGGTCCACTTTTCCTGTGTTCTGAACCTGACAGTGAGAGAACTCCAGACTCCACTGTGTGGGCTACAACTCACTCCTAATTCATTAAAAGATTGTTAAGCATTGATACAAAGAAGGAGAGAACATCTAGTACCCTTTGGAAAAATTAAGCTGACAAGGTTATTTTTGCCTGTTTTAGAGATTTTCAAATGTTAATTAATCAATGGCATGTCTGGGCTCTAATCCTGAACTAATTTCACTTTCCTCTTTCTGGATCCAGGTATGTCCCCCACCCACCTGCGCTTGAACCCCTAAGACTGTCTTCAACCCCTGAGCCCCCTAATGTCCCACTCAGTGTACATCTGGGAGAAATGCTGGAAACTGGAGCTGTAGCTCATTCTAAAACCCAGCAAGCCCCTGAGGGTGTAGAGTGCAGAGCCCTCCCTCATCACATCACTGTACATGCAGCCATCTCCATCCTGGAAGGATGTTAAGAGCAGAGTGGCTAGGAAGGGCACCATGTTACTCTAACATAGTGTGCAGGTGGTGACTGTCAAGGAGGAAGTGGAAGGGAGAAGAAAGAGTTGAGAAACTCAGATTCAAAATCCCCTCTGATGTAGCAATGACTGGCTCAGTCATACTATAGCAGTTTTCTTATCTCTTGATAAAGACCTGAAGCATCTTGTGATTTGCTGATAACTTCTAAGGGGCACCTAGACAGCCATTCTGTGCTCTTGATGATCTGGTGTGATAGGTCTAAAACTCATTAATACTTGCATTTGTATTGAACTGTATTAATCCTTTCCTTCAGTCATCTGTCTTCACTTGTGACTAATCTTTCCAAATTAGAAGCTAGTGAAGCTGCTACTCCTTGTCATGTGAAAAGTGAATGAGGATGCTCTGGGTGTGTCTGTGAGCAGAGTGGCTGTTGTGAAGTGAGGTCAATTGGGCTTACTGTGGCCCCAAGACCTCTCATTTATAAGTTGCATGCCAGTACATCTATTCATTGATATTGAAAAGCTACTTTTGCTGTTCATTTTATAAACTTGTGGTGCAACAAAAGAAAGACAAATGAATTTGTGTAAATCAATTATTGTATCATTTAGTAATTTAAAGGTATGATTGAGTTTTCTTTGATACTTCAAAATTGAAAGTAAATAAATTTATTCAACAACATTTTCTATCTAAAGATCATAACATGCAAATGTTGCTTTTATAGGCCCTTAAATTTTTCAATATCTGTGCTTTCCAGAATGGTTTTCTTGATCCTTTCAGTAATTAGTCATTTATTGATCTCTGTTCCCTTTATTATTCATGTCCCCTCACTTCTGATATCACATCTCCATCTTAACTTCATCCTCTAAATCTCCAGCAATAACTTCACATTGTGTTTATCCAGTCCAATGCTGTCTCCATCTCTCACTGTTTTACTGGCTGTCCACTCCACTTCTCCATCAATACCCTAAATAATCATCAGTTGGAGACTTTCAAAAACACTATTTATAGACTGTAAGAGGGTATATTTTTATGTTAGGTATTTGGTTCTTATTCTGCGTTATGAAGGATCTACCTATTTTTTTTTTCTGTGATCTCAGCAATTTTCAGTTACCCAAATTGGGAAACACACAGGCCACCTAATTCTCCTGCTTCAGCTCTAACCAATTCCTTTAATCAGTCATGCAGCCTCATCAATTATGTCCTTAAATACTTCATATATTCACCTTTTTCTTGAAGATACCTCCATTGTCCTAGTATGGGAACTTCTCACTTCTTGCCTAGCTAAATGTGATTGATCCTTAATTACGTCATACATTTCCATACTTTCCAACCCTCCCCATCCTCCTATATCAAAACTGTCTTTGAGCAACACAATCTGAAGAAATTTATGCCCTGTTTGAAATTCTTGAGGGTTTCCTATAGGTGCACTTTTGCTGTGATGCCCAGACACTGCTGTACCCTCATCTCTAAACAAGTTCCCAGGCAGTGTTGCAGTCTCATCCTCCATGTCCTTGTATATCCTGGTTCCTCTGCCTGGAAGGCTTTTCCTTGCCTTGTATGTTTTGCTACCTGCTATTCCGCTTTCCCAACTCAAGATTAAAGCATTATCTCTGGAATAATTCCCAGATATTCAGAAGTACAATTATATTTCTGCCCTTCAATATTACAAAAACATTTTGTGCACGGCTCCTCTAATATGTCACATCTGTTGATATGATAACCCTGTTTATTTCCTCAGATAGATAATGGCTGCCTTAAGAACTGGAACTCTCTTATGTATCTTCCTCTTCTCAGGAATGGCACATTCAGTTCAGTTTAGTAACTGTTTATTGAGCACCTGTACATGTTTGATACTAAGGACTTACAACACATCCATGAATGAAAGACAAAAATCCCTACCTATGGAAATTTATATGGTAACATATAATATTCACTTGGTGTTGAAAGAGGGAGGAGGAGAGAGAGAAAGGAGAAAGAAAAGAGGGAAGGAATTGAGATAAAATTGTGGGATTCAAAGTTCTTTGAAAAGAAACAATAGTGGGAATTCTGGTGGGGAATTTGAGATTTCCAAATCATGGATTCACAGAAGGGGAAGTGTACCCCTTGAGTCTCTGTAGACGGAAGCCTTTTGTTCTTTGGCTTCCTGACTTTATTACAGTATCCCCCTTCCATTCCACTTTATTTATGTTCAGTAAAACCTGAGGTAAAAAATATTATATGCAGTTATATGATTTTTCTCTAATTAAAAAACAACGAAGGGGCTGGGGTTTTGGCTCAACATTAGAATGCTAGTCTACCATGTGCGAGGTGCTGTTAGATGTTCAGCATCATCTAAAAATAAATAAATAAAATAAAAGTATTGTGTCCAACTATAGCTAAAAATATTTAAAGTAAATAAAGTTAAAAAAGTACCAAAAATCTAGTTATTAATAGTAATGCCCAGTGCTTTAGAGTGTGATAAAATGTTTTCCCCAATGCTTCCAGGAGTATTGTCACTTGATGTTATCTCCAGAAAACACTCAATAAAGATGTGAATGAATGCCTGTGTTTACAGATTCTCCTTGAAATTAGTAGCTGTTAACTAATAGACTAGGCATTTGGAAGTTGTCTGTTTCTTTCTGGTAAGCTCCTTTACTTTTAAAATTGCACTCAGTGTTTTCTGTTCCTTATAGAGTGTCCTATTGGCAGCAAATTCTACCATGTATATATCAATTTAAAATAAAAAAAATATAGATTTTGTTTCTGACTCAAATTTGAAACTTTGATTTTCCTGGAAATCATTTCATGCTATTTTTTATTTGCATATATCCATAATGTGATATTTTGTACTGTCAAGACAATAAATAATCATTGTTAATATACACACAGTTTCTTTGTCCATTGATCTATTGAAAGACATCTAGGTTGATTCCACAGTTTAGCTTTTATGAACTGTGCAGCTATAAACATTGAAGTGGCAGCATCACTGTAGTATGCCGTTTTTAATCCTTTTGGTATAGATAAGGAGTAGGATAGCTGGGTTAAACGGTGGTTCCAAACTAAGTTTTCTAAGCAACCTCTATACTGCTTTTCAGAGTGGTTGCACCAATTTGCTGTCCCACCAGCAATGTAAAATTGTGCCTTTCCCCTTACATCCTTGCCAATACTTATTGTTCCTGTTCTTGATAACTACCATTCTGACTGGTGTGAGATGAAATCTTAGAGTAGTTTTGATTTACATTTCTCTAATTATTAGAGATGTAGAAAATGTTTTCATGTATTTATTTATTGTGTATCTTCTTCTGAGAAGTATCTGTTAAGCTCCTTAGACCACTTATTGATTTGATTTTTTTTTGGTGTTTTTTGTATCCCTTGTATATCCTGGAGATTAGTGCTCTAAATGATGTGCTGTGGCAAAAATTTGCTCCCCAAAATAGATTCTCTTTACCTCATTGATTATTTCTTTTCCTAAGAAGAAGCTTTTTTAGTTTGAATACATCGGATTTATTGATTTTTTATTTTATTTCTTGTGCTTTAGGAGTCTTGTTAAGGAAGTCAGTGCCTAATCTGACATGATGAAGATTTGGGCCTGCTCTTTCCTGTATTAAGTGGAGGGTCTATGGTCTAATTCCTATGTCTTTGATCCATTTTGAGTTGAATTTTGTGCATGGTGAGAGATAGGGGTTGAATTTCATTTTGCTACACATGGATTTTTAGTTTTCCTGGCACCATTTATTGAAGATGGTATCTTTTCTCCAATGCATGTTTTCGGCACCTTTGTATAGTATGAAATAACTATATTGATGTGGGTTTGTTTCTGTGTCTTCAATTCTGTGCCATTGTTCTAGATGTCTATTTTGTTGCCAATACCAAACTGTTTTTGTTATTTCAGGTTTGTAGTATAGTTTAAGGTGTGGTATTGTGATGCCCCCTGCTTCATTTTTCTTGCTAAGGATTGTGTTAGCTATTCTGGATCTAATTTTTACAGATGAATTTCATGATTGTTTTTTCTATTTCTATCAGGAATGATGTTGGGATTTTAATTGGAATCACATTGAATCTGTATAAACCTTTGGTTATTATGACCATTTTGTTAGTTCTGCCTATCTATCTTTACATCTCTAAGGTTTTCTTCTAATTTTTTTTTTAGTTCTGTAGTTTTCATTGTAGAAGTGTTTCACCTCTTTTGTTAAGTTAGTTCCCAAGATTGTTTTTTAGATGATGCATAAAGGGGGATATGCATGGGAAAATGGAGGAACTTTGATTGGGCCAAGGGGAGGGGGGAAAAGGGAGTGTGCATGGGGCTAGAAAAGATGGTGGAATGGGATGAACATCATTACACTATGTAGGTGTATGACTGCACATGTGATGTGACTCTATATCCTGTACAAGGAGAGAAATGAAAAGTTGTGCTCCATTTATGTACAATGAATTTTCTGCTGTCATGTATAACTGATTAGGACTAATTAAAAATAAATTTCAAAAAGTAAATATTGTTAGGGTGATTACATTTCAATTTTAAGGAACAATGATATGGCATTTTGTGAATATAAGTTTGGAAGATATTGAAAATAATAATTATATGAAAAATGAATTTTTATCTCTGTGCACATGTGAATTCAAGAGCATATAAGAAGAAAAGTGAGAGAAATTATGACTCTAAAACTTCATACTTTAAAAGGTAATAAGGTTTGTTTGGGGTGTTTTTCCTGAAGTTTTCCAGCATATTTTAAACACAAATTATAAAGATATCTTTTGAGCTTGTCAATCATTTGACCTGATGAGTCCAAGAGACACCAGAAAATTTGAATTTGTTGTAACAATAAAAAGTTTGTCCAAAGTGTTGCAAAATAGGACTGCAGGCTATTCTCCTGCTTTCCTCACAGGAGACAGAGCTGTGTGTCCTGTATTGCTCTCACTAGACCATTACCAACCTGCCCCAGCACAGTATTATATAGCTAGAGATGACACAGTTTCTTGTTCTGTGGATTAAACTTCATGGAGCTCTACTGCTGAGCTCATCTCTAGTCTATTTTTATCTTCCCACATTAGCTTCCCAAGTCACTGGCATTACAGTTGGTCACCATAGACCATACAGTTTTATTTGTTCTTTGGTATCAACTGTTTTACTGGTTCATGGGTCCTATCACCATTCCAGAAACTGCCAAGGGATAACCACTCAACCTTATTGTGATTAAAGGTGGGAAGGCTTTTTCAATTTCCTTCATGTCAATTGTGTTCAAATATTTTCTCTGTATACTGTTCTTTTAACCTCCACCTTCAAATTCTTAATATTCCAAAACCTCAAAGTAATTGACAGTTATTTTTACAGGATGAACATATTCCTTTTGGCAGCAATTTGGATTAATATCTTTGTGCCTTGTTCTTTTTCCCAGCAAATTAAATTTCTCAAAATATAACTCTGAAATGAGTGTTTCTGTTAGTCCATGTTTATCAGAACTTTTTTCTCTACCCATTTTTTTTAACTTTATCATTAAGGATGATCCCAAGAAAGTGACCTCTCATGGAATTTCCAATTCTAGGCCAACACATGAAACACTCACAGGCATATTTTTTCTGACCATTGCTTACTCTAGAACTCTTCAAATAAACAAATGACACCACACTGTTTACAATGTAAATTTGGACACTATTTTTGTGTTTCTTCCAGGGTTTTGAATCCCCTCCTCTGACAGTGTTGGTAAACTTGGGGGTTGTGGTTGCTGACAGCTTTCTCATAGGGCCTGAGCATACCATTGAGGTGAGGAGGAGGAAGCTGCAGAATGGATGTGAGGGGCCAAAGTGTTCATCAAGACAACACAGGGTGTCTGAATATGAGATCTGAAAATAGAGGTCAAGGTTCCAGATATCTGCTAGATGGTACTAATCCAAAAACTCTCTTCTCTGGATTTAATATAGCAACCAGAGCAGTTTTGAATTGGACTTTGGACTGTTTATTGGATCCAAAAATTCAAATTTGCTGTTGTCTCTTGGACTCATTAGGTCAAATGATTGACAGGCTAAAGAGATATCTTCATAATTCATGTGTTTAAAATGTGTTAGAAAACTTCAGGAAAAAATCTCTAAAGCAAAGCTTATTACTTTTAACATATGAAGTTTTAGAGTCAAAATTTCTCTTACTTTCCTTCTTATATGCTCATGAGCATACATGATCATATAAAAATTTCAAGGCCTTATTACATCTCCAATATGCATCTCTTACTGGGAAACTCTGATGTTTACTGGTATTCAAGATATAGGAATCACAATACTAAAGGTCACATAGGCATTAAAGCTAATTAATGACTTCCTGCTCACTGTGTTTCTCCTTCAGCCTTAATCACATTAAATTTTAAAATATCACAAAATTTTCTAATGTTTTAATCTAAGTGATCTTTCATTTTGTTATATTTTTAAGTGCATTTACATTTATTTCACCCTTCTGTGTTTTCTTAATAGTTAAGATTTACACTCTGAATCTATAACTAAGGCACTGAGAGGCAAACCTTACACTTTATCTAAAAGGCATATTCAAGTAAAACTAGCACAGTATATAATTTCAAACCCATATACAATTGAAAATGGAATCACACTTTAGCAAATAACTCCTAAAGAACAAAATTCTGCTTCAAATTGGCATAGCCAAATCGGGCATGGGTGTGTTCATTTGACATCTCTCTGCTTTATCTTGGTGGAGAGAAAATGGAGGAGTTCCTATATTTGATTTTGATCATGGCAGCTAATTTCTCCTCATTGATTTTCTTTGTGACACAACATCACAGTGAATGCCAAGATTACTACAAATGATAGAACCATTGTGTCAGCATTGATGAGATTTGGAAAACTTTCAGAGAAGAAAAATTAGATCTGTTAAAAGAGATATGTTTACTCATATGAAGACAGGAATCCATTGTAAATACGCTGAGTCTTTCTGCTCAAGCATGCAACCTAAGAAAAATATAATTATTTTTCAGTATGCTCTTTCTCCATAGTGATGTGCTTCTGAAACCGACTTCAGAATTCTTCATATTGCATTAGTAAAATGTTCCCAAATGTGGATTACACATTAAAGAATAGAAAACAAAATCAAGACATATTAGGGACTCTGGAATAAAGCATGTTACATGAGGAACTGAGGTGTGTTCTCAGCTGTAATGTCCTTCATGGTCATACTACAGGGACCCTCTCATAAATAGCTATCTAAGTTGGGCCTGGATTCCTAGCTGATTTCTGCAATAGCTGTGGCAGTGTCTCCAACATATTGAGTGTCAATATCTGCAGGTTCAGCTGAGTCATGGCAGAAAAGGTACCCTATAACCTAGGTTGGTCAGAGATTCCACTGTTCCTATAGGTCTGGTCACTAAAAATGCAATTTTGAAAAATGGTCTTGAGGTATACATTAGACTGAACATTTGGATTACCCAATAAGGTCAGTTCTAAATAGTAACTCTCTCCTCACACCTGTGTCCAAATAACTCTGCTGACAATCTTAATAATAACACTCATATTTCATAGTTTTTGTAGTTCATCACTCCTAGGAAACTGGAGTTGAGGAAGGAGAAGTAATGTAAAAAATTTGGGTACTTATGAAGACAGTAATCAAGGGGGAGAGAGTATGGGGGTACAGTGGTCAGTTCTTTGGACTGCTGGTATATGGTTCTGGACCTTGGACACTGGAAACTGTGCAACGATGAAGAAGGCCACAATTGAAATAGAGTCAAAGGAGAAGAAAACTGGGCTCATTGAACAATTTTAATTATTTGGTAGTTTTTTTAATAATAATGGAGAATGCAACCAATCAATAGGCTACTAAAAATTCATCTCTAGGGCTGGTTTTGTGGCTCAGAGATAGAGAACTCACCTAGCATGAGCAAGACCTTGGTTTTGATACTCAGCACCACATAAGAATAAACAAAATAAAGGTATTGTGTACAACTAAAAAAATAAATATTTAAAAATTATTGATCTCTAAATGGTACAGATTGGTGAAGTTCCTTTGAATTCAAGCCTCCCCAGCTTACCATGATCTATAATAGTTATTGCATGTTATTACAGCCTAGGGCCTTCCTTGAAACTGAGTGGTATGGACTGGCCACATATAAAATACAGGGTCAGACCGTCTGTTCCAGAAAGTTACAACAGGACCTACAGACAGTCAACTTGCCTTTTATCAAGTTGTGGAATCAGGTTAGCAAATTTAAGAAAATAGTATGTAAATGTCAGGAATAATTTCTCTATTGGGGCAGGAATTTAGAGGCATATCCAGTTATGTTTAGACATAAGCAAAAAGTGTAGAAGGTTGTTTCTGGAAATAAATTACACAGAAAAGAGAAATAGAAACAAAAGTCCAGAAGAGGCAAGAGGGAAACTCAGCTCAGATCTTGGACAACATGCATATTCTCTGCTGAAAAGAAGAATTAGAATTACAGATGGGTCTGATTTAATATTCACATGTTAAACTTCTCCATTTGGAACATATTTATTATTAAAATGATGTTTGCCCAGATCTCTTAGTGAACGTTTTCTTGTTTCATAATAAATACTCAGTATTTATTGAATGAATTATTTTTGTGAGAGAACAGATCTTAATTCTCTGTAGCTCTTCAATTAACAAATCCATCCTTTACAATAGAATAAAAATGGTTTGCAACTGTCAACTCTATTTAATTATTTTTTTTTAAATCCTTGTCTGGAAACTTGAGTTTAGCACAAATATATTGTTGTTAAACTCTGTAAAAAGTTTCGTGGTTTGGGGGCTGGGGATGTGGCTCAAGCGGTAGCACACTCACCTGGCATGCGTGCGGCCCGGGTTTGATTCTCAGCACCACATACAAACAAAGATGTTGTGCCCACCAATAACTAAAAATGAATATTAAAAAATTCTCTCTCTCTCTCTCTCTCTCTCTCTCTCTCTCTCTCTCTCTCTCTCTCCTTGTCTCTCTTAAAAATTATAAATATGCTGAAAGACCTGGTTGAAAATGTAGACAATTGTGAATCAGCACATTGGAACTTTAGCAGAACAGCAGAGACTAAAAAATAACCTAAATGAAATATGTGCTTGGAAAATATGATATAAGATATAAAGAATTCTTCCCATTATTTTAATAGCAGAATAGATGCAGCACCTAGGAATTAAATCTTCAAGACAAGTATAAAAGGAAAGAACCAGTAAAGTTGATGGTAGGTAAATAAAAATTTCCTAAAATGAAAAATAAATGAGGAATAAAGTGAAGAAAGTAGAATACCTAAAGACTATGGAGCAATATCAGGCATCTGATAATGGTGCAACTGTAATCTCTATAGGAAGCAAGAGATAAAATGAATCAGAATAAGTATTAAAAAAAATAAAGACCCATTTTAACCTCATTAAACAAAAACTGAAATCTACAGATCCAAAAATCTCAATGAACCCCAACAAGTAAATCTGAAGAAAATTATGCTTATGTGCATTGTATTCAAAGTCTGGAGGCAAGTATTAGAACAAAATCTTAAAGACAACTAGAAAAGGAAAGACACATGATCTGCAATGGAACACAGATAAGAAGACAACCATCTTCACATCAGATACAGCAAGGCCAAAAAACAATAGAACCACATTTTCAAAGTGCTGAATGTACACATCAACCTAGAATTCTACATCTAGGAGGAAATATCCATGAGAAATAAATAAAACACTTTCAGGCAAAAAAAAAAATCTAAGATGCTTTTTGAGATCCAACTTGTACTAAACAAATACTGGATGAAATGATTTAAGCTAAAGGGAAATTATGATTCTTAGATCTATAGAAAAAAATGAAAAAATATAAAGGGGAAAAGGTAGGTAAAAATAAAAGACTTTTTGTTTATGAACATTTATTTATGTATTCTTTTATTTTTTGAACTTACTGCTCAAAATGTCTGATGTAATTAATACTTAATACTATCCTATAAAAATAAGGGATACAATTTATTGTGTACCATCTGTGTTTCATGTCCCTATTATAAATTGAGTAATACTACAATAGCCTTTATCTTACAGAATAAGAAACAGAATCTCATGACTGATGATAATTTGACTAATCAATAAATTGTAAAGCAAGAATTTCAGCCTTTGCCCTGATATTACAAAATGAATTAATAATGTGTTAATATTTCTCATATGATCAAAAGATTTAATAAATTATGCTTGCTATTCAGAAGATTCATATATACCTGCTAAGTAGAAATGTGTAGATCTAAATGTGGTGACCTAGAACAGTATCCATGACATAAAATTTTGATTAGACAACATCAGACTGAGTATATCAAGATCATATGTCCAGCTGTATATGTGTGTAATTCAGTCCTTTGATGTGTGTGTGTGTGTGTGTGTGTGTGGATGCATGTGTGTGTGTGTGTGTGTGTGTGTGTGTGTGTGTACACATGATGTTTCTCAACAATACATAAGAACAATTACTAGGTCTTGAATTTGGGAAGAATAACTTAGAATATGCAATCAATACTTCTTCACATCTTGTTGGTGCTACGTAAAATTTTACCACATACTATGACACTTTTTTCTGTTTTAAAAATCTAGTCTTTCAATAAGACCTTTGCTCAATCACTGCACTAAGATGAAGAACTCAAAGCAAAAGCTGGTTGAGAAGAAGGCCATATTCTTTCACAAAGGAAATTGTTTAGATAATCTAAAATGTTCATGGCCCAATTTTCATGTCTGAAGTTGTTTGAAAAAGAATGATGCAACAAAATCAATCATACATACATTGTAATACCCTGGGACACATCTGCTGCATTTTCACTTTCAAACTCCTCCACCAGGATGGTGGAGGAACTCAGGAATGAACCAGGATAATGTAGAATAACTGGCAGTACATTTGTGGTGTTGAAGAAATACCTATAGAGCTTCCTTTGTATATATAGAGGGATAGAGTAGATGGAGGTTGTTGATTAAAGCATAGACTATGTTGCTGGTAGATGTATTTCCTAGTGGATAAAGGAGGGAAAGGAATAAAAACTAAATGAAATTAAAATGCAGAGCCTTATTTTCTAATTAACAACAACCTAATCAATGTGAAATAGTTCATTTGTAAATGGGTCTTAAAAAATGAACTATATAATTGCATGTTAATTCTCTGGTGCATTTTTGAGGCCAGGAAACTTCTCCTTTATCTTTTTTCATGTGGCAACATTATTTGACTTCTTTGGATCTATATTTACTACTACATTTATAATGTGTTCTGTTTGATCATTAAATATTTTTGTGGTGAAATGTTCTTAATATTTATCCTTTGAATCAATTTTAAGTATACATTTCACTGACACAAAAGCCTTAAAACCTTCCACATAATCAGCAGCAGGTCAAAGATACCTACTTTTACCACTGATATTTACCATTGAACTTAAAATTCTAGCTAGAGTAATTAGACAATAATCACATTAAAGGCACCCAAGTCTGAGAGGAAGAGCCAGACCATCTTTACTTTCAAAGGACCTGATCCTACACATCACAGTTCTCTAAGAGTTCACAAGAAAATTGACAAGAACAAGCATATTCCACAAAATCAGAATGTATAAGTCAAGGTAAAATTATTTTGTCTGAATGTATCAGTGATGACCAATTCAAAAATAAACTTTAGTAATTCCATTTAAAATGTCATATAAAATAATAGAAAACATTATTGAATGAACCCAAATCCCTAAGTAGTTGAAAGTGCTGTTCAAATTGTTCAAATAATTCCTATAGATTATATTTTGTAATGATGGCTTTTATTTTCTAAAATATGTTCACACGTGGAGTGGGAAAAAAAGTTAGTTAAATAACTGAGGATGTTAATATTTTACCAAACAGAAAACTTGAAGTGGTCCTTGGTCATCAGCTTCCTTCTTGTCTGACTGTTGAAGGATTGTTTGTAATCACTGCATCTTTTGGGTAACTTAAGATTTTAGATCTTATAACTGCCAGGACTAGACTAAATAATAATAACTTCTCTTTCCCTCTTTGACACTAATTTTAATTGGGCAGGGAAAGAGGCATATTATTGCTGCCTCCTGAATCTCAACTCTATCCAAGGTACCTTAATTTCCTTAAACCTGTGAAATGAAAGGTTATCTTGACTTCATCAGCCATGTAGTTTGTGAAGGGAACCCTGTCTACAAGTTCTGTTTTGATTGTTTGTTTTTCCTTTTCCTTCAAGATTTCTCTGTTGAATTCTTCAGCAAACCACCTTCAAGCCATTGTTAAGGCAGCTGCAGACTTAATTAGCCTGCATACCACTGTAGAGAAACTTCAGAAGTAAGTACTTTAATATGGATACAGATATTAATCTACTGCTGGAATTATAGCTTCTTAAGTGTCTGGTATTTAAAATCAGCTGTTAAGAGAAGGCAATGATAGAATGTTGGCCTTGTGTTCTACAGAGTTCAGAAAACTTTGTTTTGGTCTGGTTAATTGGACCTTTAATTTGCAACACACTACTTTAAGGATGGTTTATAGGGTTCACACATTTTTGTTTTGTCTTCTGGAGTTCTAGATTTACTCTGCCAGGACTCTAATGTAACCTTATATGGTCTTGCTTTTCAATACTTCCTTTTCAATTTTACTTTCATATTGTCTTTATAAAAGCCAACCATTTGTACATAAATGTTGGCCTAAATCTCTGCTATTTTTCCATGGTTTAAAAAGAGTTTGTTTTTTCTTTTGGTTTCCAGGGACACAGACATATGTATTTCAGAAATCAGATACACACCCAAAGGAAAATTAGGGACATCTCCAGAGGGAAAGATGGTTAAGAGTTGTTTAATTTACATTTTTTTCCTGAAAAAAGTTCTAAGTGAAAGCAAAAAGTAATAATTTAAGGAACAACTATTGCTAAGTTTGTGAAGCAAACTTCTGCTGAAAATTTCAATTGAAAAAAAAATCACTTTGGGAAATAGTTTGACATGTTATAAAGGTAAGAATACACATCTTCTAGTAGTTCACTTGTAAGTATATATTCATATTCTAGGGGCTAGGTGAGCAAATAGTTCAGAAATTCTCATTACTTTATTCCTAGGATTCAAGCCTAGAGTAGGAGGCATGAACCAACCAGATGTTTGATGCTCAGGAATCCTGAGAACTGGATTTGTGTTGAAAGGGGAAAGAATATACCTAACTGAACATAAGAAACCTATCCCTGTAGCAGGAAAAAAAAGAAATTATTCAGGAATATGAATATCCCAAATAGTGAGTATTAAATCTAGGATCATTAACCTTTAAAAGTTCATATGTGATAAGTTTGATTTAGGTATATGCCAGTGTTTATTTATTAATCTTTAAGTTGTTTCATTAACAGAGTAAGAAATTCCTGTGCCACTAAATAAATAAATAAATAAATAAATAAATAAATAAAACTTGGAATTTTATAGTCACAGCATTAGCATGTGTTCATTCTTTAGTTTGCTTCTTGTCTGTTTTGGTGGTCTACTTTATTTTTTATTTTTTTATGTGGTGCTGGGGATCGAACACAATGCCTCATGCATGCTAGGCAAGCACTCTACCACTGAACCACAACCACAGCCCCTGTGATCTACTTTAAACATTAGGGGAAAAAACAAAATTAGGGACAACTTTTATGAAGCCAGATTCTTGCCATTATTCCCAAGGGCCAAGTAGAAAAAAATGCCTTTGTAGGCATTTGTACAGAAGCAACTCTGGCATTCTTTCACCAAAAAAGTGTAAGAATGTTATTTTTACATTCAGAATTCAACAAATATTTGTGCAGCTTTCTCTAGTGTGTACCAGGCCCTTTGCAGTTGATGATGATGCTAGTTTCAGAGTTACATTTCAAAGTTTATATGGTTCTATTAGGTGCCTTCTTTTAAAAAGATCTCTTAAGAGCTTACTATCTTCAGGCATCTTGCTAGGCTCATCCAGCCAGTAAGGACTCTCTAACAGTAGGTGTCTTTGAATGCCTGTAGTTTTTGTAACAACAGACCTTACATAGCATTCCAACTTAGAGACTTCTACTCTTGTCTCTTTGCAGTCCCTTGTATTGATAATGCTAGACACTGCTTTTTATTACAAATGGCCCAGTTTTGATGTGTTAAAAGTAATCTCAAATACCCAACTTCAATGTATGTATGTGATTGTTTAATGCTGAAATTGTCTCATTCTCTTTGATTCTTGTATATCAGTATGATAAAATATTACCTTGGTCAAAAATACTAATCTGATACTATAAATCACCAGCATTTTTAAAATAAAATATCAGAACCCACTAAATAGTAACATTCTGTGGCTGTGGCCTTAAGACAGCACTTCAAAAAAATGGCTTCTGAATCATGTCCCCAGTACACTTGGGTTCCTTAGGTTTAAGAAAGCAAAATAAGTTACTTCCTGTATTCTATTCTGCCAAAAGTTGCTGACAGGATTCTACAGAAATGGAGTTTTTCTTTCATCTGTGCAATGCTGGGTTTCTCAGACCTAAATTTTTTTCACAGTTATTTTGGCTCAAAAGTCATCATTTTCTCTGGCCTCGCTGCAGTTCATGCTTTAGTACATGACCATTTGACTACTCACAGCATGTCTTGACAGATGCAGTTATGGAAGAATCTAATCTGTGGGTCCCACATTTGTAAACCAATAGCTTTTATTAGAAAATATTTTATTTTCATCTTGCAAAAGTTCTTTAAACTGAGAAAAAATGTTGACTTCATATATCTATAGGAAATTATACATGCTCAGTTTTTCCCGCTAACAGGAAAAAAATATATAAGTATGTATACTTCAGTCTCTGCACAAAGACTACAGCAGTGGGAAGGGAATAGGACCATAGATCTATGAGAGAGCTCAGGAGAGAATATTTTTTATTTTTGAGGGATGGCCCTCAAACATAGATATTGTATGTGCTATTAGGAAAAAAACTAAAAATAGGAGGAATTACAGAAGGGCATGAAGAAACTTCTGGGAATGATAAATGTATTTTGATTTTGTTGTGGTAAAAGTTTTATTGTTCTATTTATGTCAAAATAATTAAACCATTTTAAATATGAACAGTTTCTGTGGGTAAACTCTTGGAAAGGATAGAATGTTAAAAGACATTTCCAGATAGTTAAGTAGAACTAGTAATTATTGCCTACACTACCCTCTATTTGTGTTAACAGATTTAGCACTTTTCAAAGAGGACCAATGGAAGCAACCAAATCATTCCATCACCTAAGCTAAATCAGAATTTGATAATTATCCTACAGTGATAATTTTAAACAAGTGCTTTTTATCTCTGGACTACAATGGGCTGTGTTGAAGGCCTGGAATTTGGTCCTGGGTTCAAGTACCTTAGAAGGCACATCAAACCTATTTTCACTTGCCAGAGAGCTAAGCAGAGAAGAATGCATGTTGAAATCTTGAGATCCAGAATGTGCCTGGTCTCTTCTTGAGCACTCTGCTCTTTCTCCTGCATGTCAGTCAATGGAATAAATTCCTTTTCACATCTTGAAAGACATGAATAACTAGATTATCCTGAAACCATGAAAAATAGCAATGTAGGCAAATCAAGGATGGAAGGATAGCAGATTAATCCACAGTAATGGCTGTTTTAAGCCACAGTGTTTTAAGACTTTTAGGAAGCATACGCTTGAAAATTAGAATGTTTCTATAGTCTGAAGATGGAAGGCAAGATAACAGAAAAAGGGATATTGACTTTGGAATTACATTAAAGAGAATAAAGGAAATCTTCACTAAGAAGAATTTCTGTCCTGCTTTTAATGCCCTTTAAATCCTACAGTAATCAATGTTTTAAATAGCAATCAGTTCTAGAGGAGTTCAATAAAAATAATTGAATCTTGTATAAAATAATGCACTACCCGCTATGGTTTCATTAAAAGTCAATTCAATAATCGGTATGGTTCCTAAGGTATTTTTATACAGATAAATTAAGTTCATGGAACTTTTCATTTAATACACCAGCTGTTTTTCCTGCCATAAGGTGATATTAAACATTGGAATATTAATTCTCAAATGCTCCGCTTTCTAGGAGGAGAGAATGAATTACGTAGGCAGCTATCTTTTCCTTCCCCTCCTGTTGAGCTGAGATGGAACAATTCCAGAGTCAGTAAACTAGGAACGATTTAGAGTGGGAAGTACAGAGCAGAAATAGACAACTGGTGGTCACAACCAGGAAAAGGAGTTTACTTCCGTTACTTTACATAACAATGGTTATTTGCTGCTGCTCCTCTGCTATGCATAATATTCATCTTTAGCTGAATTCTACAACTTAATTTGTTTCCATTGCAGGATATCTTATACCTTCATAAATCTTCAGAGGAGGTAAATAGTGTCCTTCTGGCATACCAGGGACAGAGTATGAATGAGACACTCAGTAATCTCACTGAGAGAATCAACCTGATAGAAAGCAATGTGGTTGCTCTGGTGAGGTATAAAATACAGCAAACCTGACCTCCAGCATGGTAAGTCTTTTCAAATCTATTGTGAAATGTTTTGTGTTGTGCTATGCTTTATTTGTACCTATATGGTATTCTATCACTTCTGAGAACAGTTTTCCAGAATATTTGAGAGGCTGCACTTTTGGAATAGGCTTATTCCATGTCTCTTAGTTTTTTCATTAGGTCTATGATGTCAAGAGCACAAAAGTGCTAGACCAGATTTGGAAAGGGAAATGTGGAGGGGTAAGGTTGTCTGTGAAGGCCTTACCAGAAGTTTTTGGAGGAGATGACAATTTCATTGTTACCAGTGATAATAACGGTAGGAAGTTCCAGCACATACTTTCAAAGGAGGTCTTGTTGATCTTTCTAAGTCATAAAGCAGGAGCAGTAAAGAGACACTTACCCCAAATCTTTTGCTATTTCTTCTCTGGGGATTGGCGAGTAATGGGAGTGAATCCAGGGGTACTCAACCACTGAGCCACATCCCTAGCTCTTTTTGGTATTTTATTTAGAGTCAGGGTCTCACCAAGTAACTTAGTGCCTCACTAAGTTGCTGAGGCTGGCTTTGAACTCTGCATCCTCTTGCCTCAGGCTCCTGACCTACTAGGATTTCAGGCATGGGCCACCAAATCTGGCTGTCTTTTGCTATTTCTTTAAGCCTGGATTTGACTCTCAGATTCATAGTTACTTTTCTCTGTATATTTGAAGGAATATTTTTCATATAATGTCAGGAAATCCATTTAAAACAGATCAGGTAAGACCACCTCAACTTATGAGGTCGCTGAGACCAGTCCCTTATTTTACATATAAGAAAACTGAGTAACCTACTGTGTTGTTTAATATTATAAGTCCTTTTCTAAGATAAAGGAAAAACCAGGGAGATGGTTACTCAAATACTACAATGTCATCTGAGATGCACCTTGCATTTGAGAAGTTCAGAGGATATGAGGTTCAGAGGTAGTGAACTTGGAGTAGAACCATAGTGCAGACATTTTTTGATGTAATGCTTTTCATCTTAATTTTATCCTTTGCATTTTGATATCATCTAAAGTCATATATTTAACATTTTCAAGAACTGTAAGCTGGGCTCTTATTGAATTTTCTGCCTCTGACAATTTTTTTAAACCTCACTTAGAGAATAAGCAAATTTAAAAGCTAGATAGTAAGTGTTGAGTACAAAATGGTAAGAGTTGGTTACTACTAGATAGTAGGGGTTTCAGCAGTTTTTCACAATTTAACATAAAATACACACCACAACACCAAGAATATACTTTTGCCTAAAATTCTTGACTTGATTTTCACACCCTTTACATTTTTAACTGTCATCTCCATGTACCTGTCCCATTTCCTAACTAATCTAAGGATCCTAACCAGATACAATTTGTTCTTACCATTCTTCAATCATTTAATACCTTGTTTTCTTTACATGTATTCATATTGGAGCTCCCTAAATAGAGTGACCTTCTGTACAGTAACTATTAATGAAGAAGTAGCAATAGAAGAGAGAAAAATCAATACATATTGAATGAAAGAAATAAGAGGTTAACTGATGTTCTAATGCTCCTGAGTACAGGCCTCTCCACAAAAGCATAAGCAGTTAGAAAATTGCATTATAGAAGGCACACATTGTCTCCCTTTTCATAATTAAATTTATTTTTTGTGCCATTGTAGATCATCCTGGGAATAAAACAAATGTAGGGTAAATTTTTTTAAAAAGATTTAAGCAAATAAGACTGAATTAGAACTATTATAGCTCCTTTAGGTTTCTGACAATTGTTGCCATCAGTTGATTGCAGGGAGAACAGAGGGAAGTATGGGGCATACTAATGGTTTGTTTTTGTTCAGGTGTTGTTGTTATTGTTTTGGAGGGTTCTTTAGAGTGTTATGAGCATAAATATTTGCCTCAAGTAGTCTGTTCATGAGGCTGCGTGAGATACTTAGGACAGATATTTAGTTAGAGTGATCTAGCTCCTAAAAACCAATATCCTCCTCATTTAGGAAAAAGGTGTCAAACATGTACCTGAGAAAGGTTCCATTTTTTTTTTACCACTGACCTTGCATGCCCTCTCCCATCAGCCAAATGTTCATAGCCAAACAAATCACCTGGAGCATAATGTTACCTTAATGTTCTAGCCTCAAATCCAGATAGACACACATCAACACTGAACAACACAGGTATCCCTGATATTTCTTCATTCATTTCTTCAGTGCCTTTAGAGGGAACTTTCTTATGGTCAGAAAACTTAGTGGAGACTCAAGTGTGGTCTGAATTATACATTAAATCTTCCTTGATCTTTGTTTTGGGCAGAAGGAAGATAGTCCATTTTCTCAGGTATCCAAGCTATGACAGAAACTGCAGCTGATCAGTACTCTCACAATCAAACCTGACAGCAATAAGCCTTCGGAGACTGCAGATAAAAGTGAATGCTGAGCTGGCTTCTGAATATTTTATGCAGGCTTGATCAGCTGCCTCCCACATAGGGAGTGAGAAAGGTGTTTCACCAGCTCTGATGGAACCAAATGAGTGATACCTTAGCACACAAAAGTGAAGCTGATGAACTTTGCTTCCATTTAGAAAAATCCCATTTTGTGCATGATTTGTAATTTAGTCTATTAAGGGAAGAATGGGGAATGTTCAGCTGGAAATATATTTCTCCATGCTCTCTGCATACAATAATAGCCAAAACTGTTAGTGTCATAACATATCAAAACAGTCCTATATGTTGTTGATGGGACTCTTTATTTCTGTATAAAATTTACATAAAAATAAATTTTAGTCCTTCTGAAAATTATTAACATATAATGGTAGGATTATTGGATTAGAAGGGCACTTGACTTTGGGTAGGGACACAATATTAATATTAACAAATGAATTTACCTCATTATGGACATAACAAAGGCACTAAACTGTGTTGGTTTTGACTCCTCCTCCAATAAATGTTATTCAGTTTGAAATACCAACATAGCCTCCCCTTGACTTCTTTTGGTTTGGAAACAGAACTACAATGGAGGGCTTGTGCCAAACTTTGGTGCTACATAATCTTATGCTAACACTTTTATAGCACCAGATTACCTGGTAGCAGTACTTCCAGACCAGGCTTATTGCATATCTCCCAGCATATTAAAGATCTTTAATATCCAACTTCTATTGCTATTGTCACTTGGTTACTTAAACTCTTACCATGTAAATACATATGATGCTAACTTGTACTATGGCTTAAGTATCCCTTAGCAAAAATGTTTGGTACTGGGAATGTTTTAGATTTTCAGATTTTGTAATATTTTCAATATATAATAAGATATTGTGGGTGTGGGTAGCCAAGTCTCAACATGAAACTGGTTTATATTTCATATACACCTTATAAATGTAGTCTGATAGGTATTGTGGGATGGTGGGAATCATTTTATTATTATTGTTATTATTATTATTATTATTATTATTATTATTTTGTTTTTGTTCTGGGGCTTGAACTGAGGATCTCACAAATGCTAGGCAAGCAGTCTTCCCTGAGCTACATCCCAAGCACCTGATAAGTAATCTTATGCAATATTTTTATACACCTCTTGTTTTGGGAGGGATTTGGGATTTAACCCAATGGTGCTTAACTACTGAGCCATATCCCCAGCCTGTTTTATATTTTTTAAGAGATTGTCTTACTGTATTGCTTAGGGCCTCACTAAATTGCTGAGGCTGGACTTGAACTCAAGATCCTCCTGCCTCAGCCTCCTGAACTGCTGGGATTATAGGCATGTGCCACCATGCCCAGCACACATTCATTTTGACTGTGTTTCATCACAGGAGATCACATGTGGAATTTTCCAATTGTGTCATGTTGGCACTCAAAACCTTATTTTGGAGCACTTCAGATTTTTTCATTAGTTAGGTTCAACCTGTATAACATATTCCAGTGGAAATTCTACTTGAAAACTCAATGTAATATAATCTTGATTTGCCTTCAGTTGTCTATAGACATCTCAATACAAGCCTTGAACTTCAAAAAATCACTGTGCTTCTTATATCAGAGAAAACATTTGTTTTTTTGTTTGTTTGTTTTTTGGATTGGCTAACTTCACTTAGCATTCTTTTCTAACATCATCCATTTACCTGCAAATGCCATGATTCTATTCTCTTTAATTGCTGAATAATATTCCATTATGTATATATACCACATTTTTTATTCGTTCATCCAATGAAGGGCATCTAGATTGGCTTCACATTTTAACTATTGTGAATTGTGCTGCTATAAATATTTATGTGGCTGTGTCCCTGTAGTATGCTGTTTTTAAATCTTTGGGGTATAAACAGAGGGGGATAGTGAGGTCAAATGGTGGTTCCATTCCCAGTTTTACAAGGAATCTCCATAGTGCTTTCCATGTTGGCTTCAACAATTTGCAGTCCCACCAGAATGCTACTTAATTCTCAACTATTTATCTTAATTACATAGCAATTGCCCTAAAAATTACCTTTGATATTAGTTTAATTTGGTGTTAATTTGATGATACTAAAGCATTCTGTGTTCACTAGAATAAGTACAGACTTTCACATCAAAGCCATCAGAATTGCCAAAAGTTTTACAATTTCTTGGAGACCAAATTGAGAAAGCTGCCTCTTCTGCTGCATTATCAGTTCTGTGAGAAAGGCTGTGTTGTGGTCTGAGTTTGGCTTTTATTTTAAATCCTTTTACCTGTTTAGTCTGGCAGGTACTATTGTTTCTTTCCTTAGTTTCCCAGAGCACTATTTTATTTGGTCTATTTATTCTATTGCCTTATATATATGAATGACATAATGTTTATTTAACGAGCCTTTTTATAAGTGAGAGAGGCAACAGATACTATAGAAAGAGAAGACACAAAGGAATTGAGTTCTGGGCTTCAAGATGACTGCAGAGTACCCAGCACTTGGAATGGGTCTGAGGCAACAAAGCTGAGGTGTGGATAGCTTTCCCCTGCTGCTTGCTGATTTGCTTTCTGCTGAAATATCTATTCTTTGCATTGCTGGACATGATCCCTCATGCTCCCCTCGCTAGTCCTGCTGGTCGAAGTTGAGGATTTGGATAATGATGGGCTCATACTTGTAATGGCTTGTTGAACTATTTCTAAAGACAGCATTTGTTTGCTTCACACCTCACTGGCTTTCTTACCAAAATCAAGTAGATGTCTCAGGTATCCTGAGATTTATAGAGAGTGTGTTGTTTATTTTATGAACCTAACTTGCCTTGTTTTCTCATATTAAGGAATGAAAATATACTTTCTTTCTAGTGGAGCTATTTTGGTAACATAGCAATTTTGGTTGTTTAGAGAGTGAATTCAAGGTTACACGACTCTGTTTGAGCTTTATTTTATATCAGTGATATAGCCATTATAATTTATCTGAACAAAGCATTTTCTCTTTTCTCTCACTGTGTCTTACTAATGCCTCTCCCCACTCCTTTGGTTATTAAGAGAGAAAAAAAATCTGCTTTGTTCCCTATGTTTATGGATTCCTTCCTCCTTTGAAATAAAGGGCTATCAGAAAGTGTGAACAAAGCAATGTTCTAGAATTTATTTTCTGAATTAGAGTATTGGGCCTGAGAAAGTGATCTTGGGGTTTAGGCATCTGCAGGGTTGTAGAGGGCAAGGAGAAGAGAGGCCAAGGTGAAGGAAGAGTGAATCTCCACCCCTGTTCTACCAGAGAAGATCCATTTAATCTTATTCTATATTTTGAGATACAATATAAGATGTTTTTACAAGGGGAAAATGTTTCCAATTATCTTTAAAAAAATAAAAAGGCTTAAAAATCCATTGGAAGAGGTCATATAAATAGGGATATAGCTTTTCTTGCCTTTGCTGGACCTAATCTCTTCAGCCCACACACAGGAGAATA
Source organism: Callospermophilus lateralis (assembly GCF_048772815.1). Taxonomy (NCBI): domain Eukaryota; kingdom Metazoa; phylum Chordata; class Mammalia; order Rodentia; family Sciuridae; genus Callospermophilus; species Callospermophilus lateralis. The sequence goes on from NW_027513711.1 coordinate 61,752, forward strand.
AAAAGAAAAGAAAAATTTATCTCCGTGTTCACTAAGTTCTGAGCATCACTATCACACACAAGTTTGTGCATACACACAAACACATACATACACACACACACACACACACACACACACACACACCATACTCCACAAAATAGACAAAAATTGGTCCTACCTCTCCAGGCCATCCACATTAAAAGTTTAAATCAATTAAGGTGAGTGGGTTTGCTCATTTCAAAAGTAAATGGAGGTAATTTGTGTGACAGAACAGGGCTTTCTTATCTTTAAACTGAGGTCAAATAGTTCATAATTATCTTTGTCTCTCCTTTTAGAACCATTTCCAGAGAGTTTATCAAAAAACTAACAAAAAACAACTTTTAATGTTTTTTGTTTTGTTTTGTTTTGTTTTTTTTAAGGGAGGAGCACTCAAAATACTTCCCCTGTTTGGGGAAAGCTAGGCCCCTAGCTCTGCCACCCAGCCTCCAGTATAAGGCCATTGTAAAGCCCTAGGTAATATCTGTAGCATCAGGTGCCTAATGTCACAAAGGAGAAGTGCTATTCAGGGAACACAAGAGAGCTGACAATGAAAGACCCTTTCAACAGAGGGTGGACTGAAATACAGACAATATTCAGATCTTGTTTGAGCATCAACTCTGATAGAAGACTAAAGAATTAAAGAAGTGGTGTTTTTTTTTCATTTGATATTGTGAAACTTCTATTACGTTACAATTAACATACTTAAAGTGAAATCTCATTCAGAGTAATGAGTTATAGCAACTTTTGGCATATCTTAAAGCTAAATTTCTTTGTAATATTGATCATACTTTCCTTAAAATCATGCATGCATACACAGAGGCACAAAGTACTGATTAAAAAGTACACGTGTATATATGCTGTTTATCTTTATGAATTATAAATCATACAATTATAAATCATTCATACATCTACATTTTTATGTGATAAATATATTTATGAATCCTTAAAGATATGTAAAAATATATATTATATATGTATACATGCAAATGTAACATCAAAATTCTCTTCATTCTGAGTAATGAAGACTTTCTTTTTTTCAGTTATATATAACACTATGTGCCAAAAACTTCTAGTCAGTTCAATCTTTCAAAGTGTAGGATTTGGATCCTCTTTTGATTTCAACATTTATGTTTTATTTTTTTTCTCCATTCAGAGTTCAGCAAGTTGTAAAAAAAAAAAAAAAGAAATCATTCCTAAAATCATCTGAATACCATAAAAAATTGGGCTTTTTTTTTATTAAAATAAGCCAAATTTGGAAGTGACTTGTGAATTACATGTTCTTCTCGGTGATTGAGGAATAAATGGGTATAGTTTAGAAATCCATTGGCTTGTTGTCAAGTACCAATCAGCGAATGACAAAATCTGTGCTCAGCAGAACAAAGTATAGCAAGCACTATGGATGTGATTATAAAACAAAATGGAAATTGGATTCTACAATAGTTATCTTTTGAGGGATTATTAGCAGATGACTAGGAAGATAATAATGTATGAGAGCAAATATGAGAGCAAAAGCAAATTTTTGAAGATTCTATGCTTTGATTTATATTACCTATTAATAATGCCTAACTTCTATATGATAAAAGTGAGTATCTTCCACTATAATTAAGTATAATTTCTGAAGTACTTTAAATGTTTAACTATTTTAAAATATATTTAAAAAGTACTTAATGAGAGATAAGGAAAGTTAACATTTAAATAATAAAAATTAAATAAAAAATTTATAAGTGTTTGGGGCTGGGGATGTGGCTCAAGCTGTAGCGCGCTTGCCTGGCATCATGTGGCCTGAGTTCAATCCTCAGCACCACATACAAAGATGTTGTGTCCGCTGAAAACTAAAAAGTAAATATTAAAATTCTCTCTCTCTCTCTCTCTCTCTCTTTAAAAAAATTTATAAGTGCCATGTTATATATATTTGTTAAATTTATGAACTCCCCAAACCATAATCTATATTTAAAAAGACTAATTTTAATTCTTGCAAATTAAAAATCAGTAAGTTAACAAAATACCTCATTATGTCTTTAATTATCTAACTTATTAATTATTATTCATTATATATGTTTATATTCTTGTTTCCCAAGGACATTTATCACTTCTTTGATGTGGAACTATAAACACAATTATGTAAATATTATCTATTTTAGACATTCTTCAACAAACATTTTAATTAATCATGATAAAAATGATTAAAATCTAATAAGGAAACACATTTCTGTCTCATTTAAATGATAGCAATGTGGTAATTCACTTTAGAAATTCAAATATTTTTAGACAAAATACATTTTAATTTCTTGATGTGCAATGAGAATGCACTAAATATCACTATATACAATCTAACTAAAATTTTACTCAATAAAATATTACATAAGAAACTGAAGAGGTGTGGAACAGATGTTATGGAAATTGGTGTTTCTATAAATATTGGGAAAAAATATTGAATATCTAATATTCCCAAGAGCTCAGACACAAGATATCTGTTAAAATCATGGCATACTTTAAAGAACTCCCACCTTCTCTTGATTTCTACCTGGGTCCCAATAAGGTGTTGTCACAGTTTTCACATGATGCCTCACTGTAGTTAAAGGTGAGTGGAACAGAGAGGCATATGACCTAAGATAGAGATGTAGTCTAATTCAAAATCTACCTAATAAGGATGACAGAAAGTAATTCCCACTGTCTAGTATACTCCCTGTTGTAGGAAGATAAGGAGTTAACCAGAATACTAAAGAGAGATTTTTTAAAGTTGTAAACTAGATCAGAAGCTATGAGATTGAAACAAAACCAACAAAACAAATAATAAATATAGAGTTGGGATCAAATGAGCATGAGTCAGTTATTTACTAGCTATATCATTTTGGTTCAGCTATGTCAGGGGAAATTTTAGTTGGAAACCTATAAAAATTTTTCAAATTGATGAAAAATGTATATAAAGTATAAAATATTACTACCTGGCTAATCAAATAGGCAATATATGTTAGCTAGTATTATTATTACTCCTATTAGATATGTAATGACATTTTTGTCACCCAACTGCTTTCTATTACCTGAGTTAACAGGGTGTTTAGACATTCCTGTGTTTCTATCAAATCTGACTTTCTAATTGTTCCTGAGTATCTGTAAGTTCTAGCTGCAAATACAAGATTTTGATTTCTCTTTTCCCACATGTACTTGAATTAACTCAAGTAAGAAATACACTTTATTGTTGTTGCTGTTCTTAAGAGTGTGTAACATAAATAAGAATTACAAGGAAAATAATTGAAAAAGTGATTTATCAGAAGCTGCATTCCACTGCTCTGTTTCTCTGACAAGGTACACACTTGAGTATAGCAGTCTTTTTTGTCCTTCTGCTATGATATAAAGAAGGAACTGTATTGAGAGATATTTAGATCTTACTTTTTGACTTAGTTCATACTATTTAAAAGAAAGTTTTCAATAAAAATATTTTCAATGTATGTGTGAGACCTTGCTTATGCCCAAACTAATTATTAAAAACTTTCATCAATTTGATTTTAAATATTCTCTATAGTTCCAAAGATAAAGAAAATTATTTCATTTTGAGAAATTTTTGGGTTGGGCCAAATGTTTGCAAATTTATGCAAATGCCCTATAATAAACAGAATGAAAATGACACTACTGTCAATGGCAAAAAAAATATTGGGTAGTTATGTGAAGGTGTGAAGGGAAGAATAAAAGTCCACATTTTAAACTAAAATTCACATTTCACTTGACTTATGTATTGTTTATTTACATTCAAATTATATACTTAATTGATATGATAAACTGTAAGTATTCCTTCTCTGATGAAAATTTTAACCGTGGAAATTTCTACAAACCTAAGTTGGCTACTCAAGAAATATATATAGCTGAAACTCTAATTCAAGAAAAAGCACCAGTTCCAGGGACATCCAGAGTTCTAATAACCTGTGGTCTTTTCCTTGCCTCATTTCCACAATATCCCAAACAGTCACCCAGTTCAGAATGCATGCTATGTGTTGTAAGCACATAATTACAGAAAGAGTTTTAACATCTCCTTAATATTTGTCTATTTCAGTGATTTACAGTGGAAAATAAAGCTAAAAACCTTTCTCTCATCCTGATGTCTCAAACAGCTCCTTTGGTGGGACTATAATTTAAGTGTATAAAACACCTGCACTAGTATTCGTTAGTTTATGTAAGTATGAAAAGTGTGAACTCAGTGGATTTTCACATTGATACAAATGTGAAAATCAACAGATTAATACAACCCATGTCACAAAAGTTTCATGTAACTTAAAAAAAGAAAAAAGTTTTATAAATGAGAGGGTGGGACACTAGGTTCCAAACTAGTCTCCCAGGCTTTCTTCTGGGCAAGTGGCTCAGGGCTCTGTCCTCATTTTCCTCATCTACAAAAGTGAACATCAGAGGCTGGGACTGTAGCTAAGTGGTAGAGCACTTGCCTGGTACATACGAGGATCTAGGTTCAATCCTCAGCACCATGTTAAAGAAATAAAATAAAGTTATTAAAAAAACTTGAACATAAGCCAAGGGCATCTCTAAAATCTTCCCAGTGCTAATATATTTTAAATACAGTTCTGTATATACATATACACTGAATAATTATGAAAGGTTTGACTTTTTCTTTCAAAATTTTCTGTAGAGAATTTTAGTTTCCTTAAGATACATTAAATTCATACTTAATGCTCTTTTCTTGTGTTTGAACAAATTACTTCTACTTTATTTATCTATTTTCTAATTTGTTTACTTTTTTAATTTCAAAGAACTAAATTGCAAATTCAAGGATTAAAACACATCTACCGCTTTATATATTCAAGTATTCTGGCAATATAAATCATACCTTAGTAAAGTTGACTAAAAAATATGACAAAGTTTCTTAATTCAATTTTAAAATATTCATTGTAACATGCTTTTAAAAATTTCTGATAAAGAGATTTAATTTGGGATTAAGAGATGAAGCCTGGCTGAAATGATTATTCAAACCTAGAATACATCTATTATATATATATATATATATATATATATATATATATATATATATATATATATATAAAATTTAAATCAGGCAGTGATTTTCTTTCTCTTTTTTTAGTACCACTACTAATTCCAGAGATTTTTAAGTAAAAACCTTTTATGTTGGCATGTTACAAATTTATATACTTATGTATAACAACCTTGTTATTGTTTCTGGTGTTAAATCACATATTATTCTATTATTTTGACTTTAAATACATTTACTTATTAACAATATGATGAAGATGTTTTACTTGGCATCTTCCTTCAGTTCCTCAAATGAGAGGGAAAAAATTTTGAAGAGAGATATGCCAAGCAGGATACATGTACTTCCTCACTGATTTGATTTTCAGATCCTCTGCATCAAAATCACTGGAATGTGGATTAAGTAAGCAATTTTTGGTTGTTGGTTAGCATCTCTTGCTGTTAAGATACAGAAACCAAAATTTGATATAGGTCTTCATGCAATCTTTAGGCACATTAAAATTTGGGGATCTCTAATGCACAGTGTCTATGTTCCTCTGTTAATATTAAATCATGTGTTTATATAATTCAGACATTATTCTAAAAAAAAATTTATCTTCATTACATTTAAAGCAATTCAATACATGACTCAGAGTATCCTTGAACTAAAACAACTAGATCTCTTTTGTTAATAAAAGACCCCAATTATTGACACTAAAGCCCAATTGTGCTATTGAGGAAAATGTCTAGTATCTTGCCATTGACTCTTCTTCCATGTTTTCCTTTACAGATTGCATCAGTTCCTACAGAAACAGACCCAAGTGTAGTGGGCTCTGATTTATTACTGTTACTTGGGCATTCTTTAAGGGAAAGGATATAAGACCTCAAATGAAAAATTAAGTATAAAAACAGTTATTTAAATGTGAAAAGATTACAATACATTAGAAAATTTAAATCATATTACATAAAAAAACAATTAATTAAAAAATGAACACAGGGCTGGGGTTGTGGCTCAGTGGTAGAGCGCTCACCTAGCATGCACAAGGCACTGGGTTCTATCCTCAGCACCACATAAATGTAAAATAAAGATATTGTGTCCACCTAAAACTTAAAAATAAATAAATATTTTAAAAATGAACATAATGTTTTTATGAATTAAATCACGGATATAGCTCTATAAAAAATTTTCCCCATATTTATTTTACCTAAAGTGACTTTAATTGTCTATTAATCATGTTTGCTGCGAAGAGATTAGAAATTTAATCTAGTCTTTTCTCTTGAATATTTGATCACATTTTTATTATCATCTTTGACTTAGAAAAGTTTCCTTAAATCTCATCACATGTTATTGAAAGACCATGGAAAGTACATGATTATCAAATTTTTGAAAACCTCTCTTATAACTGCAAGATTTGAAAGAATTTTCCACAAATTAACTTCTAACTCTACTTTTCAAATATTGTTCCTTTTTCACTACCTCCATAAAGTGCCACTAAGATAATTCATATTGTGACCTGCCCTCTGGCTCTTTACCTGCATGCTGAAATATTAGGAGAATCCACCCAGTGAGTAGAAGCTAACCATCTGCTTGCTACATGCATATTACATAGTAGTGGTGAAAAACTGAAGTATACACAGGGTCACATAATTATTTCACTAAACACAATTTAAACATGTTATTTCCTTATTTCCCTCAAATAAGACTCCCAAAATGTCCATAGTAATTCTCATCTCTGACTCATTCTCATTTGTATTCTCACCTTTCTAAGTAATAGGCAATACAGTTCAGTCTTGGTTCTATTTCTTTCTCTTAATATTCTTCTGCAGAATGTAATTCACCACTGACCATTTCACTTCTCTGCTTAAATTCTTCATAAACTCAGAATTTTAAAATGTCCAATATGTGTTAACAAAGAGCAAGGACCTCTAATCTGAGCCCTTGCCTACTATCTCCCTTTTCCTTTTGCAAACTCAGCAGTCTAGTCCAACCTGTCTTATTTGTGGTCTTTCATTACTTCAAGCATTTCCTCATCTCAGTGTTTTGGATTTTATATGTTTTGCTTAGACCACCCTCCTTTCCACTTTCATACCAGATCTACCTTGTAGCTCCATTCTGCGGAATGTGACTCATAAGCCCCATCACAGCTCACTCTTGCACACTTGATCAATTGTCTTAATTACCTACTTTGCTTCCTAGAACATAAGCCTAAACGAAAGCAGGAATTATGTTTTGTTAATCATGCTGCATTACATATATAAATGCACAAGTACTTACAGGAATAAGAAAACTGAAATGAAAAAAAAATCTAATGGAATCAATATGTTGGGGCATTTTTTCTGAATTCAGTAAATTCTTTAAATTATCTATAATTTGGTTTTCTTATGCATGAAACATGAATAATAATATGTACTTCCTGGTTGTATTTTGAAAATTATAAAACATTACATATGAATCATCATAGTCTGTGGCATTCAAACTGTGAGGTTGCAAAACGAAAGGATATTATTAATACTTATTACAAGATAAAAAAATAGCTTTATCTCCTCAGTTCTTGAAAGTACATTAACTTTGGCTAGCTGAGAATACATTCATAATTTCAATTTCCAACCACTGCTTAAGAAATTCTAATCTTTTCCTGCTCCCTCCCTTGGTACCTCACTTCAGTTCCTTGTCTTTCTACCCTGGAAATCCTGGCCAATGGTCACTTTGATGGTATGGGTAGCTTGACAAGTACTGAAGTCCCATCCTTACACTAATACTGTGATGGTCTTTTCTACTCCTATATGCTATTCTATTCTAATCAGCTTTCTTCTTCACATTATTTTTATAAGAAATAGTAGCTTTTGGTGATAGGGTAATTAGAATGATTACTATACATTTCTTAAACATCCCCTATCCCCAGCTTATTTATCATTTCCTTAAGAACTAATCCCTTTGCAAAATTCTAGTTTATAATCAAAATCTGACTTTGAAATTGACTTATAATAATGGTGCAATTTTATTCTCACATACATGCACATTTGTTAAATAAACAGAACAAATAATGAATAACTGGCAAATAAAAACAATACTATTTAAATCAAGGCAAGTGGATGGCAATATAGTCTTTCACAAAAATACCCTTTTCCTCTCTTCCAAACTGTCTTTTTGTGAGTTTCAAAAGATTGTACTGTTTTGTTAAGTTTAAATAATTTTGATGACTATTTTGACAATGCATTCAGTTGAATCAATCTGTGATCACAAGATTCTTGAGCAGAATCAAAGTCACAGAAAGAGCCTAATGCCATGAAAATTAAAGCGCGTCTGAAATACAGTCCATTAGTTGTGAGCCTACTTTTTCTCACAGAACTCTCATCAACAACACAAAAAAAATGGACTGAATATGTATTTTCAGGCATGATGAGAAAGTAATTCCAAATGTATCATGAATATTAGAGGGAAAGACTCATCAAACATATTGTAAAGTAAAACAGTGACAGAGAAATTCTATATTACCAATTAAATAACATTTGTATAGCTTCTTAGAGTCAAATCCTTCCCTAAGTTCACACTAACCCTAATAACCCTTAGACAAGAACAATTTAGCAATGAGAATGAACACCAAATAAAAGTAGCAATATGAGATTCCAGAAGCAAGCCAATAGAGTAGAAGTATCACTATCATATTTCCATCACCTAGGACATAAAAAGAATTCAATAAATAGTGGTAGAAAAAGATACATAAATGGCCATTTTAATAGAAGTATTTATAAAGGGTTAGGGTGTTGAGAGGAGGGTACACATTGTTTCTTTCAAGGGTGAAGAAAGGCAGAATGAAATACAAATGGCCTGGACAGGAAGGATGAAGCTGGATTTCTCATGCCTAGACAGGAATGGCACAAGAGGTAAAATCTACCCCTGGGAAAAGACTGAAAAAAATCAGAGATATTTCATGAAGAAGAAATAGTTGAAACAAAGTTACAGAAATACAGACTACACACTCTCTCCAGGTAGGGGTCCAGAATTATGTGTGTAGTGAGCTTGACAAAGCTCTGAGATGTGGCAAGACAATGGTGTCCTAGTTATAAAGCACAGTGCTTGGTATGCTTAACTAGATTGGATTTTATTTCATCAATAGAAAAGAAAGACTGAGTATTTAAAAACAGTGTTTTAAAGAAGCATCTGGCTATGTTACAAAATAACTTGGTGAGCAGTTTGGAAAAATAAATCAAAAAAAAAAAAAACTCTTCATGACAATAAGCTCCTTAAGAAGGTATTTCAATACCTCCCCAAGGAAGGGTCTAAACCAAGGTAGTTAAAATAGGAGAGGAGAAAACAAAGTGGTCATTTCAGAAGTAAAACTGGTGGCACCATATGGACCTGTAGGAAAACATAACAGAAAAGCAAGTTTTTGTAATGTCAGTGTTTTTCTGAGTGGGTGAACCATTAAATGAGCCAGGAAGTGAAAGGAACAAACAAGTAGGAAAGATCATGAGTTCTGTTTGCGTGGTTCAGTCTGAAATTTCACAGATGGAGCAAGGAGGATTGGAACCAACTGATGATGCACGTTTGGAAAGGAGAAAACTAGGAAACCTTCAAATAACTACGATGATGAAAAAGAAAAACCCTACTTATAGTAGCCTGAGGAGGTGCAGATGAGAAAGTAACTGTAGAATGATATTTCCAAAATAAAAAAGAACATACAGGTGAATAAAATTGACTTGAGGCTGGAGGGAATATTCTGGCTTACTTGTTATATTTCTTTCTTTCTTTCTTTTTTTTCTAGAAAATAAACATGGAAATAGATCTTACACTTAGGATATAAAACCAAGGTTACATAATAGATGTTTTACAGAGAAATCTCATAATGGAGTTAACAGATATAAGATTAGAGTAAAATGTTAAAAAGGTAATCTATAAAAATGGTTTTTGGAAAACAGAAGAACATTTTAATAAGAAGTTAAAGTATGTTATAAAAACGGTGGTAGAGTGGAAGAGAATTGAAGGATTTATTTGATTATTTTGACTGTAGGGTAAGTGGAATTGGGGTAGAAGCGTAACAGGGTAAAACGTTGTAACAGCTCTTGTTTAAAATATTTTTGAAACTGAGAATTAGGCAGTGTTCTTAAATAACTCAATTCTGGTTCAGTAATAACATTTGTTTTTGTGGTTAAATTAATATTTCTAAAGTAGCATTCAGTAAACTAACAATTCTCTCCCAAGATTTGAACAACATCATTACCCTTGTCTTCAGACTCCTATCAAAGTATTTATTTCTTCTTCTAACTTTTTCTACTTTTATAGGGTTTTGGGTATCACTAGCTATTGTCTATCCTAGAGGAAATTATTCTAACACCAAATATATTATCATTGATATCATTGCTTGAAGAAGGTCAGTATCATTGATTCATGTAGCTTGGCATGGATCTTAAGAAGTCAGTAGGATCCATGTTTAGATGCTTGTTCCTCTATGTACATGTTCTATGCCTTTAAAATACCTTGTTTTCTCTTCATTAGGCATTCTAAGAATATATATATTGTATCAACTGAATAAAAAAGTATATGTAAAATATAGAGGATTTTACAACTATAAACTCTTGGCCAATATTTTTTGGGGGAGGGGGGTAGGTGTACCAGGGATTAAACTCAGAGGCACTCAAACTCTGAGCCACATCCCCAGGACCTATTGTGTGTGTATGTGTGTGTGTGTGTGTGTGTGTGTGTGTGTGTGTATGTGTGTGTGTGTGTGTGTGTGTATGTGTGTGTGTTTTATTTAGAGACAGGGACTCACTGAGTTTCTTAGTGCCCCTCCATTGCTGAGGCTGACTTTGAATGCTAGATCCTCCTGCCTCACCCTCTTGAGAAATTAGGATGACCAATATTTTTATAAGGTAATATTTCCTCCAGACAAAATATCATCATTTCACTATTCAGTGTTTGCTGATGCCTCATCCTCTCCTGCCCTACTTGTCTAAGAGCTAGCTGTTTGTATATCTTGCTTTGTTTTTGCTAGTAATGAGAATGATAGGATATGCAGAATTGAAAGAATAGTGAAATTGATTTACTTTGGAAAACAATCAGATTAAACACAGAACAGACTCAGCAGATGAGTGAAGGAGGCAAAAGTAAAATTCAAGAATTAGTAGAATAAAGAGGAAAGAATGAAAGTTTTGTGGAAATCATGGAGGAAAGGATGGGATGTTAGTATGACTTGTTCTGTTTTATGCAATGAATTTTTTTTACTAATTATCATAGGTTTCTAGTACAAATATTCTGGCTATTTCTTTACATGAGACAACACAGGGCTGTGATATCTATTATTTTAAGAGTTTATAAAAAATGAGAGACCATATCTCAGTTGATAAATTATTGTCCAAATTATTTTACCAGAGTGAAAAATTTTTATGAACATTTTTAATACTAGATATGTGTTGAATATCTGATAAAAAATCAAAAGAATGAATATTTTTTTTTCTTCCAGAGACACAATACAATGGAACAAATCCTATGCATACACTATGAAATACCTGCCTAAAAAGTGTTTGTATTTGGGAAAAGAATCCTCTATATATATTTACCTTTTGAGAAACTAGAATGACTTAAATCCAAAGGCAAATTGAATTGAAATGTTTGTAAGAGGATAAGTAAAAATATTACAACTATTTATATGCACTGATTTAATTTACACTGCTTTAATTTGGTATTTATTAGGATGATTATATGTGGCATTAAATTCAAGTTTAAAACTACTTGGAAACACTTGTATAGGTTCATTGTTAATTGTAATTGAAAGCATTTAATTTTTCAGGCATATAAACAGGGAGAAAATGTGAAATGGATATATCTGTTAAATAAATTCATGCAATAAAATTTATATACTCTTGTTATATTTTTTCTGAATTCTTTGTAAGGGTTCATGTTTTCTTATATTTTTTAAATCCTTCTTCTAAGCAGGAAGGATCCCGCAGCTGCTACAGATAAAATTAGCATAACTGGCAAATATTAAAACTGTCACCTAATGGAAGCTTGGGATCACCATTTAGGCCTTCAAGCAATAACCTGCAGTATAATTGTGTAACTCATATATCAATTAATTTTATATTACTGTCACACATGACACTAATAGTTAACACTATTTCTCCATGCTACTATCTTAATTAGTATGTATTTGTGCTGAACATGGATATCTCAAGATCAAGTATATTCTATAAGAAAAATAACTAAGCTTTTTTGGTGAAATTTGTTAGAAATGTATATATTTAAGAATAGAAAGTTTGGGTCTTATTTTTAAATCTTTGTAATTAATTGTGCATTTGGGCCAATTACTTAAGTGATATATCAAAAATTAGCTTATTCTAATTTGAACACATGAACATATATTTGTTCTCAGTGATTTACCATAAAATAAATAATTTTATGTAAGTAAATTAAACTTGAAAGGGAGAAAGATGCTCTTGCATTTTCAACAACTCATTATTTTGGGGTGGTGGGAGTGTTGGAGGATTCAGAGAAATGAAGTTGATGTTGACATTGCTCAGCATTTGTGAAGGACTGGAAAAGACAAACACATTTAGATGATCAGAATATCTGGAGAATATCCCAGGAAATGGACTGGCAGGGAAAAGTAGCAAGTGCTATTCAAGAAACAGTAAGGTACAGCAAGAAGAGATATATTAAGGTGAATTTATAAATTTCATCAAAAAAAAAAAACAAAAAAAAATTAGTAGTGATGGGCAGACACCTTACTTTTCAATTGTCCTTTTTCAATCTTTATACTATCTGTTTGTTAGACCAACATTAGAGGATCTTTCTTATCCTTCCACCATTGTGTTTTTCTATAAACCCTGTGGAAAAAATGCAAAAATGTACATATGCAAAATATATCATTTTGAGAAAAATTTTAACTGTCATAATTATATTAAAGTGTCCTTGACCTTAAAAAATGAGTGGAAACACTGATTGATTGTCTTAACATTTCTATAATAATGTTGCCTTTGTGAACACAGATCAGTTGAGGCCACAAAACAAAGTTCTTTGCAGAAACAGAATTTTTTTTCTTTCATCTTTGCATCTCCTGGAGTACTTCCTACCATGCTCTGTACATAGTAATGGAAGCCAAGTACTGCTGTCTGCATGAGTATAGAATGGATAGATCGATGTGTAGATGAAGGGATGGAGGGTGGATGGAAAGCAGGGTGAATGAAGAGACTAGATGGATAAGCTGAGAATTAATTTTTGTAGTACTGGACAATTAAATCCCACAAACATATTAACCTGAATGATCTTTGATTAAAATGCAGCTAAGAAATCAATTATTTTCCATCAAACTCAGAATATGCAGTTTTAAATACTGCCAAGAAGAACTGAAACACAGAGGACAAAGTAGGGAATAGGAACAAAAGCTGACTCAAGAAGATTCTCATGAGTTTAGGAAAACAAAGGGGGTGACTTGTCCCCCAGAGTTTCACATCTCATATTTACTTACTAAATGCATTCCTTTGGTACCTACCACCTCTCAGATCTTGTATTAGGAGTGGAAGATAGAGAAATTCAAAGGTATTCTAACTACAATCTAAGCTACATCACTGCCTAGTGAAAACATAGATATATCGAATAAAATATTATCAGTGGAGTTTTCAACAAAATGCAGTGTTAAGGAAGTAGCACCAACATGACCCAGCTGACTTATGACTATGAGAGCACTGCATTAAACCTGGGTACTTGATAGAAGTTGTGATTATTCTCATTGATTTATTTCCCAAGGTCTCACCCTCATGTCTTCCATCTCAGCATGAGGTTACTTCCATCCTGGTTCCTCCCACATCACTCTATTGAATAATGATAAGTCTGGTTTACTTTTGACATTTGGGAGGAAAAAATTAGGGAATCAGTGATAAGCACAACCTTAAATACATCTCCCTTCATAGTCATCATATTTGGACATTTGATTTCTCACATACATTCTCAGTGATGCTTGTATGGAGTACTTTTCTCAGCATTTTGGTTGAATGATTTAGCATGCCTGAATGACTTGATAATTGAGCATTGATATACACATTGTAACCTTTCAGGATGAATTTCACTTATTTGCTCTCTTAGTGGAGAAAATATGTTTTAAGGCAGGCTAGATTCATTTAGAAATCCATTCACTTTCTAGGACAGTAAAAGTGTTACATTTGAGCTGAATTGGACTCTTCTAAAGCATATAGAAAGGAAACTTTAATTGGAGTGGGTGAGAAAAATGATGGAAAAATTTGTATTAGCATTCGGTCTTTCCTTTTTCAGCTAGGAATATTTTGTTAGGTGAACACTCTACCACTGAGCCACAACCCCAGCCCTCTGAAATATTTTGTTACAACTTCAAAAATTTATGAAATTGAGTAATTTGGCCCATTGAGTGCTAGCTTTGGTTTAGATATGAAGTGTTCCCCCAAAGCTTGGGAGACAATGCAAGAAGTTCAGAGGAGAGATTATGAGGTTATGAGAGTCTTAACCTAATCAGTACACAAATCCACTGATAGGAATTAACTGGGTGGTAACTTGTAGGCAGGTAGTGTGTGGCTGGAGAAAGCAAGTCCATAAGAGTGTGCCTTAGGTTTATATTTTGTCCTTGGTGAGGGGAGCTCTCTTTCTCTGCCTCTTGGTGTCCATGTCCTGACCTGCTTTCCTTCAAAACACTCTTCTATCATGACATTCTGCCACATATTGAGCCTGGGCAATGAAGCTGGCAGTCTAAGGACCGAGAACTCTTAAACCCGGTACACCCAAATAAATTTTTCCTCCTCTAATTGTTCTTATCACATCTTTTGGTCACAGTTTCAAGATAGCTGACTAAAATAGTGCTTAAGGAGAACTACTGAAATGTAAGGGTTGCAATTCTTGTTTGGACAAAAAAAAATTATTGATTGCTTTTGGTTTTTTTTTTCTTTATATACTTAAGTTGCTAGACAGAATGTATTATATTTTTGCAAAGATGTTTTAAGTCCTGAATAGATATTCATGTTATTTTTACTAGATTTAAAAGAGGTCTGAGTTACATTTCCTCAATGCCTGAATCCATTCAATTTTGTTGAAAAAGAGACTGTAGATAAACGGAAAGGATGATTGCTAACATGTACCTTTTTATAATGGGAATGCCAGTCAAACAAGAAAAAATGATTAATGCTTCTATCAATTGTAAATTAATGTTCCCCAACATGTGTGACTTACTTTTCATATATAAACGCACAAACATGGATCACTGATTGTACACACATATTGTAAATGCAGCCCAAACACTGAGAGGAATCATATCGTAGGTTATTTAAAATTACATTTGAGATGTTTAAAAACTTTACATTTTATTAGGAGTCTAATGTTGAAGCCAGTCACCATAAATTAACCTGAATAATTCCCTATAGATACTAAGTAGTAAAAAGTAATTCCATTGCTCAATCCTACTCAGCAAATAGCCCAATTAACTGAACACAGAGTCACAACAGATGCACCCTGACTTAGCAGATCAATTGTTTACTACAATTAATTAATGAAATATATCTAAATGAAGGACTTTAATAATTTAATATTACAATAATCTACAAGTATGTGCCTTCCCAGCATTTGTTAAAAAAAAATAAATTATTGATTCTGGAATGAGTTTTTATGTCTTCTAACAAGAGCTGCTGATGCTTAGAATGTACCATTCACTTATCAACTCAGGTACAATCAAACAAATATGTTATTCAATGAATGAATACATTTTATACTAAATGATTAAGTAAAGATAAATATGATTTACTAATTAATGAGTAAAAATTGAATTAGCTATGTGTGTACACATTTCTTTCATTGCAGTTATATTTGGGAAAAATATAAAAATCCTCTTTATAAAAATAATTTTATTCTCTAAGTATTTATTGAGTAACTACTTCAAACCTAGCACTGTCTTAGGTAATAGATAAGTAATAAAAATAGTCAGAGATCCTTGTTCTCACTGAAGATAAAAAATAAAAAATAACCACAATAAGTTAATTCTATCCTATTTAAGAAGGTGGTAAGTTAGGGCTGCCAGTTAAAATATAAAACTACCAGATTTATTTAAAAATTAAATTTCAGATAGGCAAATAAAATAATTTTTTTACTATAAAGTTGTCCTAATATTGCATATATGTGTAAATTAATATATGAAAATATATCAAATTTATAAGTATATGTATATAATATGTATTTTATCTATTATTTATCTGACACTCAAATTTAAGTGGATATACTCTACTTTTATTTGCTTAATCTAGCAACATCTTGACATATACTATAGAAAAACAGTTAAGTAAAAAATAAAACAGGATTCGAGAAATGGGGTGGGTTATGGTAGGTGGGCAGACAAAGTGAAAATTTATAAAGATTTAAAGAATAAGATTTTCTTAGCCAAAGGGTTATCTAAGAACAAAATTTTCTAGGCACAGGGAGAACTAATACACAGTATTGTGTCTGGTTTCATTGTGAATGTTTAATCTATGACTTCAAATGCAATGTCTGAGATTTAATATATACCCTGCAGCAGAGGTCAGGAAATTTCTTAGGAAGATTGCTTTATCTGGTCAGTGCTGCAATCACATATGTGTGTCCCTATAGAATCATATTTCCCAATGACAAGTGCCTGTAATACCTTATTTTTAAAGAAATACTGATCCCAATGCATCTGAAGGAGAAAGTTGGTGAATTATTTTTTTCTCTCTTCCAGAGATTAAACTGGATTCTAACCACAGGTAAAATATTTCTCCCAGTTATGAGGTATATATATGGCTTAGCTTTAATACTTCTCTGAACAAAGTAGCTTAGTTGTCTTACAGTATTTTATCCAGGCTAATGTAGTTTTGTTTAAAATTAGTGGGTTTTTTTTTCAAAGAAATTTTAGAAATAGTTCTAGTTGGACTAAGGGTTTGTCATAATTGTGTAATTGCATGCCTTAATCAAAATTGGAAAGTTTTAGTGAGTGATAACTCTTATGACCATATACAAATTTAACTAAATTTTAAAATAGGTAGAATTTTATTTAATCCTTAAATTTAGAAAAAAATGACTTTTTATTTAATAAACATAAATTTCTAAAAGACATATGTAATTCAAGTTTTATCAGCTTCTCATTTGTTACACCATAGAAATGCGTATCTATATTTGCAAAATTGAGTATTAAATTTGAAAAAAATATACAAAATTATAGTTCCCCTTTTGAGTGTGAGGATATTAGAATAACTAGTTGCCTAAATTTACCAGATAAATGGATCCCCATTCCCATCTTTTATTTCTGTGTGTAATCACTGCTTTCTGCCTTTTTAGACAATACTTTTAAAGTTTTCTTTATTTTCCTTGAAAGAAGAATTAATGAACATTTTACATAGCACAGTGTACTGTAGCATTAAACAACAACCAAAAGTTTATTCAGCCTTAAGTGGAATTCAATGAGTAATTACCAAACCAATTCAACTCATGGGTGATCTCTACAAGTAATGATGCTCTTGAAAAACAAGATAGATTGGTAACATATTCAATTTCCTCACATAGTTGTAGCAAGAGTGTTATCTGTTAAAAATATTATATAATATAATAACTAAAATATACTAAATTATGAAGCCACAGTGACAAATATATGTGTATGTGAAATAGCCAATCTCAAAGGATTAATAATTCAAATTTGAATATTAGTATATATTCATTTTTTACTGATCCAGCATCAAAGAGTAAAAAAAATCCTGGCAGAATATCTAAAACTAAGATATGTATCCCTGTAATAAGATATCTGTAAAATGATTTAGGTTTCCGTTACTTTATTTTTAGTGTTTTAGGATTTGGTTGGTAATTGGATGACTGTAATTTTTGGCAGAGAGAATCTCTGTTGTATGAGATCATATTCTCTGAAGGATACCCAGTTTCTCTTTTGCACCCTGCTATACTTCTAGAACTTAATTATAATAGATGTTATTATGGTGAATTCTAATCATCTACTTATGTGTTCATATTTACTACCAGATTAATTTAAAAGCTTATGTTATACTTCAGATTTAAAAAAAATGGAGATTTGTTCATCTTAGAGAAACAAGAACTTAATGAATTAAGAGCATTCTTACTCAGAATTTTTTAATATATTAATTGTATAACTTTTCAACTAGTTGATCTGAATCTTACTCACTTTAATTAATATTGGTATGGAAAAGTTCTTTCATGTGCCTTTCCTTGAGTTTTCTCAGCACAAATGGGGTTAATTATGATACCCGTCTTATACAGTTTTTGTTTGTTTGTTTGTTTGTTTAGTACTAGGGATTGAAATCAGGAGTACTTAACCACTGAGCCACATCCCCAGTCCTTTTTGTATTTTATTTAGAGGCAGGGCCTCACTGAGTTGCTCAGGTCCTCACTAAGTTTCCAAGGCTGGCTTTGAACTCATGATCCTCTTGCCTCAGCCTCCCAAGCTGCTGAGATTATAGGTATGCCCCACCATGCCCAGCCCTTTTACAGGTATTGATGGATCATATGTATTATTATACATAAAATAGTTAAAGAAGATCATGATACAAGATGTATATTATTAAGCATTAATGCTTATCATTATCTATTTTATTTATCCTCACAACTTATCACCCAATAAGCAGTTAATAAATATTTTGTAACACAGTAGTGGTTAATAAATACATGAGTAGATGCATAAATGGGTAGATAATGAAAAAAAATCTGACAGAGAAGCATGTGTTATTAAAGTTAAAATATTTTACAAATAAATGTTTTCTGTTTGTTATATGTATCTTAGTTTAAAAATCTACCTAACATACTTAGAACTGAAAGTCCTAGTAAACAATTAATTCTGATCAATGATATTGATCACATTTTGCTAAATGTTACAATATGTTAAATGCTTAAAGTAAATGCTTCAGTTGATATTTCAGGTAAAATCTCAGAAATATCAAATGCAAATCATTGAGCAACTAACATGACAGTTTAAGAGTAATAATTAAAATATGTATTCAGTTTTAAATTGAGAGGGATAATGACATCCATAGCTTCTTTAACATTCTTGTACTATTTGAACTTGTAGATAGAAATATCATCACAGTGAATTCTACTGTCATTAGAACAACATTAGAACAACAACAACAAAATACTTAGCTCCTTAATAATTGTTTTCTTCTTCTGTTCAATGAATATTTTG
Organism: Callospermophilus lateralis; assembly: GCF_048772815.1. NCBI lineage: Eukaryota > Metazoa > Chordata > Mammalia > Rodentia > Sciuridae > Callospermophilus > Callospermophilus lateralis. Next base: position 80,900 of record NW_027513711.1, read on the forward strand.
CACATGATATCTTGGCTATATTTATAAATGTGCTTGAAATATCATTATTAATAACACCTATGGTAAAGATAGTACAGTAACTTTTAGAAATCAATCCTCTGAAATGAAGCAAGCATTTAACACATTGATAAGCAAGGACTTGGATATATATAATCCATCAGTATTATAGAATGTTGCTGTCCTGCATTTTATTAATTTAAAGGGGTCACTCTGTAATTCCAATGAAGCTTTTAGAAATAGTTTAACCAGCTTGTACACAAGATAATGCCAAGGCTAATGTCTACATTTTAATTAAATGCATGATCACAAACTCAGTTGTACCCTGAGTAAGAATATAATACAACACAAGGGTACAGCTTATTTATGCTATACTTGATTGCAAAGTGTTAGCTTGAATGACTAAAAATAACCTATGCCAATCATAATAATAAAACTTGCAAATATTTTCTTCTATATATTACTTTTTTATAATTATTAAATTAATATACCCTTCAGAAGTAATAGACTGGAGAAGGTATTATTTCTAAATATAAGGGTTTAACAAGAAGGCAAAGCATATTCCATGGTGCTGTAAATTATTGCAAGGGACCTTCTCTTGCTTGGAAGCTGTAAATTTCCATGTCCTTTTAATCATTGGCCTCTATGCTGAGACAGTCAGTCAGTATGAGTGGGAAGGCTACAGATTATGAATGTATGTTCTTAACCTCATTTTCTCAGCAAATACTTTACCCAGAAAACAGTAACATCTCCTGGCAGGAAGATAATTGACATCCACCAATACAAAAGGATCCTAGGGCTTTTATTCATTAATTCTTTGTAGACTACATTAAATGCCATTTGGTCACATCTTCCCATTTTACTTGGACTCATGATTGGCAAGGAAAACCTGGAGCCAGGAAGAAAAGCTAAGAACCTCCCTTAGATCTGAGTCTTACTGAGAATCAATTAGGGGTGTAGTTAGGGGTATAGACAAGGAGAGTGGGAGAATTAAAAACTTCTTCTTCTGTTTGCTTTCCCCCTAACTCTGGCTACCCTCCCTCATCCTTCAGACCCAGGTTTAATGTGTACGTTTTTTAAGAGGACGTCTCCTGCCTGAGTACAGCTAGTAAATTTCTCTCACTCTCCATTCATATGTTTTTATAGTGCTCTCTGCTTTATCATTTTTACTAGTATCAATATTCAAATTAAATAATTCAGGGTATAATTTTTGCGTGGCTATGTTCTTTACTAATACACTGATGCTTATAATAGCCAGACATTTTCTGTTATTTCACTGAAAATAAGTCAGCACTCAAAACATTATCTGGTATATGGCAGGGGTGGAATAAAGATTTTTCAGATAAATACATTTATGAGCAAACTTGTTTATTTCTAACCTTAAAATACTCCCAGTTTTCTATACCAAGTTTCAATGATTACAATAAAAAGAAAATTTATACTGAGAGTTTTTTGTTTTGGAACACTTTGTGGGAAAAATACTCATTGTATCAAACTGCTATAAAGTTATATAATAAAGAAAGATCATCATAAATTGGAAATTCTAATATTTAATAAAGTGCTAAATGTTGATAAAAGTTAATGCTTTTCTTATTAGAAATCTTTAATCAAAGATTAATACCAAAGAGACAACATTCTAAAGCACCGAGATTCTATGTTGATATAGATACGGATTCTTATTCCAGTGTGGTTGGGATTTCAAGAATTTCTTCATGTATGACTCCCACCTATTGGGTACTTTGTTAACTTCTTGAATTGATTTTTTGTCAATTAAGTGCAACTTAATTCCTCTTACTCCATTTAAATATTGTCTTCAATATCTTCAAAATTAGGTAAACTTCATTAATCTATGACAAAAAAATGCCCTAGAAACAACTCAGCATTGTTATAATCAACAATTCCAGGACAAGTGAAAAAATCACTAATGGGTATTTTAATAATCTTTTATCTTCATGGTTCTCTTTTAGATATAAAGAAGTATTGAATTCATCAATATAATACCATAATCTCGTTTCCCTATAAGGAAAAGAATCTCTTTTCCTGTAGTAGTTTATAATAAGCCAAATGCATTATTTGAAATTAACACATATGAGATTAGGGTTAAATAAGAACATAAAACTCTAATAAGGAGGGAACATATAGAATAAAGAATATTTTTTTTCTCACCACATGTTAATTATTTCTTTATTTTAATGGAATCTGGAACTGGGAATGGGTAAATTTTTTAAGAGAGATAAGTTAATTCAATTCATGATTCTTCAATAAATGTTTGAGGGTCATCTATATTTGGTAGGAATCAACAAGTTAGAGTTTTTGCTCATCTTTATTAGTCTATTTCATAGGTAGGACACACAGGACTTTGAAATTGAAATGCAATGGCGATGCTTACCTAAGCCTAACAAAATGATATGGAAGTAATATTATTTTAAAAGTGGAAAGAAAATATTCAAAAAAAGAACATGTTATGTTCTTTGGACATATCAATGAAGCTTCTAGTTGATTTTGACAATAGTACTAAATTATTTATCTTCCTATGATAGTTATTTATCTTTCCAAGAAGGTTAATATTTATGAAAATATTAATGTATATTATTAAGTATATAAGGGAGCATGTGCAGAGAGTGGTTGAGGCAGGTTTTCAGTCCTTGAGGCTTTCCTTCCATAGGATACCCACTCCATTTGAAGTTCTGAGTAAGAAATAAAATTAGCCCCAGGATTCTGGACCTCCAGAAAGCAGGCATTTCTAGTCAAGGGTGAATCTTCATGAACAAAATGTAGGAAGAAAGGCAGACATTTTAAAAATGAAAGGCAATGAATATAAAATCATATGACAGAAGAAGCAACATTAATGCAGTAAAAGGAAAATGAATATAAAGCAAATATTATAAATATACTAAAAAGGATAGAGGTGGAAAATATTGCAAAAGCAAACAGGTTTTTTTAAAGCAAGAAGGAGGTGGACATGAAGTTAATAAACAGAAAAAAATTAATAACAAACCCATAAGCTTTGAGAAGACACATTCCTGTCATAAATTGAAAGACAAAGAGATGAGGAGATGAAAAAATATAGAAAGGAAAACAAAAAATATCTGTAGATGTTGCAAAAAGTATATTTTGTTAAAGAATAAAACTAGCAACAATGCATTATTATGTTTAAAATTCTAGCTAAAACTTTAAAAAATAATATATAAGTAGATTACAAGAAATAGAGTATGAAAATAAAATTTTAATCATATAAGAATTTGAAATGGTAATCAGAACTCCACCCACCCCAAATTTTTAAAAAAATTCTCAAGAACTTTTAGATGTGTTTTACTAACATTTTTGGAATAGGTTATGCCTACATTTAAGTAAACTGTGTATTAGAAGTTTTTTTCATTTTTAAAAGATGGGGGATTTTCTACCTTTTAATCTACACCATGTACAGAACTAAACCATTGTAGGCAATAGCAGAAAGAAAAATTATATTTCTATTTGGTTTATGAATATAATTATAAAAATCCTAAATTTTTATTAACTAAACCAACAGTGTATTAAAATATGATATATTTAAGTAGAATTTACTTCACAATTATTTAATGTCAGAAAAATCCACCAATGCAGTTATTTATACTAATTATTTACAATAATAAAATCATATTATCACTTGGAATAATCTAAAATATTTCATAATATGCAATATATTTAAATAATAAAACAGTTTATAGATATGTGGTCCTGGGTTCAAGCTCTAGCCCAAACATAATTTGGAAGTTTTAGTATACTGATCTGGCCATTGTTTTTGTATTAAAACTGCTGTTTTAATTGTTCCATCTTACAATATTTTATATATACCTCCCAACTAAATTTTCTCATTAATTTAAAACTTTTTTTCAGCTGATCATTTCAAGTTTTATTTAGTGTATAACTTAAATGTCCATGAATATGAAGATGTCCCTTCTTAATCATGTCATGTCTATTTACTTTGTCAGAATGTTAAATGTGGAAGTTTTTTTTTCTTTTACAATGCCTTTGACTTTTCATAACCAAGTTATAATTCATTTTCTAAAATCTTAATTATGGTATTGACTTTGGCTTAGGAAAGTTGTTAAATTCATCAAAGAAGCAGACTATTCCCAGATATCTGAAATAACTACTTTAAAATTTTATCTTTTTTTTTCAACTTTATCTTCATGGCCTGTAATGCCTTTCTAAGGAAATAGATAATTTGTTTCAAAAGAATCAATATAGAACATGCTATCCTATGATGTAAAGTATCAATAATTTTTACATAGAAAAATAGAAAAATAAAGTTGCTCTGCCAAACATTTATCTTATAATGAATAAGGCCTTTATCATGCAAGAAATAAAAGATCCTCTGTATAGATAGAGATAATGGCTACTGCAAAGTTCCTACATTAGAAAGTCAAATTTAATAACCCCCCTGACCATATCTCAACTTCATAGTGAGATCTTAAATTTTCAATATTCTATCTGGGAAACAAATACCAATTACAGAACTTCTCTTTAAACCTGATTCTAATAAAACATAGACAAGTGATTGACATAAAAACACCTGATGATGGAGGAAGTTTCGGATAAGTGAAGAGTTCATATGCTTTTTAGAAGAAAACATTTGTTAAGATCTTCAAAGCTGAATAGGGTCCAGCATACATTTCTCATAGCAAAATCAACAATAGATCAAACATTTGCTATATGCTTAGTGCTTGAGTTTGTTTGAAGCCAAAACTGGATGATTCATTCAATTTTGCTAAAAGGTCAGTCATATTAGTTAACTGAATAATTTTTCATTATTAAATCAGTTGCTTGTCATTTGTAAAGATTAATTATCAACCCAAATGCCCCTTTGCCTTTACAGGTCATTTTCATGCTTCTTTTCACAGTTCTCAGCAACAAGAATAAAATAGAAGTGGTACTTAGCAAAACAAACTGATGAGATTCCAGTTGATGTAAAGCCTGTCACAAAGAACATATTCCAAGACTCTTTCACGGTCTTGTGTTTTGAGACATGTATAGTATTTTGCAGAGATTATATTATTAGTGGGATAATTTTCTGAACACCCATTATCCACAATAGTTGTGCATGTGTGCGTGTGTCATTCTGCCTTAGTTTAAATTACTTGTCTTTGTGTGCAAAGCTATCACATGAAATTCTCTTTCCTGGCACAGTTCAACAGGCAAAGAAAAAAACAGGTTAACCTGTAAACCACTGAGAGGCATCCATTGCATATCTGTCCCTCTTGTAACAAGCATTCACCCAGAGAAATAGGAATTTCCTGAAGCATTCACAGTTATTCTTATTTGACGAGTCTGGAATTCTTTATGTTTTTTCTCCTTAAAAATCAAAGGAATCCTACAGATGCTGACATTAACCATACTGATTGGAATTATGATTATGTCAGAAAAAATATATAACTCCTTTGGGCTCTGTAAGAAGCTGACAGCATTCCCATAAAATATTAACTACTGACAATAAAATCCCTTCACAAGGAGTTAGAGGTTAGTAGAAAGAATCTGGAAGCCCTCAACAATGAATTTTGATTAACTGGGTGAGTTCAATTCCCTTGTTCTAGATGTTTTCAGGCTTCACATAGATGGATTAAAATGCATGGAAATCACTAGAGTATTCTCATTTGGCAAATGTTTGGAAGGTATAAAAGATGTGAACGGTCTCTTCCCAAAAGAATATATGAATAATAAATTGGCAATATTATATTTGACAGAAATAAAGAAGGTGAATCAATATCTGTTTCACTAACTTTCAGCAAAGCCAAGAGGTTTGTAACTGGCTGACCTGCCCCAAGGTGTGCACAGAACAATCTTTCCTTTCCTAAAACACAGCAGTTAAGTCTTTCAGGAATACTGCTTCCTATTTTGATGCATTCTAAAATAAGGTTTGCTCAGGAATATTTGAATTAGGATTTATTTTATAGTTATTCATCTAAATGAGAAATTTAGATACCTATGTGAAAGTTTGCTGGTATGAAAAATCAAAACACAGCTTGAAATGAAATGGATTAGCAATGCAAAAATAAAATTAGATTTCCCAGGAAATATGCATACCAAATAAAGCAGTCAAAACATCAGATGAGGATTAGAGTCCCTTACTTTGATATTTTGAAAGGCATTAAATTAATTTCAATTGGACAGTAGTTTATTATTGCTTTAGTTTTACAATTGAATTCCAAGACGTAACAGTAATAAATTTGTATTAATATGGTACTATTTGCTAAATGGTCAGGGTTAGTCCTGATATGCCTAGGCAGACCTGCCTGTCAGGAAAGAAACTTATTTCTGGAATAGAACTCAAGAATATGCTAGATTTTAATAACTATTTTCCCCTTAACAGAGTGGGAATGGACATCTTGGATAAATGTTTCTGAATTTGATGTAAAGTTTACCATTAAACCTAGCCCTAAAACTCATGGTCTCTAATCCCACTGTCTTTGAGGAATTAACTATAACCCTATTAAATGAACTTAAGATGCCCTGAAAATTCTGATTTTCACATAATACCATAAAACTCAATAAATTTAATCTTTTAATTTTTAATATATAGATTATTGTATTATCATAGTTAAGCATTTTGTTAACTATAAAATGTTTATGTTTATATACTGAGGCCTAGGAAATTATTTTCTTGACATTTCTTCAAAATTATTATTTGTCATATGTATACTCAATATTTATTAATTTAATGGTTAGTGTGATAAATTTATTTATATATATATATATATATATATATATATATATATATATATATATATATACAAATATACATGTACATATGTATGTATAGTGACTTTTTAAAAATTTGTGTTCATATAAGGTAGGTAAAGAGGTCAGTATATTATGATAATTGTGCAATAAAAACTGTTATTTGGTGTGTGAGTTCATGTAAGAGTTATTAAAATATAATATAAAACAAAATTGTCTTAAAATACTACCATGAAAGAAAATCATTATAGTAATGAAGAAAGAGACAAATAGGTCATGGAGCAGAGTAGAATAGTATAGAGGCTCAAATATTTAGATTATATAAAAGGGTATCTCTAATCATTTGGAAAAACACCAGTATTATTTTATGTTGCAGCCTCAGTTAGCTAGTTAGTCATTAAGTAAAAACAAAAAGGACCATGCTTTACTTCAAAAAAAGAAAAACAACAAATGATTCAAAAAATTCATAACAATATGAAAAACTTGAAGTTTTAGGAAAAAAAACAGCATGCTAGGTTTTCAAAATTTATCAGAAAGAAGGGGACATTCTAAGTCTAATTTTAAAAATGGAAAAAGTAAATTAAAGGACAGACTAAATTGCCTACAGTGAACGTCAATATATATTTAGTTAATATATAAGGAATGGATTTATTATTTTAATTTCAATTTTATTACTATAGAGATATTTTATTATTACATGTATAAATAAAATAATTGAAATTTAAAAACTAAAACAATAATCATAGTGTGTTTCCCATGGCAACAACAAGTAGCAAGAATATATGCTTCTATTTATTATATCAATACTAACATCCTTGGTGATTATTAGTTACCCATCCAAATAATGTATGACATAAAAAGAAAAATCTCCTTGACTTAAAATCTGTCAGTTTTACCAAGTGGTTTCATTTCTTTGGACTGATAGGAACATTATATTCTGGAAAGTCTGAGCTCCGGTTACCACATAACAAGTTAAATGATTATGAAGGGTCATAAGGTCATGATGTAATATAAAAAAAATATATGTACTTTAATTGCCAAATACTCAATTTCAATTGTGCCTGCTTGATTTAGGTTAATGTTTTGTCAAGTTTTGCAGGTGAGTGTTTTGTATATTCTCAGGTAATCTTCAAAAAAAATTTTTAAGTGTATGTGCATGTTTCAAAGTTTCAGTATATTTACCAAGGCCAATAAAGAAAATAAAAACCAAAAAAACTTCTCAAACATAACTATCAGTGAAAACTGTATACATCTCTAGAGCAACTGTCAATGAATGTCATATATAAGCTCAAGTTTTTGCTTTATTTAAAAAATCATTTTTAAGTATATCCATTTAAATGAATTGATAAAAATTCATGGAGCTATAAAAAGGCATCTCTAGCAATATGGAGACAAAAGGTTAATAGTGAACACAAGTAGAAGAAATCATTATCTAAGAGGTATGAAGTATGTCTTTCTGAGTAAACAGTTTGAATGCATACATATGGATATGTTATATTTGATGTAGTTCGAGTTAGATATATATTCCAATTCTTAAATTCATGGAGCAGTACATGTTTGCAAAGTTAAGAAAGCAACTATGATTATCCTAATTTAAAAGTTTAAGGTTATTTATAGGATAATGCAAGGAAATGAAATTCATTATCCTGCAAAGTATGCAACAAACCATTAAATATAGTGATAAAATCCATTGACACAAAGAAATGCAATTATGTTACATTCATGTAAAGCCTTCTTTGAACTAATTTCCAAATATCAATCATGAGCGATATTCATAATATAAACATCAAAGAAGCACTTATGCTTTTAAAAAGCATCAACAAGTTCATACTATCTCACAAAGAGGGCAATGTTAAAACAGAACATCATAATTGTGGCTGGTAATCTCTAATCATCCAAATCTCGGAGCTCAATTTTGTACAACAAAAGCAAAGAAAAAGAGCAATTGCCATTTCATAAGAAAAGGGTATTTTACCATCTCTCTAAAATGTGATGATTTATTCTTAATTAACAACTGATTAAGCAGTATTTCAAAAATTTCTAACACCACATATGACTAACTCGTAAGCAATCAGGCATTAGAAGAAAACTAAAAGCAGGCATATCATAAAGTGTTGATGATCTACACCTGCATTTCACATCTGTTCAAGTTTAATTTGTAGGAAAAATAAACTAATAATTCATCCATCATTTTGTAATGTTACCTAAAATATTTCTTAATCCTTGTTTTCTTTTTTAAAAGCCAGTTCATAAGTAGAAAAATTTAAAAAGAAAAATCTAAAATTGGAAAAATATTGAAAAATTCCTTTGAAATAGATTGCATATAAATAAATAGATTGCATATAATAAGCAATGTTAATAATGCGGTCCTATTTTTCACTACATAACATTTTTAGGAGTTAATATTTAAAATGTATTATCTATAACAGATTTCTTATTTTAATAAGTCTCAGATAAATTTAATTGACAGAGATAATAAGAGCTCAAAACATCATTTGTAATTCTCAGGGAAGATATGCCTTCTTAAGAGAGACATTCATACATTTATATAAACATAAAATAATTTAGAAAGTAACATATATCTTCCAATTCTATAGAGGAAGAAACAAAACAACAACAACAACAACAACACAAGTGTTTTGTTTGTTTGTTTGTTTTCCTTCTTTCAAAGACATGAGTGGGAAAGGTGCCAGTTAGAAAGTGGGGGTTGAACAAATCTCTCCCACCAACAAGTTTGTGTGAATGAACATAGAAATGGCTCCTTAAAATAAAACAACCACATAAAGCTTCCAAAGATGTCTCCTTAAGTATTTGAATTTTGGTAGGAACAAATATAACAGGTTTTCTTTCATTTCTGTTATTTATAATCAAAACTGCTTTCAAAGAAGGGTGAATCTCCCATCAATCATATTAATAAGATATGATGTTCAGATTTGCAAAATCGAGTTGAGAAGTGGTAATCTGCTTGGCATGCCAGAAGGGAGAAATTTGGACTGAATACAATCTTGGATTGAGATTCTAGCAGAGGCTATTTGTAAAGAAAAGCAAAGGTCAATGACACTGTGATCTCAAAAGTTCCAAAAGACATTTACTATTTACCAAGCTCATGAACATTTGTGTGAATTTTAGTATTTAATATTTTAAAAGGAGACTTCCTTCATATCAGACATTTTGTGATGTGAATGAAGCACTATTCCAAGAATAAACCTATGCCACTTCTATCCTTCACCTGGGACTGGTGAAATTGGTAAGAGTTGGTGGTCTATCTAGCCATATCTTGAAAGGTTCAAAGTAAAATTATATAGATAACAACAAGAAAACAACTTCCCTCCTACTCCCATAACCCCAACAAATTTGCCGCAGTCCGGCTGCAGCAAAATAACTGAGGGGTGACAAACAGGGACGAGCAGATTTGCTCCCATCCTATAACGAAAAGTATTCAGTAATAGCCTTTTGCTGCAACTTTTTTCCTGATAATCCTTCTTCTTCTGAACTTTCTTTTTTCTGACTAGAGTTTCTGGGCTTTTATCAACACATGCCCTAACTATTCTTGGTTCCATTGGGGTGCCTCCTTTTTTCAACAATTTACTTAACACCTCTTCCATATTTTTGTCACAAAGACAATACAACATTTCAAGACAAAACAACACACAAACATACTGTATCAGGAGTGGGAGCCTTTTCCAGCTGGATATTTCCTATTTCTTCTTTTAGAGTCTCTATTTCCTGTTTCAAATCCTGAACAGTTTTCTCCTTATTAGCAACTTTGAGAACTTCAGCTTCCAGAAGCTCTTCCACAGACTTGATCTTTCCATCGATTATTTTACAGAATATTTCAATATTCCTTATGATTGGGAAAGAATGCCAAGATGGTTTATGCTTTTGGCAAGATGCTTTGGCTGTGCAGTCATTGAGGATACCTGGCACCAAGGATTTGGGGGCCAACAGAGGTGAGGCAAAGAATCTCACCCCCCACACACTGGTGCATAGGCCTATCCACAAGTATGGCTATAAGCTGGACCGGTAGTCAGTGATGGGTATGATCCAATTGCAGTGGTACCAACCTAAGACAGGAGGCTGATGCCTAGAGGTCAGCTCATCCGATGACGGGTAAGTACCGTATGTTGAATTGGACAACCTAACAGACACAGACACGGTCCCTAAGCCACATTGCTTGTTGCTTAATTAAACAGAAGGGGGGAGATGCTAAGAGCCATAGCCAAGTAGTAATGATGCATGGCATTTTTGGTTGAAAGGTGATGCCAGGAAGCCATTGAGATGATATGATTATGTTAAGATGTGCATTCAAATGGATATTAGACCCCTGCTGTCCACCTTAGCCTGCTTTGGGACTCCTGGAGAGTTCCCATTGGTTGGGGAAGTGCGGTAGGAGGAAATTCCAGAGAAGGGATTTGCTGTTGGTGTGGGCCCATGAGAACGCTGCGTGTGGGGGTCAGCATATTTCCAGGGGAGCATACAGGGCATTGGCAGGAGTTTCAAAATAAAGTTTGTTCCTGTTTGAGTGGCTCGTGATTTTGTGCCCAGCCAGACTGCGGCACAAATTAAGCCTGGATTTAAAACACACATTAATTTGAAAAAATAAGACATGCTTTTTGAATTAATAATTGAATAAAATATGAAGAAAAATTGCCTTTACAGAAATTGGCAAAATTAAAGATCATCCTGTATTAATCAATCCTGAAATTCAAAGCTACTAAAGATAACCATGGATTATAATATACACTAAGATCAGATAAAGCAAAACAAGACATTGATATCAGTAGTAGGACACACCCAGGTGTCTTAAGTGAAGGTGCTATGTAAATGCAAAGACAATTACCTAAAGTGCTTTATTTTTTCATCCACAAGAGAATATGTTTAAACCATGTAGAAACAGATACCACATATGAAGAATGTCTTCTAGTGATAAATGGTTTTCATTTTATGCAAACTTCTTGAATTACATTTTGTGTGTTTACAAATATATAGCAAGCTTCTTAGATACTGGCAAAAGAAAAGTACAGCCTATTCAAAATTTTTCCATTTATATAAAATGTACAAATGACTGCTCAGAAATGCAATAACGTTATTTTAGTAATTCCATAGTCTCCAAGTTTCAAAGTACAGCTAGAAGGGATCTCAAAGGAATAATTTGATCCAGTATTAAAGAAAAAAAATTGTTTAAACTATTCCAACAGTAGGATGCCTATTTCTTCTAGTGTATTTGTGCTTATTCAGAACTACAGATCCACCACTAACCATATTTCACCTGCTAACCATCAAAGTGTCTGTATGTAATACATAGATTATTCCCAGATGCTATTTCTCAAAGTTAAATATATATTCTTTGACTCTTTTTTCATAGAATCAAGTTATGGAGACCTGGATTAGTTTTGCTACTTTTCTTCAGAGCCATGAGATTTCTTCTATGAATTTTTATATGAAAACCCAGAGTATCCCAAACTGATAGATAGTAACCCAAGTTGCATGATCAGGAGCTGTCAATGCCACAGTGTTCAATTAAAGAAAAGTTTTTCTCCAGGCTTCTTTCTTCCTTATTGTTCTGTTCTCCTGAATGTCAGAGAGGTGTTTGCCTTAGGGCACTCCTTTGGGACTCCTCAAGAAAACAGTTTCAAATGGAAATGAAGAGGCTTAATCTGTGCCTTTGAAGTAAAGTGCTTTGTAAAAGCTGTGTCTGAATCAGACTCTTGGCCCTGTGTGTGGCTGTGAATTACATTCTCAGAACCCCAGGAAACTCAAGAAAAATCCCATGTGTCCATACCAATCTAAAAGAATGAAAAAGAAGTGTACTACTGGATGAAGTCTCTTGCCTTCCTCTGGTCAGGCTCCTGACCCCTATGAAGTCAGAACAGGGATCCTCTGGGTCAAATGAGTTGTTGCAAGCCCTCCAGTAACTAGCACACAGGTGTTTGTGTTTTTTCATGAGTCCAGTACACATAAAGAATCTACCCCTGGCAGGCAGGAGGCCTCTAATTTGAGAAGCAGAGCAGTATGAGCTACAGGCCCATTTTATCTAGGCTGTTTCTCAGGAAGGGTGTCCAGGCCACCATGACATTTGGCATATGATGGGCATGAGAGCTTTCTTTGCACACCATCTAAGACTGCTCACCCTATAGAAACCCCCAGCCAGAATGTTATGATGAATGTCTGTATGGAAGAAGATGAGGGCCATGTGGGAGTGTTTTTGTTAGAATAGTGGTCTTTTGTGCGGTGGTTGGAAAAGATGACTGGGTCCACCTCAGCTTGAACTCTGGTGTGATGCCATTAGAGACTGAGTACTGGAACTGATCTCAGAGAACTATTGCCATGAATTGTGTTGGGATTTTAGAAGGCCAGGCATTAGAGGAGCATTTGGAAACTGAGATCTAGGCCGAGGGTGGCTTTCTCCACAGCACTGGGAATCTCAGCCAGGATTTCACATGATTTTGCTGTGAAAGCCTTCTCAGCTACAGTTGAGAGCCAAAACTCACAGGAACCTCATATTTTAGACCCCAATGGGCCTGGATTCCTGTGACCTTTTGTCACTCCTTGGGACCCTTGCCTGCATGTGATCTCCAGAGCTTTTACTGAAAGGAGATTCCTCAACACTCAATGGCTCCTGAATGAAGTAAAACCCACAGTGTCAACTTCTTCATTCTTGAAATATTGCTAGGCCAATACCATGAAGTTTTTGAGAATCCCAAGACCAGAAATTCCTGGAGAACCTTTAGATCTCCTGTTGCTCATCATGACTGAACCAGCGAGTGCCATTTTTGACTGAGTGGAATTCATGACCGTGGTGAAGAACAGAGAGGCCAGTGAGTAGGAGCCAGCAGGGAACTGGACCTGGAGCAATGGAGTGCAGGTGTGTGGTCCAAAATCTGTGGTGGGCCTCTGGGCTTCTGTCATTCGCTTCCAAATGACATGTGATTGACAAAGTGTAGCCAGGAGACCTGAAAATATAAAGGCATGTTGTTGTGGGGAGAGGATTTGGTGCGATGCTCAGAAACAAGTTGCTATGCTCAAGTGGGAAAGATATATGGGGTAGCAGCTCAGTTTGTGTTTTTGCCTTCAGACCCTGACTCACACCATGTGGCAGATCTCCCTCCAGCACTGTGTCCTGGTTGACCTTTTTGTATTTCAAAAACAAACATCAATTTTCCAGGGAAGCTGTAAGATATGCCATTAAAACTGGGCAGTGAGCCAACGGCTTCACAATGCACCCAGGGAGACATTCCTACCACAATGGCCACAGTAACCTGCAGAGAGAGGATTCAGCTCTGCTGCCTCCTGTTCCTATTGGAAAATATGAACCCATCTCCTCCTCTTCACATCGATTCAGACCAAGCTTTCATAATCTCACTACAAAGGAATCTAAAATACAAAGCTGTATTTCTAGTGGACGAATGTCAGAGGCAGATAGTCAAGAAGTCATTAGGCCAGCAGGGTTCCATGTTTGTGGAATGTTTACCCTGTCCTCAACTTTTGAGATATCTTCTGCCACACCCAGGTTTGTGAGCTCCTCAGAATTTCCAATTCCAGATATGTATTCACAGATTTTTTTCCTCTTCTCCTCTCATTGTGTCTTCTTTAGGGTGATAGTAATGTCCAGGCATTGTGGTGGATGACAGAGGAAGATTTTTATGTGCCATGTGTTCCCATATGTATTAGACTCATTTTCCATTTTGCCCTTTGAAATATTGAATCTCTGACACTAACCCATCACTTTCTAGGCTCTGATTACTTACCCTAACATCAATAAAAATAATCCTAAATGAATAGAAGTAGAGGCATTTGATAGGAGGCATGGTGTATACTTGGCCTTGCCTTTTGCTTCATCAGAGATACATATTATAAAACCTGTGACACATTTTTCTCATTTTACTTCTCCAAGAATTTTCAAAATCAACAAATATGTAACTTCCTGACTTCCTGTCTCTGTCGCCTGAGTCACAATGTATATTTTTATATGCCTATATATAATCCTACTACCATCACAGTTATATTTTTGAGAGTTCTCTCACTTTGGTAAATACGAATTTCATGAAGAGATCACTGCCCCCCAATACACTGAGGTAACTGAAATTTCAAGCTGTGGTGAGCTTTATACTTCAACAAGTTAGGTATGAAACAATGTAGAGGAAAGTGAATATTTTGGGTACATATGTGAAGGATATGTATCCCCTTATGAATTTTGATTGGCATACATACTATTACATATTAATGTATTAAATATATATATATATATATATATATATATATATATATATATATATTTAGTATGAATTTGCAAACATGAACTATGTGTGTCATATACTTATACTACCTTGATTCTTTCATGTCCATCTGTGTGGATTTATAATCAACTTTTCAGGAGATTTTTTCAGAATTATTCATTTTTTGACATACATATTCATTTCGGAATACTCAAAATGAACTTCAGTGAATATTGAGTAACTACCCTAATATTTCTACAGTAAGAGACCCAGTTTAACATCAATGAAAGTATATTCATATGGGACATGATGTGTATTTTTAATTAAATTTTTATTCAAAATTGTTATATTCCTATTTCTTCAGTATATATCCATCATAGGATGTATCATTTCATCCACAATTCACAAATTGATATGCATATGATTCACTTTCATTCACTCCCTGAATCAGATCCCATGCATTTCTCCATGTTGCTTTACTTGTTTTTTCATGAGATTTCTTTTATATCACATAACTTTTGAATTCCATCATCATTTTCAAAGCAAAACTCAAACACAGTTTGTTATAACTAGTAACCCTAATATTACCACTACATGTATAACTACTTGGATTGAATGTTTGTATGTGAATACCAGATTTCATGTATTTTTTAAGATATCAATTAAATCCATTATTTAAATAGTAACCTGTTATATGTTTTCATTCACCATATGGTCTATTCATGCATCATCTCTATATACATAAACCCAGGGTACACCTATTTTTATCCCCAAACTCTAAATGATAGGATTTCAAAACATGCTCCCAGAAATGGTGGAAGAAATATGCATGTCACCTGCTCCATGTATTCCTTTCATCACATCATGTTCTGGACACAAAATGCAAAACTCACACTTATCTTATTCTTCTCCCATAGCCTCATTATAAAAAGAGCATGGATTACTAAAATCACCTACGTCTGCAATGCCTATTGTTGTCAAATTTCAATCTTATTGTGAGTATACACTTGATTCTTTCAAAAATACTGTGTTCAACTACCCCCTGTTGAAATTATCCCTGATCTTATCCTCATTTTGTACTTTGCCTGATCTCCTAACATCCTTATTGATATCTATTTCCCCAAGTGACTTGTTATGACTGACTCTTCATGTGTGCTGACATTCCGATTTACACTTTAATATAAATTCATTGGATTGCAAAAAGGGCCTTTGGTCCAAATCCTAAACTCACTCTTCTTCCTTCCCCTACCCTGGAATCCTGCCTACTCTCTCTATTTCACTGCAAGTTCTCTTTTACATTCAGTAATCCCAGGTACAAGATCTTAGGCCATTGTCTATGGGTTTAGAGGATTCATGTCTGCAGAACATAATTCAAAACTATGTATCCAAATCAAGGGCCCAACAAACTTGTGTGCTTCAGATCTTACCTAGTTTTCTATTTTCATACTTACATTTCACCTTACATTTTTATAAATCTCCCAGTTGCCCAAAACCCGTAACATCCAGCAGAATGACTTTTAACCTGAATCGAACATGATATGACCCTTAACCATACTCTGTTCCCTCAATCTATTTTCACATAACAGCAGGTCCTGAGTTAATCTTGCCATCCAGGTATCTAGGGAATCCTACAGCTGCTGAGAATCTCAAATGTAGATGCAGAAATGATCCCTGGAGCAAATGTAGGCAGCTAGGTAGGACCTGTGAGGTCTAAAGTCATCTTCCATGGCCAACAACCCAGTCAGGATGAAGGGATGAGGCTGAGTCAGCCTCTCTCTTCTCAATGCATGGAAGATGGACACAATTAGGCCTGTGTGGATTACTGCTCCCGGGCTCCTAGGTATATAGACCTTTATGTCTTGTGAAAATGTCACAGAAAGGTGGGGCAGCCTCCATCTCATGGGACCCTTGGAAACAACTGTTGGGACAAAGTGATTGCCAAGGCAGTGACCTCATTCACTTCCCTGAAGGAAGTGACCTCACCTCACTTCCTTGGTGATGGAACTCTCTGAACTTGGGATCCAGGAGGTAAGCCATCCAGAGGCAGTTCCAC
Source organism: Callospermophilus lateralis (assembly GCF_048772815.1). Classification (NCBI taxonomy): domain Eukaryota; kingdom Metazoa; phylum Chordata; class Mammalia; order Rodentia; family Sciuridae; genus Callospermophilus; species Callospermophilus lateralis. The sequence goes on from NW_027513711.1 coordinate 97,883, forward strand.
TCCCATTGGGCTCACTTGATTGTCTGTACCAAAGCCAGAGTCATTCTTTGTTGGTACCTAGTGATGTGTGCATAGCTAAATGCCTTGAATGGTCTCAACAGGGGCCTTTCTTGAGAAAGAAGTGTTGGCTCATTGCTCGCTTCTGACAACTACACAGAGATGGCCAAGGAGACCAGAGCTGAGACAGGACAGGCCACTGCTGAGCAATGTATTTTCACCCACCAGGCAGAGGACAAAGTGGTTAGATGCAGACCAAATACAGAGGTGGTTTGAGTACCTCAGTGGGTGTGTGTTTCAATTTGTCATTTTGTCTTGTGTTCTGAGAACATGAAGGAAAAAGGTGTTTTTTTTTCTTGTTGTTGGTTTGAAATGTACTGTTAACTAGTGAGCCTTTTTATGTCAGTGGATCCCACTGGGTTTGTGGTTAAAGAGATAAACAGAAGAATGCAGCCGTGAATATGTCCTGTCTAGTGGAAATCTTTGTAGGACTCCTCATGGCCAATTTATGAATGGACTGCTGCTTGCCTTGCAGATGGGCAACACCTACCAAGATCCTAAGTTCCTGTATTCTTCCTGAATTTTGGCCACTCTCTGAAGGGGTTCATGGTTTTGTGTCCAAGATGTGTACCACATTCAAGCTCTGTGACATGGCCATGGACTGGATTGCTGAAGGGCATGCCCAGCTTCTGAGAAAACTCAAAAATTAGCATGACTGGTAAGGATCTCTCTGGAGAATCACTGCTTGGTTAAATAGTAACCCAAGTGCATGATTAGGAGCTGTCAGCTCCACAGTGTTCAATTAAAGAAAAGTTTTTCTCCAGGCTTCTTTCTTCCCCATTGTTCTGTTCCCCTGAATGTCAGGGAGGTGTTTGCCTTAGGGCACTCCTTTGGGACTCCTCAAGAAAACAGTTTCAAATGGAAATGAAGAGGCTTAATCTGTGCCTTTGAAGTAAAGTGCTTTGTAAAAGCTGTGTCTGAATCAGACTCTTGGCCCTGTGTGTGGCTGTGAATTACATTCTCAGCACCCCAGGAAACTCAAGAAAAATCCCATGTGTCCATCCCAATCTAAAAGGACGAAAAAGAAGTGTACTATTGGATGAAGTCTCTTGCCTTCCTCTGGTCAGGCTCCTGACCCATATGAAGTTAGAACAGGGATCCTCTGGGTCAAATGAGTTGTTGCAAGCCCTCCAGTAACTAGCACACAGTGTTTGGGTTTTTTCATGAGTCCAGTACACATAAAGAATCTACCCCTGGCAGGCAGGAGGCCTCTAATTTGAGAAGCAGAGCAGTATGAGCTACAGGCCCATTTTATCTAGGCTGTTTCTCAGGAAGGGTGTCCAGGCCACCATGACATTTGGCATATGGTGGGCATGAGAGCTTTCTTTGCACACCATCTAAGACTACTCACCCTATAGAAACCCCCAGCCAGAATGTTATAATGAGTGTCTGTATGGAAGAAGATGAGGGCCATGTGGGAGTGTTTTTGTTAGAATAGTGGTCTTTTGTGTGGTGGTTGGAAAATATGACTGGGTCCACCTCAGATTGAATTCTGGTGTGATTCCATTAGAGCCAGAGTTCTGGAACTGATCTCAGAGAACTATTGCCATGAATTGTGTTGGGATTTTAGAAAGCCAGGCACTAGAGGAGCTTTTGGAAACTGAGATCTAGGCCGAGGGTGGCATTCTCCACAGCACTGGGAATCTCAGCCAGGATTTCACATGATTTTGCTGTGAAAGCCTTTTCAGCTATAGTTAATAGCCAAAACTCACAGGAACCTCATACTTTAGACCCCAATGGGCCTGGATTCCTGTGACCTTTCGCCACTTCTTGGGAACCTTGCCTGCTAGCGATCTCCAGAGCTTTTACTGAAAGGAGATTCCTCAACACTTAATGGCTCCTGAATGATTCAAAACCCACAGTGTCAACTTCTTCATTCTTGAAATATGGCTAGGCCAATACCATGAAGTTTTTGAGAATCCCATGACCAGAAATCCCTGGAGAACTTTAGATCTTCTGTTGCTCATTATGACTGAACCAGCGAGTGCCATTTTTGACTGAGTGGAATTCATGACCATGGTGAAGAACAGAGATGCCAGTGGGTAGGAGCCAGCAGAGAACTGGGCCTGGAGCAATGGAGTGCAGGTGGGTCCCTGTGGTTTTGTCATTGGCTTCCAAATGACATGTGATTGACAAGTTGCATCCAGGAGACCCGAAAATATAAAGGCATGTTATGGTGGGGAGAGGATTTGGTGCAATGCTCAGAAACAAGTTGCTACACTCATGTGGGAAAGATATATGGGGTAGCAGCCCAGTTTGTGTTTTTACCTTCAGACCCTGACTCACCCCACGTGACAGAGCTCCCTCCAGCACTGTGTTCTGGTTGACCTTTATGTATTTCAAAAACAAACACCAATTTTCCAGGGAAGCTGTAAGAAATGCCATTAAAACTGGGCAGTGAGCCAACGGCTTCGTAATTCACCCAGGGAGACATTCATATCCCAAAGGCAACAGTAACCTGCATAGAGAGGATTCAGCTCTGCTGCCTCCTGTTCCTATTGGAAAATATGAACCCATGTCCACCTGTTCACAGAGACTCAGACCAAGCTATCATGATCTCACTGCAAAGGAAGCTAAAACACAAAGCTATATTTTTAGTGGATGAATGTCAGAGGCAGATAGTCTAGAAGTCATTAGGCCAGCAAAGTTCCCCTTTTTGTGTAATGTTTGCCCTGTCCTCTACTTTTGGGATCTCTTCTGCCACACCCAAGTTTGTGAGCTCCGCAGAATTTCCAATTCCAGATATGTATTCACAGATTTTTTTCCTCTACTCCTCTCATTGTGTCTTCTTTGGGGTGACAGTAATGTCCAGGCATTGTGGTGGATGACAGTGGAAGTTTTTTTTTGCCACGTGTTCCCATATGTATTAGACTCAATTTCCGTTTTGCCATTTAAAATCATTAATCTCTGACACTAACCCTTAACTTCCTAGGCTCTGACTACTTACCCTAACATCAATTTATTATGAGAGAATGATGAAAAGAATTATGCTGTAACAAGAACCTAGAGATAGACCTCTCCTCCTAGCTGGCTGGATATTTGGAAGAGGTATTTGATAGATAAAATGCAGTTATGGAAACCATTATGGTACTAAGTCCTCATTCATCCTGTGCAGCATCCGAGGCTGGATAAAAATTACTAGCCAAGTCAAGTTGTCAACTTGGCTGTTTTGTTCAATGTCCATGATGTATGTGCTTTCGTATGTGATAGAATGAAATCCCATGATTTACACTGCATTGTCTCTCTCCTTATTACTGTACCCCCCAAATTTTATAGTCATCAAAAGTTTCTTCTAGACCCTTGATCAAGTCTTGATTTCTTCCTATTAGTTTATGTACCTTATTACCTGAGGTAATTTCTTTATCCACATAAAATTAAGGATGAAGTGTACTGCCAAGTATTCTGCTCTTTAGAACGAGTTTTTTTTTTTTCATTTTTTAAGGCTAACCCTGAAAGATACTGTACAATGGTCTTATCTTATTTCAGTTTACTTCTAAATGAAGAAAACTCATATTTATTTCTAGTAATATTTTTATAAAGGTTCACCAATTTCCTCTTCTATCTGATTCGCAAAAGGGACCTTTTTCCAAAGTAGGAAATGAATAGGTGTTGTACCATTTCTTTGCTCTGAAATTGATTGGGGTTTTCTGAAAAAGATTATAACTTCAGTGACTATCTTCTTGGTTAGTTATTTTCTTAGTTATTGGTCACACTCTACAAGTGTGACCTCAGGGGAAATGCCAAGGAAGATATACAGTAAAATAAGTAGGAACTATCAATTGATTATACCTTTGTAACTTAAGTAAGGTTTTTGAAGTACTATATGACTTTAATATCTCTCTGCCTTTCATTTAAAATCAAAATATAAAATTCATCTTTATTTTTTATGTATCACCAATAACTTTCTAAAAATACAATTTACACCTATTTTTTCTAATCCTGTTCATGGTTTGTTTATTTTCTTGATTATATGATTTTTTATAACTGATACTAACATGATAATCTCTATCATTTCCTGGTTTACAAACACTTATGGATTTTTGTATCTTTTTTAGTTATACTTGGCCTCCAGTAACTAAGGGAAAGACCCCTTTCTGTCTGCTCCTCCCAGCCCTCCTCCAGCCTCTCAGCTTCCCAGACCCTTATGCAGTTGGTTGTAAATTCTACAATTTTTTTTACTATTTTTCAAGCCTAAAAAAAAATCAAAAACTTTAAGAAATACTTTGAAAAAAATGTGCAGGGAGAAAGCAGCAACATATTTTTTCATAATTAGGCTTTTTAAACTTTTTTAACATTTGTCTGTATTTAATGTGGTTCAGCCACTGATCCTTCATCAAAATAACAGTTTCTTTGCTGAGTTCAGGTGACCAAGGAATAGCCACACCCTCAGAACAAAACAAAACACACACACACAAAAAAAAAAAAGAAAAAAAAACAAGGAAAAAAAAACACAGAATCATCTTTAACCTAACTTTTTAAGGATGTTTCAGATCTCCATAAGATTCTGTGTTTAGTTGAATTTTAACTTCTTTTTGTATTTGAAGAGAGTGTGACTCTTGAACTTGAAACCTTTTATTCTAAGTAACTTTATGGTTTCTGATGAGGTTAAGGGGGTAAGAGGGTGAAGGGAAAGTGGGGGATTCTTTGTATCATAACATGAAGTTTCCCACACAATCTGCTTTCAGGTGCCAGAATTCAAGTTTTTCTTACACTGGTATACTTTGATTATTTTTACTTCCCCTTTACCCAAAAGTTTTAACAGCATTTTATCAAACTGCACTTATTAAGAACAATTTTAAAAAATATAGTTATATTTCACTTCACCAGTCTGCACTTATTGCTATGGTTTCACTCCCCTGCTATGCCACTTTTTGGTGTCTGAAAAATAAACATAGTATTTTCCATTTTTTACCCAGTTTCCTATAAGTATATACTGGAAAGAAAATCAGGTCTGGAAATATTCCACTTTGATTGAATGCTATATTCAAGAAAATAAAATTTAAATATGCTAAATATATCGCCTGAATTTCTCAAGTAGCTACGCTTAAAAAAAAAAAAAAAAAGAGAGAGAATATCCTGAAAAGAAAAACCATGGTCAGCTTCAAGAAAGCAAGAATAGAACCCAAGTATTTATCACTAATGATGAATTATAGATGATAAATACAGAATAACCTTATGATTTAAAGGAAAACTAGTATTCAATCTGGTATTCTAAACTGAAGCAGACTGTCCTTTAATGATGAATAAAAATAGATTTTCATAAATGGTAAAATTCTAAAAAGCTATTTTCTGTGCCTCATTTCAAAGAGAGTTACTCAATATAGAAGAAATACAAAACAAAGGGAGCTGAATTTGTGGATGAAACAATGGCTGTAACTACAGAGCTGAAGAAAGTTATGCTGATTCTTCAGTAGACTTTGAAAATGGTTTTGTTAGCATACCTCAGTCCTACCTTCAAAATGATGGTTTAATAGAAATATTAGCTAGTGAGTAGTCAAGTGACTGAATGTAGCAAAAGTTAGAAGATTCTAGTGATCTATTTTCCTCACCACACACACAAAAATGAATATTAGAAAATACAGAAAAAACAAATTGAGGAAAAAGAAAGTAAAAATCCCAATAAACACAAATAATGGAAAGTCAAATTCTGCATATGAAATACAGTAAAATGTGCAATTTTTTAACATTTGATGGGATAGAAGAAAGTAGTATTGATTGTTCTTGATGGGAAGAACATCCCTCCATGAGCAGCATTCATGTCCTGATATTGGATGTCAGAAAGGCTAATAAATTAGAAAAAGAAATCATTCTTACTTCTGGTGTGTGTTTTGCGATGAAAACTATTTTAAAGTCAAATCTGTGAAAATTCCTACTGGTTTTTAAACTTTATAAATTTTATGTAGACAAAGAATGCAACACATAATTATTTTTAAAAGAGAATAACTAACTGATGAAGCATGAACACAGGGACTTGTAACTATTAAATAATAGAGTGGGGTGTAGTGGTATGTACAGATGCTGATACTCAGAAAAAATAAAGTGTCCAATGTAGATTAAGCAGGAAATCACAGAACACATATCATTATGATTACATAAATGATAACCAATTAAACACTAAAGCCTTTTAATATTTGACTCTTTGACCTTAAGAGAAAGAAATGGCCCCATAAGCTAAATTGTTTTTCCTCCCTCTCTCATTGCAATTGGAAAAAATAATGGGAATCCTTAATACTTTGTGAAGGATCTTCTATGTATATATTTCAAAATTATGATCAATATCAGACAACTAGTAGTAGGTATTGCTAAATTTAGTTGCCTTTTAGAACTTTACATTGTTGCAGATAGAGTGGAGGCTACTGATTTGGGTGTAAATTTTGGAAACTACTGTTTTATATAGTCCTGGGGATTGAACCCAGGGGTGATTTATTACTCATATATATTCACAATTCTTAAGTATTTTATTTTGAGACCTGGTCTCAGTTATCAAGGCTGGCCTTGAAGTTTTGATCCTTCTGCCTCAGACACTATGATTTTTGAGATTACATGTGTGTACCACCACATCAAGCCTGGACACTACCTTTTATTTTTTTTTTACAGGAAACTAATAATCAAAACTATTTTAAATATTCCTGCTTTTTCTTTGTTATAAAATATTCAATACTACCTTCCCAAATTGGTTTTCACCATCACATTCTTTTTTTTTTCAAAAGGCCAATCTTCATGTTGTGTAGTTATACATTTTTTACCAAAAAATATACTCAATAGATTGTATTCTGAGTTAGCAAGTCAATTTTATATGTTTCAGAAAAACAAATTGCCATAAATTGTTCTGGTCATGCTCTTAATAGTAGTACCTTTCTCTTAGTCATCATCAAAAAAATAGGAGGAAATTTAGTAAAGTCAAAAGCTAAGATTCAACAATTGGCTAGCTGTTTCCACCAGATGTTTAGATTTGTTTGATTCTCTTTAAAATTTCTTATTCTGATTGCTCTGATGGCTTTTCCTATGATATTTAATAGCTCAATTTAAAAGCACTAGTTTATGTGAAAAGTGGATACTAAGGGAAATAAATATCTGGAATACATTAATATTACTCAATATGTTTCTGATGATTATATACAGCTTCCTCCTACCATTCTGAGATTGCAATTCATAGAGTTTTAAATGACTTCCATTCCTCACTATATTTCACTAACCAGCACATGCAGAAATAATTTCTCAACAAATTTATATTAAATAAGTAGCAATTTAGAGAAAATCAGATGTACTTCACACCTGTGAAATTAAAAAAAAAATATATATATATGTGGCATTTTGCCAAAGAATACTTGGCATATTCAAAGAATAAAACGAAGAAATATTGCTTTCCTTTATGTCATAGGGCACAGTTTATTGTCATGTTTTTTCAAAAAAGCATTGACAGGGTTCTGGGGATGTGGCTCAAGCGGTTGTGCACTCACATGGCATGAGTGTGGCCCGGGTTCGATCCTCAGCACCACATACAAACAAAGATGTTGTGTCCACCGAAAACTAAAAAATAAATATTAAAAATTTCTCTCTCTCTCTCTCTCTCTCTCTCTCTCTCTCTCTTTCTCTCTCTAAAAATTGACAGTTTTCTCATGAAAAAATAGTTGTTATTTTTTAACATAAATTTTACCTGAATTTTTTTTAAATTTTTACCCATTTGAACACTGAGAAGGTATTTGCTGTGGTCAAACACAGTGAGATACTGTTGTAAAATGCATATCTGAAACATTTGCAATTGTTTTCATTTTATATAATAGCATCATGCACTCTCAGCACGAGAAGAGGTTGCTCATTAATTTTGGTATCAATACTGGGTTAAGTACGTTGAAAAGATGCTTAGAAAATTACTTCTATAATGGTGGGATCTCCCAATTCTTTGTTTTCTTTTTTCTGTGGTGCTTCTGCTATTGATATTAGTATGTTAACTTTAATTTGAATTGTCCATACAGTTTCTTAATACATAAGACACTTAGAATTGAGGAAGTCACATATAGCATGTTTATTTCATAAACTGATATAAGATTCAATAAAAGACTTCAGTATTATTAATGCACATTTTATCAAAATTCCATTAAATCACAATGTGAGATACAGTATTAAAATTTTATATAGCTAAAGGTTTTTTGACAATGAATTATAGGCACCCTAAGCAAGTATGTAATTCCAATTATTCATTTACTTAACTTCATTCATTCATAATATAATAGTGGATAAAAACCACACATCAGAGTGTATGTTTTCGAAAAATATTGTTTGGTGAATTACTAACAGTGCAGCATGCAATTTTTATTTATTATTGGTTCATCATACCCACATCTTATCCACATAGTAAAATTGTTATAATATTCAATAAGTTGTAGCTAAAAACATGAAATACCACATATCATATTGTACAGATTATATATATTCTCATATTATTTCTTCATCCATTTCACAATATTTATCAGGAATTTACTATATGCTATTTAGAACTAAGTTCATCCTAATTATTTCAGATATTTAAAAAAAAAACTGCAAGACCTCATTTGAAAAGGACAATATCGATTTCAGAAGTAACTACTGTTTCTCTAGTGAATAATTTATATAGAAATATGCTAAGGTGTTGGGGTATGCAAATATATTCAGGATGCATCAGAGAGAGCATATGAAAAAAAATATACTATTTATCATGTTATATAAATGAAGTAAAATATCATACAAAAAGGTTAAAAAAATTAACTTTTGGGGGAAAAAAGCAAAAGGGTGCACTAGTATTTGAAATAAGCTAATAATAAATTTTACTATAATTAGTTGTTTCTGGGTCTCATTTCACACTTTAATTATCTATCCATTTTGTTAAAGTACCCCTAGGGTGTTATTTGAAAATGTTGGCATTCAGTAAATAATGCCAGCAATTTTCTGTTCTGCAATACTAAAGAACTATTTCACATTTATTGCATTGAATAGTTTTGTTTAAAGGTAACAATAGTTTTTCAACGTAAAATTACTACAATAAATTTGGGTGTTCCCAAAAAGTATTTAACAACCATATTTGATGCGTTTGTTTATAGATTGTCATGGATCCCTCCTAGTAAATTCTGAGATGTGTGAGAGGTTTAACAAGCATAGAAATTTGCTTATGAAAAATAAGCCATGTTGTACATGGGAAGTAAAAAAGAAAAGATGCAAAAGTCCTCCTCTAAACTTGTATATGCTGATACTACACAAGGTTATTCCAATGATGTCTGGTTTGGGGTAAGGAAGCAGCTTTTCTTATACATTATGACACAAAGTTCATGTACTGACATTCCCATTTACACTTTAATAGAAATTCATTGGATTGCAAAAAGGGCCTTTGGTCCAAATCCTAAACTCACTATTCTTTCATACCCTACACTGGAATCCTGCCTACTCTCTCTATTTCACTGCAAGTTCTCTTTAACATTTAGTAGTCCCAGGTACAAGATCTTAGGCCATTGTCTATGGATTTAGAGGAATCTCTGCAGAACATAATTCAAAACTATGTATCCAAATCAAGAGCCCAACAAACTTGTGTGCTTCAGATCTTACCTAGTTTTCTATTTTCATGCTTACATTTCACCTTACATTCCTAGAAATATCCCAGTTGCCCAATACCCATATTCATCCAGCAGAATGACTTTTAACCCAAATCGAACATGATATGACGCTTAACCATACTCTGTTCGTTCAATCTATTTTCACATAACGGCAGGTCCTGAGTTGATCTTGCCATACAGGTATGTAGGGAATACTGCAGGTGCTGAGAAGCTCAAAGGTAGATGCAGAAATGATCCCTGGAGCAAATGTAGGCAGCTAGGTAGGACCTGTGAGGTCTAAAGTCAACTTCCATGGCCAACAACCCAGTCAGGATGAAGGGATGAGGCTGAATCAGCCTCTCTCTTCTCAATGCAGGGAAGATGGACACAATCAGGTCTGTGTGGAATGCTGATCCCGGGTTCCTAGGGTGTATAGACCTTTATGTCTTGTGAAAATGTCACAGGAAAGTGGGGCAGCCTCCATCTCATGGGACCCTTGGAAACAACTGTTAGGACAAAGTGGTTGCCAAGGCAGTGACCACATTTACTTCCCTGAAGGAGGTGACCTCACCTCAGTTCCTTGGTGATGGAACTCTCTGAACTTGGGATCCAGGAGGCGAGACATCCAGAGGCAGTTTCACTCCCAGTGGGCTCACTTGATTGTCTGTACCAAGGCCAGAGTCATTCTTTGTTGGTACGTAGTGATGTGTGGATAGCCAAATGCCTTGAATGATCTCAACAGGGGCCTTTCCTGAGAAAGAAGTGTTGGCTCATTGCTCACTCCTGACAACTACACAGAGATGGCCAATGAGACCAGAGCTGAGACAGGACAGGCAACTGCTGAGGAACATATATTCACCCACCAGTCAGAGGACAGAGTGGATAGATGCAGACCAAATACAGGGGTGGTTTGTGTGTCTCAGTGGGTGTTTGTTTCAATTTGTCGTATTGTCCCATGTTCTGAGAACATGAAGAAAAAACGTTTTGTTGTTGTTGGTGGTGGTGGTTTGAAATGTACTGTTAACTAGTGAGCCTTTTTATGTCAGTGGATCCCACTGGGTTTGTGTTTAAAGAGAGTAGAGAGAAGAATGCAGCCATGAATGTGTCCTGTCTAGTGGAAATCTTTGCAGGACTCCTTATGGCCAATTTATGAATGGACTGCTGCTTGCCTTGCAGATGGGCAACACCTACCAAGATCCTAAGTTCCTGTATTCTTCCTGAATTTTGGCCACTCTCTGAAGGGGTTCAAGGTTTTATGTCTAAGATGTGTACCACATTCAAGCTCTGTGACATGGCCATGGACTGGATTGCTGAAGGGCATGCCAAGCATCTCAGAAATCTCAAAAATTAGCACAACTGGTAAGGATCTCTCTGGAGAATCCCTGCTTGGATAGATAGTAACCCAAGTTGCATGATCAGAAGCTGTCAGTGCCACAGTGTTCAATTAAAGAAAAGTTTTTCTCCAGGCTTCTTTCTTCCCTATTGTTCTGTTCCCCTGAATGTAAGGGAGGTGTTTGCCTTAGGGCACTTCTTTGGGACTCCTCAAGAAAACAGTTTCAAATGGAAATGAAGAGGCCTAATCTGTGCCTTTGAAGTAAAGTGCTTTGTAAAAGCTGTGTCTGAATCAGACTCTTGGCCTTCTGTGTGGCTGTGAATTACATTCTCAGCACCCCAGGAAACTCAAGAAACAACCCAAGTGTCCATCCCAATCTAAAAGGATGAAAAAGAAGTGTACTATTGGATGAAGTCTCTTGCCTTCCTCTGGTCAGGCTCCTGACCCCTATTAAGGCAGACCAGGGATCCTCTGCGTCAAATGAGTTGTTTCAAGCTTTCCAGCAAGTAGCACACAGGTGTTTGGGTTTTTTCATGAGTCCAGTACACATAAAGAATCTACCCCTGGCAGGCAGGAGGCCTCTAATTTGACAAGCAGATCAATATTAACTACAGGCTCATTTTATCTATCCTGTTTCTCAGGAAGGGTGTCCAGGCCACCATGACATTTGGCATATGATGTGCATGAGAGCTTTCTTTGCACACCTTCTAAGGCTGTTCACCCTATTGAAACCCCCAGCCAGAATGTTATGATGAGTGTCTGTATGGAAGAAGATGAGGGCCATATGGGAGTGTTTTTGTTAGAATAGTAGTCTTTTGTGTGGTGGTTGGAAAAGATGACTGGGTCCACCTCAGCTTGAACTCTGGTGTGATGCCATTAGAGACTGAGTACTGGAACTTATCGCAGAGAACCATTGCCATGAATTGTGTTGGGATATAGAAGGCCAGGCATTTGATGAGCCTTTGGAAACTGACATCTAGGCTGAGGGTGGCTTTCTTCACAGCACTAGGAATCTCAGCCAGGATTTCACATGATTTTGTTGTTAAAGCCTTCTCAGCTATAGTTGAGAGCCAATACTCACAGGAACCTCATATTTTAGACCCCAATGGGCCTGGATTCCTGTGACCTTTTGCCACTCCTTGGGAACCTTGCCTGCATGCCATCTCCAGAGCTTTTACTGAAAGAAGATTCCTCAACACTCAATGGCTCCTGAATGAATTAAAACCCACAGTGTCAACTTCTTCATTCTTGAAATATGGCTATGACAATACCATGAAGTTTCTGAGAATCCCATGACCAGATTCCCAGGAGAACCTTTAGATCTCCAGTTGCTTATCATGACTGAACCAGCGAGTGCCATCTTTTGACTGAGTGGAATTCATGACCATGGTGAAGAACAGAGAGACCAGTGAGTAGGAGACAGAAGGGAACTGGGCCTGGAGCAATGGAGTGCAGGTGTGTGATCCAACATCTGTTTCGGGCCCCTGTGGTTCTGTCATTGGCTTCCAAATGACATGTGACTGACAAGGTGCAGCCAGTAGACTCAAAAATATAAAGGCATGTTGTTGTGGGGAGAGGATTTGGTGTGATGCTCAGAAACAAGTTGCTACACTCAAGTGGGAAAGATATATGGGGTAGCAGCCTAGTTTGTGTTTTTACATTCAGACCCTGACTCACCCCACGTGGCAGATCTCTCTCCAGCACTGTGTCCTGGTTGACCTTTTTGTATTTCAAAAAAAAAAACACACACCAATTTTCCAGGGAAGGTGTAAAAAATTCCATTAAAACTGGGCTTTGAGCCAAAGGCTTGACAATGCACCCAGGGAGACATTCATACCCCAACGGCCACAGTTACCTGCATAGAGAGGATTCAGCTCTGCTGCCTCCTGTTCCTATTGGAAAATATGAACGCATGTCCTGCTGTTCACATAGACACAGACCAAGGTTTCATGATCTCACTAAAAAGGAAGCTAAAACACAAAGCTCTATTTCTAGTGGACAAATGACAGAGGCAGATAGTCAAGAAGTCATTAGGCCAGCAAAGTTCCATGTTTGTGTAATGTTTACCCTGTCCTCTACTTTTGGGATCTCTTCTGCCACACCCACGTTTGTGAGCTCCTCAGAATTTCCAATTCCAGATATGTATTCACAGATTTTTTTCCTCTTCTCCTCTCATTGTGTCTTCTTCGGGGTGATAGTAATGTCCAGGCATTGTGTGGATGACAGAGAAAGATATTTATGTTCCACATGTTCAAATATTTATTAGACTCATTCTCCATTTTTCCATTTGAAATATTGAATCTCTGACACTAACCCATAACCTTCTAGGCTCTGACTACTTATCCTAACATCAATAAAAATAATCCTAAAGGAATAGAAGTAGAGGCATTTGATAGGAGGCATGATGTATACTTGGACTTGCCTTTTGCTTCATCAGAGATACATATTATAAAACTTGTGACACATTTTTCTCATTTTACTTCTCCAAGAATTTTCAAAATCAACAAATATGTAGCTTCCTGACTTCCTGTCTCTGTCGCCTGGGTCACAATGTATATTTTTATATACCTATATATAATCCTACTGCCATCACAGTTATATTTTTGAGAGTACTCTCACTTTGGTAAATACGAATTTCATGAAGAGATCACTGCCCCCCAATACACTGAGGTAACTGAAAATTCAAGCTGCGGTGAGCTTTATACTTCAATAAGTTTAGACATAAAACAATGTAGAGGAAAATGAATATTTTGGGTACATATGTGAAGGATATATATCCCCTTATGAATTTCAATTGGTATACATACTATTACATTTTAATGTATTAAATATATATATATATATATATATATATATATATATATATATATATATAGTATGAATTTGCAAACATGAACTATATGTGTCATATACTTATATTACCTTGATTCTGTCATGTCCATCTGAGTGGATTTATAATCAACTATTCAGGAGATATTTTTCAGAAATATTCATTTTTTGACATACATATTCATTTCGGAATACTCAAAATGAACTTCAGTGAATATTGAGTAACTACCCTAATATTTCTACAGTAAGAGACCCAGTTTAACATCAATGAAAGTATATTCATATGGGACATGATATGTATTTTTAATTAAATTTTTATTCAAAATTGTATATTCCTATTTCTTCAATATATATCCATCATAGGATGTATCATTTCATCCACAATTCACAAATTGATATGCATATGATTCACTTTCATTCACTCCCTGAATCAGATCCCATGCATTTCTCCATGTTGCTTTACCTGCTTTTTCATGAGATTTCTTTTATATCACATAACTTTTGAATTCCATCATCATTTTCAAAGCAAAACTCAAACACAGTTTGTTATAACTAGTAACCCTAATATTACCACTACATGTATAACTACTTGGATTGAATGTTTGTATGTGAATACCAGATTTCATGTATTTTTTAAAATATCAATTAAATCCATTATTTAAATAGTAACCTGTTATATTTTTTATTCACCATATGGTCTATTCATGCATCATCTCTATATACATAAACCCAGGGTACACCTATTTTTATCCCCAAACTCTAAATGATAGGGTTTCAAAACATGCTCCCAGAAATGGTGGAAGAAATACTCATGTCACCTGCTCCATGTATTCCTTTCATCACATCATGTTCTGGACACAAAATGCAAAACTCACACTTATCTTATTCTTCCAAAGCCTCATTTTAAGGAGAGCATGGATTACTAAAATCATCTATTTCTGCATTGCCTATTGTTTTCAAATTTGCATCCTATGGTGAGTATACACTTGATTCTTTCAAGGATAGTGTGTTCAACTACCCCCCTGTTGAAATTATCCCTGATCTTATCATTCATTTTGACTTTGCCTGATCTCCTAACATCCTCATTGATATTTATTTCCCTAAGTGCTTTGCTGTGACTGACTCTTCATGTGTGCTGACATTCCCATTTACACTTTAATAGAAATTCATTGGATTGCAAAAAGGGCCTTTGGTCCAAATCCTAAACTCACTATTCTTCCATAGCCTACACTGAAATCCTGCCTACTCTATTTCACTGCAAGTTCTCTTTTACATTCAGTAGTCCCAGGTACAAGATCTTAGGCCATTGTCTATGGATTTAGAGGATTCATCTCTGCAGAACATAATTCAAAACTATGTATCCAAATCAAGAGCCCAACAAACTTGTGTGCTTCAGAACTTACCTAGCTTTCTATTTTCATACTTACATTTCACCTTACATTCCTATAAATATCCAGGTTGCCCAATACCCGTATTCATCCAGCAGAATGACTCCTAACCCAAATCGAACATGATATGTCCCTTAACCATACTCTGTTCCCTCAATCAATTTTCACATAATGGCAGGTCCTGAGTTGATCTTGCCATACAGGTATGTAGGGAATTCTACAGCTGCTGAGAAGCTCAAAGGTAGATGCAGAAACGATGCCTGGAGCAAATGTAGGCAGCTAGGTAGGTCCTGTGAGGTCTAAAGTCATCTTCTATGGCCAACAACCCAGTAAGGATGAAGGGATGAGGCTGAATCAGCCTCTTTCTACTCAATGCAAGGAAGATGGACAAAATCAGGTCTGTGTGGAATGCTGATCCCGGGCTTCTAGGGTATATAGACCTTTATGTCTTGTGAAAATGTCACAGGAAGGTGGGGCAGCCTCCATCTCATGGGACCCTTGGAAACAACTGTTAGGACAAAGTGATTGCCAAGGCAGTGACCTCATTCACTTCCCTGAAGGAAGTGACCTCACCTCAGTTCCTTGGTGATGCAACTCTCTGAACTTGGGATTCGGGAGGCGAGGAATCAAGTGACAGTTCCACTCCCAGTGGGCTCACTTGATTATACCAAGGCCAGAGTCTTTCTTTGTTGGTACCTAGTGATGTGTGGATAGCCAAATGCCTTGAATGGTCTCAACAGGGGCCTTTCCTGAGAAAAAAGTTGTTGGCTCATTGCTGGCTCCTCACAACTACACAGAGATGGCCAAGGAGACCAGAGCTGAGACAGGACAGGCCACTGCTGAGGAACCTATTTTCAACCACCAGTCAGAGGACAGAGTGGATAGATGCAGACCAAATACAGGGGTGGTTTGTGTGTGTCAGTGGGTGTGTGTTTCAATTTGTCCTTTTGTCTGATGTTCTGAGAACAGGAAGGAAAAACGTTTTTTTGTGTTTTTTTTTTTTGTTGTTGTTGTTGTTGGTTTGAAATGTACTGTTAACTAGTGAGCCTTTTGATGTCAGTGGATCCCACTGGGTTTGTGGTTAAAGAGAGTAGAGAGAAGAATGCAGCCATGAATGTGTCCTGTCTAGTGGAAATCTTTGCAGGACTCCTCATGGCCAATTTATGAGTGGACTGCTGCTTGCCTTGCCGATGGGCAAGATTCTAAGTTCCTGTATTCTTTCTGAATTTTGGCCACTCTCTGAAGGGGTTCGTGGTTTTTTGTCCAAGATGTGTACCACATTCAAGCTCTGTGACATGGCCATGGAATGGATTGCTGAAGGGCATTCCAAGCATCTGAGAAAACTCAAAAATTAGCATGACTGGTAAGGATCTCTCTGGAGAATCTCTGCTTGGATAGATAGTAACCCAAGTTGCATGATTAGGAGCTGTCAATGCCACAGTGTTCAATTAAAGAAAAGTTTTTCTCCAGGCTTCTTTCTTCCCTATTGCTCTGTTCCCCTGAATGTAAGGGAGGTGTTTGCCTTAGGGCACTCCTTTGGGACTCCTCAAGAAAACAGTTTCAAATGGAAATGAAGAGGCCTAATCTGTGCCTTTGATGTAAAGTGCTTTGTAAAAGCTGTGTCTGAATCAGACTCTTGGCCCTGTGTGTGGCTGTGAATTACATTCTCAGCACCCCAGGAAACTCAAGAAAAATCCCATGTGTCCATCCCAATCTAAAAGGATGAAAAAGAAGTGTACTATTGGATGAAGTCTCTTGCCTTCCTCTGGTCAGGCTCCTGACCCCTATGAAGTTAGAACAGGGATCCTCTGGGTCAAATGAGTTATTGCAAGCCCTCCAGTAACTAGCACACAGGTGTTTGGGTTTTTTCATGAGTCCAGTACACATAAAGAATCTACCCCTGGCAGGCAGGAGGCCTCTAATTTGAGAAGCAGAGCAGTATGAGCTACAGGCCCATTTTATCTAGGCTGTTTCTCAGGAAGGGTGTCCAGGCCACCATGACATTTGGCATATGATGGGCATGAGAGCTTACTTTGCACACCATCTAAGACTGCTCACCCTATAGAAACCCCCAGCCAGAATGTTATAATGAGTGTCTGTATGGAAGAAGATGAGGGCCATGTGGGAGTGTTTTTGTTAGAATAGTGGTCTTTTGTGTGGTGGTTGGAAAAGATGACTGTGTCCACCTCAGCTTGAACTCTGGTGTGATGCCATTAGAGACTGAGTTCTGGAACTGATCTCAGAGAACTATTGCCATGAATTGTGTTGGGATTTTAGAAAGCCAGGCACTAGAGGACCTTTTGGAAACTGAGATCTAGGCCGAGGGTGGCATTCATTTTAAAGAGAGCATGGATTACTAAAATCATCTACATCTGCATTGCCTATTGTTTTCAAATTTCAATCCTATGGTGAATATACGCTTGATTCTTTCAATGATAGTGTGTTCAACTATCCCCCTGTTGAAATTATCCCTGATCTTATCACTCATTTTGTACTTTGCCTGATCTCCTAACATCCTTATTGATATCTATTTCCCCAAGTGCCTTGTTGTGACTAACTGTTTATGTGTGCCGACATTCCCATTTACACTTCTTCTCTGCATGGTCATAAAGATTTGCAGGGAATTGTTGGACGGTATGCTAGGTAGGACTTTTGGGTGCAGGTGGACGTGGGGCAGCTGTTTTCCTGTGGACAGTGGCTGCTTCTTCCACAAAAGCAGCCTGTTGTCCCCCACCAGAGCTGTACAGAGTGATGACCTTTTAGTTTTATTATCAGGACCATGAGGCTTCTAGCAGGGATCACACCTCCCTAAGAGGTTGTAAGGAAACTCTGTGAATAGAAATCCACATAGTGGTGGAAAGATCTCAGCCCAGCCATCCCTTGGGAGGTGGAAGTTAAAGGTTAATTTCACTCAGTTGGCAAAAAAGTTTGAGGGAAAAGATCATTTTCATAACGTTTCTTTTGGCTGGAGATAGGATAAATGGGGCAAAGATGAATGTGCTTTTATACATTGCGCTAATTGGGTTAGATTGATGAACGTGGTTACATATCCAGGGCACAATATGAGGTACTTTTGTATGTACAGATTCTTTTACTTCCCACTATAATCTCAGAGGGTAGACATCATCACTCCCCAGATCTTACAGATGGAGAACTGAGATGTGGATAGATTGAGGAGCCGCCCAGATCACCCAGATGGTAAATGGCAGAGCTAACATTTGAACTGCAGTCTTGTGACACAGTCTCTGATTGTGGCCAGTATACTGCATTACCTGGACATGCATGGAGCGTCAAGATAGTATGGCTGGATATGTTCCTGAGCTCTATGGCATTCTGTGAAGCAGTGTCCCATTGGGTGTAAGTCATCAATTGCATTTTGTCACTTCCAGTAGCCTCCTGGAGGGAAGGGTTCTATTCTGTGTCCTGGCACCCTGCTTGATGCCTGCCATTTAGGACCTGTATCCATTTGCAGATCTCCATGTCAGCAACCTGGGTCAGAGTGGAACAGGAAGGCAGAGGGCTTCAAGTGGTCTCCATGACTCTTGTCAGCTCTTATCAGGATGAACAGAGGTAATGTCTTGGATCGTTGTTTAGGGTTCACTGAAATCAAAGCTAAAAGATGATCTTAAAAAAGAAAAGCACTCATTTCTGATGTGTTTGGTTGCTCTCCCTCTTTATCATTAATGTTTTCCTTTTTCTGGAACCATGTACAGGCAGCCAACCTCCCCTGCTCCTCTGTAAAAGTTAAGCCAGCAAGGTGTTTGGTTATCATTGCCAAAAAAATTAATTGAGAACTACTATTATCATCTTAAAGCTTAATTCTTTCTCTTTGTACTTCCTGGATGCTTATAGGACATTGATTCCTCTCCAATCTGCTGGGCTTCTGCAGGAGTTCCAGATTTTTCTCCCCACTGTGAGAGTTTTGTGCGTTGAGTGCAAAGATTCAGTTACCAAGTGCTTAGTTTAGCTGCGGTTTGTCCACCCAGGGTTCCTGTGTTGGAAGCTTGCTCCTGAGTGTGGTGATATGGGGGATGGTGGAACCTTGAAGAGGTGGAGCTAGTGGTAGTTCACTGAGGACACTGCCCTCAGAAAGGGAGACCTGAAGATGCTGCCCTTAGAAGAGACTCTGGTTAGTTCTTGCATCTTGAGAGTCATTATGAAAGAGTAAGACTTCTCCACAGTCTCTGGCTTCCTAGCTCATCATGTGATCTCTCCTTTTTGCTTGTATTCCTGCAACAATGCGATCTGCCATGATGTTATATAGCCAAAGAAGGAACCCTCATCAGAGGCTGAATTAATAAGAACGTCTGATTTTGATTTTTTTCAGCTTCCCAAAGTGTAATATATAAACCTCTTTTCTTTATAAAGTACATAGCCCACAACCTCAAATATACAGGTCACTGGAGGAACCCAGAAACACCATGGAGGAACCCAGCAACACCATCAGGGTAGTGCCCAGGACACATTATCCATCAGATCTCTCATCAGACGAACCAGAGGGAGCACAGGGTTGGACATCTGCACCTCCACCAGCACAGTACTAACACCAGAGATGGGAGTTCAAATCCTTCCCACGTGAGTTAAAGGACCTCTTCCCCAAGGAACAGTAGGCTTATTATTGGGACACAGTTCTTCTACTACAAAAGGACTTATGATAAGTCCTGGGGTAATTGATCCCAATTATGAAGGTGAAATAAAAATTATAGCTAGTTCTCCAAAGGGTATATCAGTAATTTCACCAGGAGACAGAATAGCACATTTATTAATAATACCCAGCCTACATGATAAATTTTCCAGTAGTACAATAGAAAGAGGTTCCAGGGGATTAGGCTCCACAGTTGTAGATTGGTCTCTGCTGTCTTTAAATTTAGATTCTCGCCCAATGCTAAAACTAAATATTCAAGGATATGAATTTAATGGGCTACTGCTCACATGCAGACCTTAGCATCCTATCTCATCAAGAATGGTCAAAACATTGACCATTACAACAAGCCAGTCAAACACTTTGAGGCCTAGGAGTGGCAACAAATCCCCATAGAAATGCAATGGTGTTAGATTGGAAGGATCCTGAGGGATGTGAAGGAACTATACAGCCATATATATTGGATCATCTTCCTATAAATTTATGGGGATGAGTTGTCCTAGATCAATTAGGTTTGCAATTAACAAATAATAGCAATCCAAATGCGCCCACTATTAGGGCTAGACAAGATTTTAGGAAAGAAAAAAGATTAGGAGAACAAGAACAAGGTATAGCAGCACCAATTCAAATAGATCAAGGAATAAATAGACATGGATTGGGTTTTCAGAAGGGGTCACTGAGACAATAAAAATTACTTGGAAATCAGAAAGACCAGTATGGGTTTCTCAGTGGCCCCTGAGTAAAGAAAAGATACAAGCAGCCCATGACCTGGTCAAACAACAATTAACGGAGGGACATATGCAACCTTCCATATCTCCCTATAATACTCCCATTTTTGTCATTAAAAAGAAATCTGGTCAATGGAGATTATTGCAAGATTTAAGAGCCATTAATAATGAGATGCTTATTATGGGACCTGCTCAATCAGGGATTCCCCAATAGTCTGCTTTGCCAAAAACCTGGTATGTTTTAGCTATAGATATTAAACATTGTTTTTTTTTTCTATTGCAATTCATCCTGAGGATAGTCCACGTTTTGCATTTACTATCCCTGCACTAAATCATGAAGTTCCTGATCAGAGATATGAATGGAAAGTTACTCCCTCAAGGGATGGCTAACAGCCCAACTATGTGTCAAATTTTTGTTAACAAAGCAATCCAGCCACTTAGAAATCAAAATCCTGAACTACAAATATTTCACTATATGGGTGATTTATTATTAGCACATAAACTTAAAAACACATTGCTAGAATATTATGCCACACTTACAAATTTAGTAAAAAAATATAATCTAGAGATAGCAATAGATAAAGTACAATTAAATTTCCAATTAATTATTTAGGAGTTCTATGATCTTCAACCATGGTGCATTCACCAAAAATTCAAATACAAGTAGATCAACTCAAATCACTGAACGACTTTCAAAAATTATTAGAAGACATAAATTGAATAAGACCTTATCTAGGCATACCAACGGGAGAGTTGGGACCTTTATTTGCTATCCTAAAAGGTCCATCAGATCCAAATTCACCCTGCATGTTAACGCCTGAAGCAAGAAAGGCATTAAAAATCATTGAAACATATATGGAAAATATGCATTTGGATAGAATTGATATAAGTTTGCATTTATTATTTATTGTAACACCAACAAAAAAATATTCCTACAGGAGTATTCTGGAAAGAAGGTCCATTATTGTGGATATATTTATCTTATTCTCCTAACACTATTCTTATTAGGTATCCTGAGGCTGTAGGACAATTAATACTCAAAGGAATAAAAAGCAGCAAAGGGAGTGTTTGGAATTTCTCCCAATAAAATTATTACTCCATATACTATGGATCAAATTGTTGAGTTAGCTAATGAGTGAAATACTTGGGCAATAATCATTTGTAAATCTAATATTCATTTGATAACCCCTTACCATCTAATCCTTTATTGTCTTTTTGGTCTTCGCATCCTATTGTTTTTCCAAAAATGACAAGAAAAACACCTATCATGAATGCTCCAAATATATTCATTGATGGGTCAAAAAATTGTACAGCAGTAGTAGTTACCCCTGATCAAACTTTTACATTTTCAGTACCCAGACAATCAGCTCAAAAGGTAGAGCTTAATGCAGTATTACAAGATTTTGTGATGTTTAAAGATTCTGTATTTAATTTATTTTCTGATAGTCAGTATATAGTTAATGCTATAGTATCCCTTGAAGATGTTGGTAGCATTTCCCCTTCCTCTACTGTTTTCTCTTTTTTTTTCACTATACAAAGTCTAATCTGGGACAGAAAAGATCCATTCTTTATAGGACCTATCAGGGCACATACAGGATTGCACAGACATAGTCTTCATTTTCTCCCAAATTTAATTTGCTCAGTTATACCTCAGTGTTGTATCAGTGCTGTGTACCTGACATAGTGCTTTGATCTTATCATACCATTGTAGTGACCTGGAAGAGATTTAAGAGTCCTTTCTTCTTTTGAGTTTGAATCATAGCTTTGATGTGGTTTTTCTTGTTTTATGTTCTTGTTCCTAATGTAAAAGTGTTTAACGCTTTTGGTTGTTAGGGTAGTAGGGAAATACGGATTTAACTAGTTATTCTTGAATTGCTTTTACAATAAACCAATTTTATAATCTTTAAATCCATCAACTTTATATATATAGATTTAGTTAGGGCTTCTTAACTCTACTTATGATTGATGGAACACATTGATTTGGAATTTCAGATCTTCCAAAGCACTATTTGTTGCAATATTATTTTTTAAATAGAGTGCCTTTTAAAAATAACATAAGGAAGTGACTGTAATACAAATAATGTTGATGTTTTAAGTTCTACTCATTTTAGGTAGATGCATTCTATATAGAACATGGCAGAAAGATGAAAAGCAACAGTAATTGTGTATTCAGAATTCATACCAATCAGTGGTGAAACAGTGCAAAAGCAGGAGGCAATATCCATTGATTGATTTCATAGCTTTTGTATGTCTGAGAAATGAGTGCTCAGATGAATTTTATCTTTTCAAGCATGTTTTTGTAAGAATTGTGGGTGTGCCTATCTTAACATTTATTTTCTGTATTTTAAAATCAAATATTCTCCACGTTTTAAATGTTTTATATTAGAGACTTCTCTAATGCACACTTGTCAGATATATATATCTCCAATGTACCAATATTGTACCTTTTGTTTTTAGATGTTAAGCAAATGCTCATGTTAGGTACTTACAAAAATTGTTACATTATGTTTTCTTATGTAATTTATTTTTTTGGTTAGTTTATGTGATCCAAATATATTCTTTCCTTAAAAAATCATGCTAAAATAAGTAGAGCACATCTAAATTTACATTTAAATACAAACAGAATTCTAATTTAGTGACCTGAAAAAATATGGACCTGTCCTTTAAAAGGCCCCCTTTCCAAAATTAGTTATCTCTCTGCCTAAATTGTGCTTAACAATGTTTTTTAAACTTAAATATTCTGAGTTAATGTGCATATTAGATTACTTAAGAATTACAATAACATTTTATTTATTGACATAAAATTGCTTGAACGACTAGTGGGTTGTTTTTTTTTTTTTTTTTTGCCATCCTAGATATGTTACTGTAGTTTAATAAATATTAGCCAATTTGGTGTGGAAGTTAACTTATATATGAGTGTTGTTTTAAGAATGTTGCTTTACATTTCATGCAAAACTATTGATGATTTTGCCATTTTTAAGTAGAAAGCTTAGGACTTTACTACAGCAATTTAAAGTTACCTCAGTATGAAATACAAATAGCCTTACCTGTTATTTCTTGTATACTCAGTATGGTATTGCTAAATTCAGTGATGTTTTGAAGTTTAAAAATTATTATTCCTGAATCTATGTAAATGCACCTGAACCGATATTTAAAATAACCCCCATGGGAACACACTTTCAGAAATACTGTATTCCATGGAGTGTGGTGGTGCACCCATGTAATCCCAGCTACTGTGAGCCTGACTCACAGGTCATGTCAAGGTCAAAAGGGTAGAATTTAAACCCTGCTGAAGCAGGGTTTTGAATTTGAGGCCAGCCTCGGCAACTTAATGAGACTTGGTTTTAAAATAAACAGTTAAGAAAGGTTCTACAGGGGTAGCTCAGTGGTGGAACAACCATGGATTCAATCCCCAGTATTGTAAAAAACACAAACACATTCCATAAACATTTGTCTTCATATTTTTCTAAATATGCAACTGTTGTAACCTCAGGGCAGGCATGTTTAGAACAGTATTTTCTGCTAGATGAACAAGGAATTTCTGAGTTTTGAAGCTTCCTAAGCTGCTTCTTTTAAGAATGTAGAGCTTGGGTCCGAGATTGTGGCTCAGTGAGCAGAGCGCTTGCCTAGCATGCATGAGGCACTGAGTTCAATCCCCAGCACCATATAATAATACACAAATGAAATAAATGTATTGTGTCCATCTATAATTAAAAAAGAGAAAGAATGTAGACCTCTTCATGCGTCTTGCTGGATAGGCCTCCTGCTTTTTGTGCCATGGTTCAGTGGTTCTGAAGCCTATCTGTGCATTAGAATCACAGTGGGACCTTAAAAAAAATCTAGGTACATTAAAATAGATCCTGATTTACAGGGTATGGGGTAAGGACTGAGAATTGTTAGTTTTTAAACTGTTACCCAGGTGGTTTTAATGTGCATCCATGGGTAAAAACTATCATCAGCCTTGGAGGAGAATGTTAGCAAACAGACTCAAGGTCTTTTGAGTTTTAACACTCAGCTCACTTCTCCCCAGACCCCAGTGGCAGACATAGGCGAAGCTTCCAGGCTCTGAGTCCTACACCTTGGCCCAAGGTTATCTCCAAGAGATGGCAGTACAGGGAATTTCATCTAAACTTATTTGTGTTTTCTTTAATAGCAGGTAATTTATGGAGGTACTGAGCTATATACTTCCTGTCAGAATCATGTTTAATTCTCCCCAAAACCCTACAAAGTAGTTAGAATTATAATTTTATAAGGAGAAAACAAAAGGGCAGAATGAACAAGGAAAGAAATATGTCCAAGCTTACACAACTAGTAGATGGTAGAATTTAAACCAAAGCAAGTCTGACTGCAGCATTTACATGATTCACCTTCACACCAAGGGAACCCAATAAGGATATTCTTGATATAAGACAGGGAGCAGAAATGAAGGTTGGACTTTAGGGAGTAGTGGGGTCTGGGGAATGCAGAGACTCATTGTCACTCAGCTCTGGCCAGTTGTTACCAGGCCTGGACGTGATCCCCAGTATAGATGAGACATCTCATTTCCTAGGAAACAGTATAAAGAGTTTGAAATTTTAAGCATGAATATTTTACAACTTTAAAACAAGCCATTCAACCTTTATTACAGACTACATTCTCCTCATTATTTTTCATTCTTGCTAAAGAAAGCTCTAGCCAAGACAGAGGTGCTGAATGATAGCACAAATAATACATTAAGCTTTCTACTTTCTTGGTGAGGGATTGATATTTCCCATAGACAGGGTCTATACTGACCTATACTTGCTCTTTATCTTTCTTTCTCTGGAATTGCTATAGACAAGTGTTCTGGGAAGTCAAAGCCGAGCTATGAATACTGAAAAACCATTATGTTCTGAAGGTTATGATGTCAAGGTCAAGGCCTAGTTTCCTTGCCATCTCTATGGTCAGCAAGGATGAGAATATTATAATGTCACAGACAGGTGTTAAGATATAAACCTTTAGCCAGGCTAGTGATGGAGAACTGTAATCCCAGCTACTTGGGTGGCTGAGACAGGAGGATCACAAATTCGAGGTCACCTGGGAAAGTTAGTGAGAGGCACTGTCCCAAATAAAATAAGTTTCGGGGTATACTTGGTGGTAGAGCATTTGCCTCACACGTGTGATGTCCTGGGTTTTAACTCAAGTACCAAGAATGTTGTAGATATAGAAACAGACACACACACATGCACATTCACACACACACACACACACACACACACACACACACACACACACACACTCACACACACAAAGCAAACAAAAAAGAAAAAAGATACAACTCTAATCAATTTACTGCAGAGCATATATTTTGCTCTATTTTCTTGTATCATTTTCTAATTTGTGTATATTAATTAGGCATGGCTGAGAAGCATGATTAATGTTTCTCTAGCATGTATTCATTCAGTAAGCATGTAGGCTGAGAAGCATTTTAGAACTTGGAGAAATATAGCATTTGTAATTTCATGGGGCATTGCTTAAAATCTGACTTGATCAGATGTGGACCTTTTCTTTTTTCCCCTGGGTACTGGGAATTGAACCTAGCTAGTGGTACTATATGCAAGGAAAGTGTTCTACCACTGAACTACATTCCTAGCCCTTTTTTTGAGACAGTGTCTCCTGAAGTAGATTTAGAGCCTTTTTATAAAAAGAATTTCAGACTAAAGAGTGTCAAAAGCAAATTTTAAGACATTCATTTCTTTTTCATTATAATGCATTAGGTATTTTTAAAAAAAACAGTGCAGTATGTTGCAACAAATACATCATAAGTGGCTATAAAACTACAGGATCTGAATGTTGGAACTTTGATGTTGAAGAGGACAAAAGCTTATTTCCATAACCGCTATAGCAATGGTCCAGATTCCTTTAGTTTGGGTTATTCATCTGAACATAATAGTAGCTGTCTTCTTGTTAGCAGAACCAAACTTTATTCTTTCAGGGGATATAGGGGGCCATAACTGGTACCCTACAAAAACAGATGCAATGTAATTATTTATTCTTAAGGAGGAATTTCAGATAAACACATTTCAGTTGAAAATTCTAAGGTCATTAAAAATTGCAGTTTTTAACTTGAAGGAAAATACATATTTGAAGAATATGAATGGCTTATTTCAGAACTCGAGCCATTTGAAAATAGTGTGGATTATGCTTAGAAGAAAATTTCAGAATGTTCTGGATTTTTTTTAGTAATGAAAAAACAATGATTTAAAGTGGTTCTGGATTTTTAAGTATTTATAGATTAATGTTATAACTAATAATTCTGTACAAATCTGCATCTTTAAATACAAATAGTTTCTCAAATTAAAACCTTGCTTTGGCTGTATTTTCTAATATTCACAACCTGTTTTATTGGATCATCCACCTATGCCAGGATGCCTTTAGAATTTATGACTGAGAATGATATATTTAATTTGTAATTAAATGTTTCAATTTGCAGTTTCTTAGAATACTACCTCTTGCAATTATTTTTTTGACATTTTAGACTGTTACTTCACTTTAGTAGCTGTTTATTGAATATTTTATACAGTGCCAAATCACCATGGGAGCATTTGAATATTAAATGATAAATAAGCATTTTATCTAATATGTTCTATCAGTGAACTAATTAAGAGAAAAATGTCTGGGTTAAGAAATTAGGAGAAATATTCATGGAGAAACTGGTCTTTGACTTAGGGATTCAGGGATGGGTTGAATGGTATATAGACAAGTGGATGCATTTGTTAATCAGTGTTTAACTTAGATATTTGAAGAACATGAATGGCTTATTTCATAACTTGAGCCACTTGAAAATATTGTTGGATTATGTTTCAAAGAAAATTTCAGAATATTCTGTAACACTGATGATGACGATTGAAGGGAGAAGTGATTAGAGTGACTGTAGGAAAGTAATTTAAAGATAATATTAAATTAGGTAATAGATAATGTTTGAAAAGGCAAATTAAGGACTGTAGAAATTGTGCATAGCAATTGTATTTATCTTTAAAATGAGTATTACTCAGTAATTGTCAACTGGTTCTGGGTGATTCCATTGATAAAGCATATTTCTAATGGATGTGTTTGCTCTGGTCCAAGATGATAGACAACACTTAACTGCCTCAGAAATATGCCACTGCAGGTGAAGTGGCGTGATCACCACTATTCCGTTAAAGAAGAAAGCCTGTGTTAGTCCAGGTCATCTTGTTTGCATTTGGCAGACATTACACCCTGGAGTGGATAGAAAAACAAAAGTTCAGTTGTTGTAATCACCTTAAATTATATACTGGATGTGTTATTTTAAATTTGGGAGTGTAGAGTTATAAGAGGAGGGTAGAGAACAGAGGAGATTCATTGATTGCAGACTTTATGTTTCAACTGGTTGGTTTCCGTATATATAGAATGAAGTATCTTTCTATACTTAAAGAAGATAAGGCTGGTTATGAACTATTGTCACATTAATAGTGCATTAAAAATTGTTGGAAAGATCAATTCAGAAAGAAACCTTAGAGAAATAAAATATTTGCATACTGTAAATTTAGCGTGCCTGTGTTAAGCATTTGATTTTTATTATCTAGTGTTGTGCTAGATTCTGTAGACAAATCAGAGAAATAGATTTAATGTTGGTCTTGAATTTTATCAATAACCTAGCATTCCTGGCTACATTTTCAGGGAGACAACTTCACCATAAGGTGGAGGCAGTGAGTTAGCACAGGTAAATGGTATGTTCCAGGCACAGTCAAATTTAGGGGTAATTAAAAAAAAATAAAGAAATAAACTATGAAAATGAAAACAAACAAACAAAAAAGAAAACATAACAACAGAAATAGAAAGTTTCTCTGTAGATTTCCTAGGGGTTAGTTCACAGAAGACATTTTATACTAACAGTTCTATGAAATTTTAGATAATTCCACGTGTGTATAGCTCTATCTAACACTGAATTTTAAGCATGATGAGGGGAGGGGCTTTATTTCCTTTGTGTGTATGTGTGTGTGTGTGTGTGTGTGTGTGTGTGTATGTGGTGCTCGGGATTGAACCCAGGGCTCTATACATGTGAAGCAAGCACTCTACCAAGTGAGCTATGTCCCCAGCCACTTTGTTTCCTTTTATTTATTTCTTTTCCTTTTATTTCTCTTTTTCTTCCTTCTACAGTCTTCACTTATTTCCCATTTTAAGACTGATTACTTGATGAAGTCTTTATGTCTACTGCTCTCCAAACATAGGGATGCCTAATAAATGTTTTATGAATAATGAAAGTATACATTTAGAATTATGTAAAGCCAAATAGAATTTACAAGGCATTTCATTATTATGTTCTTTATCTTGAATACAATGACTAATATTTTCTTTTTTAAGCCCTTTTATTACTAGTTTTAAGTTTTTTATTTTCATTAATATGAATCACAAACAGAATATAAGGCCCTGATTTGAAGACAATTGATGATTGTCCCTTTAACTTATTTTTGTATTCCAAAAAAAGCCATATGCACTTGATTATGTAATACTGCAATTTGAAGATAGTTATCTTTGCACAACAGATCAAATTAGTTTGTACTTTCACTGTGTTTCATTATCCATGCTGAACCTATTTAGAGAAAACTTTATTTACATGGAAAACTTTCAGAGTCAACATGAGTGAAAAACTATTGAGTTGTTTTATTAGATATGTAAATATTTACTTAATCATTAATAACTTAAATATATCTTAGTGGATACGATTTATGATAAAAATTGACATGATCACTCATGTTTATAGCACATAATGAAACATAATTTACTTATTCATTCGCTATTTGACAGATGTTTATGTTGTTTCCAATTCTTTTCTATTATAAATTAAAGCTTCTATGAATGTTCCAACATGAATCTTTGCTTTGATGTATATTTCTAGTTTTCTTAGGTGAATTCCAAAGAGTGAAATGGATGGGTCATACAGTAACTATATATTAAACTTTTTAAGAAGCAGTTTCTTTAAAGAGGTCATGCTTACTATTTTACCTTCTCAGCAACAATGGGTGTGAGTTCTATTTGTTCCATATCCTTGCCAATGCTTGTTATGTCAGTGTTTATAATTTTAGTTCATGGTATTTATTTAGTGGTGTCTTATTCTAATTTTCATTTGCACTTTTGATAACCAATCATCTGAAGCATCATTTCATATACTAATTTCTATCTTGTTCTTACATTTATAAATTGGGTAGCTTTTTTTTTCTAGTATTGACTTTTAGTATTTTAAATATATTGTACATAAGGAAATGGGTGTGTGTCTATGTATGTATATATGTGTGTGTGTGTACATGTGTGTGCACATGCGCATATATATGTATATATGAATGATACTGATGATACTGTAATGCAATCTGTGGCCCAAAGGGTTGTTTTTCATGACAAAAGTTTTCAATTATGATAAAAGCTGTTGCACATGTTTGTCCTAAAAATATTTGCCTATCCCAAGATCATGTTATATTTTTCTACTTTTTCTTATTCTCTAAGTTCTATATTTCCACCTTATTTATTTAGGTCTGTGATAACACTATGATTTTTAGTAAGGAATGAAGCAGGAGTTGAGGAGTATTTTATTTTCCACATATGAATATACACAGCTCTGACAACGTATATTAAAGTGACATTTTCAAGCCCAGGAATCATCTAGTTTGCACTTGACAGATATTCTGTTCTATAGATTTGTCTATTCTATGCGCTTGCTACATTGTTTTGATCATAGTACCTCTGCAATAATTCTTGAAATCATGTTTTCTAAGTTCCTAATAATGTAAATATTGTTTTGACCATGCTAGAGCTTCTGTTTTTCCAATAAAATTTAGAAATGCTTGTCAATTAAAAAAATAACCTACAAAAATTTTGATTGAGTTTGTGGTGAATCTATAGGTCAATTTTGGGAAGACTGAGGGCTGGGGTTGTAGCTCAGGGATAGAGCGCTTGCCTAGCATGTGCGAGGCCCTGGGTTCGATCCTCAACACCACATAAAAATAAATAGATAAAATAAAGTTATTGTGTGCAACTAAAAAATAAATATTTTAAAAATCTTTTGGGAAAATTGATATCTTACTCTTAAAAATAGGTCTCTTATCTGTGAACATTGGCTGTCTCTCCATTCATTTTTAAATTTTCTATGTCTTTTAGCTGTGTTTTACAATTTTCAATGTAGAGATCTTTCACTTCTCTCTTTAGATTATTTGCAATAGCTTGATTTTGCTTAATTTAAACTATAACATTATTTTAAGCTTTTTAAAATTTATTTAGTTGTAGATGAACACACAGTATCTTTATTTATTTTTATGTGATGCTGAGGATTCAACCCAGTGCCTCAGTTATAGGAGGCCAGCACTTTACCACTGAGTTACATCCTCACCCCCCTATTTTAAGCTTTTTATTAATGATGTTTAAAAGAAGCTGTACCTTATACTCATTTTTCACTACTATCTTTAAATGTTTTGAATGCGGGTCAGGATTTCCTCTTCTGCTGGGCTTGGGCTTTGGTGTGCTATTGAGTGAGGATCAGGAGATCCCTTTGTATTTTTCAGTCCAGCCGCCAGCCTGGGAGAGTTCAGCATGCTCTGCAGTCCTGCTGTCAGTTTATTATGTAGTGTGTTAGTCCCTCAGCTGGCTTCTGCACCTTAGCAGTTCTCTTTATGTCCAAATACTCCTGAGTCTGACATTCTGAGGGCTACTGCATGGTACCTGTGAATAACTGAAGGACTTCAGAAGGGTTCCTCTCCGCTCATCTGCCCCATCCCCTGCTTTAAGTAGGTGCCTGCCTTGCAGTGGAGAAGGTTCTCAATTTGGCTGCTCTGCCTGCAACACACTTCAGCACTTGGTGAAGGCTTTTGGAACTCAACCTGTGACTAGTACTCCTTGGGATTCCAATTTTAGATGAAGCCTATAAAAGTCCCTTAATCATGTAGCTGATTACC
The DNA here is from genome assembly GCF_048772815.1 of Callospermophilus lateralis. NCBI lineage: Eukaryota > Metazoa > Chordata > Mammalia > Rodentia > Sciuridae > Callospermophilus > Callospermophilus lateralis. Next base: position 129,345 of record NW_027513711.1, read on the forward strand.
CTGAGCCTGAGCTATAGCAGGTTCTTATTTCTCTTGTTGTGTCTCCAGGTATGAGAGCAGCTATAGCTCTATGTGTACTTAGTCAGGGCGCATCACTTTCTAGAATGCATTCAATTCAAGTGTCTTTGCATCATTTAGCTCTCTGAAAAATCTGTGAATGTACTGAAATATGGAAGTGTAATGTAAAGTTTTAAAAAAATATTCACTTAAAATGCACAGAGAAGAAACTAATTTTCTTAATACATTTGTCCCTGTCTTGGTAAAAGTATTTGGTGTATTGCTTGTAATATGTGAGCTTATTGGTAATATATTTGTAATATGTGAACTCAAGAAATTTAGATAGCATTCTTAGGTGGATTTTTTTTTGTACTGGGGACTTAAACCTGAATGTTCAGTAGAACTACATCCCAGCACTTCTTATTTTTTATTTTGAAACTGTGTCTCGCTAAGTTGCCTAGGGCCTCACTAAGTTGCTGAGACTGTCTTTGAACTTTCTATCCTCCTTCCTGAGCCTCCTGAATTGCTGGGATTATAGGTGTGCAACACTGTGTCCAGCCCTAGGTGGACTTTCACACCCCATCCAACTCCATTTTCTTTGTTCTTTTTTTGTGAGCAGCATTTCCTAAAAATGTGCTGCAAAATGTATGTAGATCTTCCCAAATTTAAGAGATTTGAAAGCATAATGCCAGTTTCATGGTAGAAAACAATTTGTTTAATGCTTGGCTTGTGAAAAGTGGAAGATATTACATAGTTTGATGAGTCAGTAAATCTAGTTACATGACTGTTCAAATTATGAATTTCAAAGAAGTGCTAGTAGGTAGAGTGTGTTGTTTAAGGAACTCACATTTTAACATTGTACAGGGAACAAATAGCTCTCCAGAAGATAGATGATTACTATGATAATTATGATTAATTTTGGGGGTGGTGCCAGGAATTGAACCCAGGTTCACTCAACCACTGAGCCACAGCTTCAGCCCATTTTATGTTGTATTTATTTTTTAAAATCTATTTATTTATTTTAATTAGGTATATACGACAGCAGAATGCATTTTGATTCATTGTACACAATTGCAGTTACACTTTACATTTCTATGGTTGTACACGATGTAGTGTCACACCTTATGTGCAGTCATACATATACCTAAGATAATGATATCCATCTCTTTCCACTATCTTTCCTGCCACCACACATTCTCGCTCCCTCCCCTTTGCCCAAAGTTTCTCCATTTTCCCCATACCTCCCCCATCCCCATAATGGATCAGCATCCACGTATCAGAGAGAACATTCGGCCTTTGGTTTTTTGGGATTTGCTTACTTCACTTAGCATGATATTCTGCAACTTCATCCATTTACCAGCAAATGCTATAATTTTATTCTCTTAATGCTGTGTAATATTCCATTGTGTATATATACCACAGTTTCTTTATCCATTCGACTATCGAAGGGCATCTAGGTTGCTTCCACAGTTTAGCTTTTGTGAATTGAGCTGCTATGAACATTGATGTGGCTGCATTACTGTAGTATGCTGATTTTAAGTTTTTTGGGTATAGACCAAAGAGTGGTTTGTGAATCAACTTAACAGAAGAGGTGAAAGACTTCTACAGTTAAAACTACAGAACAATAGGAAGGAAATTGAAGACCTTAGAAGATGGAAAGATCTCCCATGCTCTTGGATAGGCAACATTAATATTATCAAAATGTCTGTACTACCCAAAGTGCTTTACAGATTCAATGTGATTCCAATTAAAATCCTGAGGTCATTCCTTATAGAAATAGAAAGAGCAATCATGAAATTTATTGGAAAAAAAGAGACCCAGAATAGCTAAAGCAAGAAGAGTGCAGCAGGAGGTATTACAATACCAGAGCTTACTCTATACTATAAAGCTTTAGTAACAAAAATGGCATTGTGTATGTTTTATTTTGAAACCCAGTTTGCTGAGTTGTTTGAACTTGTGATCCTCCTTCCTTAGCCTCCTGAGCTGCTGGGATTACAAGCATATAAAACTATGCTTGGCTAATTATGATTAATTTGTATCATTGACTTCATTGGTCTGTTTCAAAAAAGCGTTTTATATTATTTTTAATTAACTCATACATTGTTTTTAAGACTTTTAAAGACTCTTTTCATGGTTTGAGGTTTATTTCCCTATATAGTAAAGTCTTTTTATGCTCCTATATTTCTCAGCAAAAATTTCTTAAATCACACAATGGAATACTATTCTGCATTAAAAGAGAATTAAATCATGGCATTTGCAGGTAAATAGATGGAGTTGGAGAATATAATGCTAAGTGAAGTCAGCCAATTCCCCAAAACCAATGTGGAATGTTTCCTCTGACATAGGATGTTGATTCATAATGGGATTGAGGGGGAGCATGGAAGGATTAGACAAACTTTCGATAGAGTAAATGGGGGGAGGATGGGAGGAGGTATGGGGGGAGGAAAGACGTGAAATAAGATGGACATTATTACCCTATGTACATGTATGAAAACATGAATGGTGTGACTTTGTGTACAACCAGAGCTATGAAAATTTGTGCTCTATATGTATAATATGAATCGCAATGCATTCCGCTGTTATATATAACAAAATAAATTAGAATAAATAATTAGAATAAATAATAATATTAGAATAATAAATATTAGAATAATAAATATTAGAATAAATAGAATAATAGAATAATAAATATTAGAATAATAATATTAGAATAATATTCTAATATAATATTAGAATAATAAATATTAGAATAATAAATATTAGAATAAATAATAATAATAATAAAGTAACATGGAGAATCCCCTCCCCCCAGAATTTCTTAATATGGTAATTTCTGATTAAAATTGTGACTTTTTAAGATCTAAATTCCTCAAAAGACATAAGATCATTGAGGTGGGGAGGTAACACCTTTCTTGGTGAAACTAGTGAGTAGTATGTTGACCAGGAAAACTTTAGCCAGCCCCTGGTAATGGCTGGAACTTGTTAAGTAGAAGTAGGTGCTCAATGGCATTGTGTTTTTTAAAGTAATCTTCTTAACTTACATGCTGTAATTAAGATGAGAGGAAAGGATTTCTGGAGAATTTTCTTCTATAAGCAACATTCTGTTTCAGAAACACAAGGTTACTCAAATTCTGTAATTTTTTTTTTAATGAGAAATTCAGTTCAACCAGTCTTGTTAGTCTTACAGAAGAAATTTTAAAAATTTCTCTGCTGCCTCAGCCAGGAATCGAATCCAGGCTGTTTGACTCATTTCCTGGTTATTTCACATTGGAGGAGTTACTTAACCTCTGTGAGACTCAGTTTCTTCATTGCTAAAAAGAAGCTAAAATGACTTCCACCTTCACAGGATTATTGAGGATTAATTGAGATAGTTTGTATAGCTGGTAAAGAAATGAGCACATTGTAATCTTTACTAAGACTAATTATGTTAGAGTAAGTTGGAATAGTCAACTTACTATTAATTTTACTTTATTAATTACTTAATTTTTCTGTAGCTGCTTTTCTTGCTTTTTCTATTCATCTAATAAGGCTGGGGCTTGCTTATTTATTTATTTAATTAATTATTTTGGGAGTGCTGGGGATAGATCCCATCACTGTAAGCACTGTACTACTGAGATAAATCCTCAGTCTAATTTTTACAAAAAAAAATTGATAGATAAAAATCGTAAAATTTTTTATATTAATGGGGTATCATCTGATATTCAATATGGGTAGTTATTTCTTGGCCATTCATTTATGTGTTTTCTTATTTAAAAAAATTTATTTATTTTTTTAATTGTAAATGGACACAACACAATGCCTTTATTTTAATGGGGTGCTGAGGATGGAACCCAGGTCCCACTCATACTAGGCGAGTGTTGTACCACTGAGCCATGATCTCAGCCCCCATTTATGTGTTTTCATTTGCCTGTTTAGCTATTGTGTGTGAATCCACTCTACCCTTCCTTACTGACTGTGTCTCTGTTGAAAATTCAAAATTCTTTGTTTTTGGCCACTAATAAAAGGACCATGTCAACTTATTTGAACTATTCTATTTAGTTTAGATTTGCAACTTCATAGTGTTGAAACAATTTCTTGATGAAAATAAGTTTTAATATTCTCTTTAATATTAGTAATTTCATAAAAATATACACAATGTTTTTCATTTCTGAATTCATATACCCTCAAGCATGGACTTTTGGTATCAGGAGGTTTTCATTTATTTATGTCACTTCGGAATAAGAATTCTAAACCAAGCATGATCACATCTCATTCTCAATTTACATGTAGAAAATAAGAAATGAATTGCTATTTACTATTACTATTAATGCTATTTACTAGTAATATGTTTTGATGACTTCCCTTAATTTGGTATGTAGAACAGAAGGGTATTTTAATGAGATAAGAAACAAAACAAATGAAATAGCTATGCATCTGTTCATTAGTTGGTGTTTTAAAAAATAATTTTTAGAAATAGAAAAGACATTCCTTCGATAAGTGCTTATTAATTGATATTACTTTTGAGTGGATTGAGTTTTCCCTGCTGATTCAGGTACTGCTTTGGCAAGATTAGATCTGTTGATGTTTTTCCCTCCAACTCTGCCATCCCCTGTCCTTCCCAGTAAATGGCTCCAGTTTCCACTAAGTTGCTCAGACCAAAAATTTAGGAGGAAACCTTGCTTTTTCTTTTTCCCTTACAAGTCTACATGAGTCTACCTGCAAATCCTTCCAACAATAACTTCAAAACACATACAGACCACTTATCATTTTAGCCACACACAGCATCATCTCTACTTGTCTTATTTCAATTGAAACTCAGTTGGTCTCCTCCATGGTCAGTCTCTATTCAGTAGTGGGAATAATCTTTTGACCAACTCCTCTGCTTACAGCCCTTCAATGGCTTCTCATCACACTGAGAATAAAATTCCAAGTCCTTACCGTGACCCCTTCAGCCCTCTGTCAGTTGTCCTTGTCTAACTGTTAGTTGCTTTTACCAATTCTCTCCTCCTCCCTTGAGTCATGCCTTCCACACTTGGTGTGTGCACATGCCCTTCCTTCCTTCACTCCAGTTGCTGGTACCTTTGTCCACTATTCCTGTAATTCTCTTCAATGTCTCTTCTCAAGTGATAATTCTTTAGAGAAGGCTTCTCCAGCTGTCAGATCCTCATCCTTCCCCATTAACTTGCTTTATTTATTTTTTCCAAAGGTTTACCACCACCTAATCTTACATCCTCCATTTAGTGATTTATTTATTTATACCAGTGATTGAACCCAGGGGTGTTTAACACCTGAGTACATCCCCAGCCCCTTTTATTTATTATTTTATGACAGGATCTTGCTGAGTTGCTGAGGACCTTGCTGAGTTTCTGAGGCTGGCTTTGAACTCATGATCCTCCTGCCTCAGCCTCCCGAGCCGCTAGGCTTACAAATGTGTACCACTGTGCTCCACAATTTATACATCTTTTGCATGCTCCTTGAGGGCAGGTAACTGGACTTTCCATCATCACTTACCATTTCCCAGACAGAGCTTGGCCTAGAAAGAATGAATACACAATGACTGCCTTAAACAATAACAGTATTGCTCCTTTTGATCTATGACAAGGGGTAAAATGGTTCAGATACTTCAGGACATATGCATTAGTCCTGATATATCTGTATACACTCACTTCTAATATATCTGAGGATATATTATTGCATATATATTTTGTAATCAATTTATTCCATAATCCTTTTGATCAGAATATATGATTTTTCAGCGGACATGGAGGGAACAGCTCATGAGCAGTTTTCAGGTCCTGTAAGCTCTTGTGTGAACAGCTTACTCCCATGCAGAGGGTAAGAGGAGCCTCATCTAGCAGGCAAGGATCTGAAATTAGTTTTTCCATCCTGGAACATCAGGTATCCTGGGATGGGAAGAGTCCCAATTTCACCACTGAGCTGTAGGCCACCAATCTGTCTCCATAGTGTCCATCTGGTCTCTAAAATTAGATCCCACCCTCATTCAATGTTTTATTCTAGCTCTTAAGAGCAGATCAGGGCCTCAAACCTTAATCAGTCTTCATTGGGAAAAGATAATACTAATAATACTACTAATAATATCCTATTAGCTAATAACCCCATCTTACCTTCATTCTTCTTCAAGCAAGAATGTAATTCCTGTCAACATCAGCCCAGTGACCAGATGCAATCTGCTTCTTTCTCCCTGAATACAGTACTATTACCGTTGCCTGGAGTCTATTTTCAGAGGTGCTTAGGGCCTCCAGTCCACACTCCCAAATATTGAGTCTTGTTCAGATTAGGCTTCAGTTTACTGTATTCTATTACATATTATGTGCATTTACAGGTTTCAGACTCTGAAGATAATTGCCCTAAACCAGATTAATGATCATACTCAGCCTAGGGACCATTTCATTTGCATCCCCAAATGGCTGCTGCTTGTGAACTTAAAATTTTGCAGGTCCTATTTAGACAAGAAACTATTGCTGCTAGGAGATATTTGCCTTTTTGCAGCAGTTAAGTTGTATCTTTGTGGCTATGTTCAGACATGAGCTATGTATTTCCCGAATGCATAAGCAATGTCCTTCTATAGGTTGTTAGTATAGTTTTTAGAAAGCAAATTATGAATAATAAATTATGAATGTCTTTAAAACAGATAAAACATAATTTACATATTGATGCATGCTCAATACCTGTTTCTCTTAGTTGGAGATTAATGCTATTGATGATGACTTGCTGTGTGGATATTGTACATAATCATGATTCTCCTTGAAAGTATTACTTCAGAGATTGTGTCATTAATGAAAATAATAGCTAAATTGTGTTATGTGCATGTATAAATATGGCATAATATATTCCACTATTATGTTTAATTATAATGAACCAATAAATAAATAAAATAAAATATCACTAATCTATTCCAAACTAAGTAGTTAGTTTTATAAGGTGGTAGATGAGATGGTACCCTTGTATATGTCAGTAAATAAATTTTTAAATAAATACTTCATAGGCTCCTAATAAATTTTTAAGTGTTTAAAAAAAGAAAAAAGAAAAATAATGAAAACAGCATCCAACAAGTGTTTTTAATGATAAAAAGAAAATACAAATGAATTAGTAACAGAAAACACTTAATTATTGATCCTGGATATGCCAGTTACTTTACATGTATTAATTTATTTAATTCTTACAGCAAGTTGATAGGGATAGAAGCCACATTAATTTGCAACTGTCTCAGAGGAGTAAAGTTAACTAGTATTTGGCAGAGTTGGAATTGAACCCAGAGAGCTAAAGTAGGTTTTTTTTTTTTTTTGGTACTGGGGATTGAATCCAGGGGCACTTTAATAATGAGCACATCCCCAGCTCTTTTAAAATTTTTTGTTTTGAGACAGGGTCTTGTTAAGTTGCTTACGATCTCACTAAGTTGCTTAGGCTGGCCTCAAACTTGGGATCCTCCTGCCTCACCCTTTCGTGTTGCTGAACTTATAGGCATGCACCACAACACTGGCCAGAGTTTGAGCTTTTAAAAATCAGTTTTATCTTTTGTTCTATTTTAGTCAGATCTACAAATTGGATTGCTTATTTTTCCAACACCTGGCATTCTTTCTCTACTGGTTTGAAATGCTTTCTGTTTCAAATACTGAATCCCTACCACCTGGGATGTTTCCAGAGCATCTTAATGCCTTTGATGTTTTGTATATAAATTATCCCAAAGATATCCATTTCAATTATTATAAATTAATTCTTTTTACGAATAGAGAATGAGTAGAATTAAGAAGGAAGGGAAACAAAAATATAGACTAAGAAACAGGCAGCATATTGAATGAAGAAAATAAAGACAATCTTTGATCATGAGAACAGGTGAGGAAGGGATATATGAAGTTAGAAGTAGCCAGAGGGTATTGACCTGTGTTATAGTTGTGGGTTTTCAGGAAAAGGGTAGGCAATTTTAGAAGTCAGTTTTAAAGAACCAGTAACGTATGTACCTAAATTTCTCAGGTATAAAACTTAGAGGCAAAGTGGATAGTAAATTTCAAGAATAAAAAAGGTCCTTTTATTAATTGGAGCAAACATCTATCATGAAGCCATTTGAAAAACTTCTCTCTGTCCCTCACAGGATTGGGAAGTGAGTTGGAGTAGAGGGAGAGGAAAGAGGGCTTCACATTGCCCTACTGATTCATTTCTTTGGGTTGTTTTCCAGCATCAAATACTTTTCCTTCCCCCTCTGCTAACATTTCCTTTTCATGGGAACCAAATTCTTGAATAAGGACTTGAACAGGAATAGTGTTCTGCACTTTAAATTTAGAAAATGAACCATTTCCTGTGCTAGAGAAACGTCTGTGTCTGAGAATATTATCTCTATAGTGTACTTCGTACTTCTCGCTTTGCCTTTCCTTTCATTGTGCTGTGTTATTTATCTGCTATCCATGTAAATTCCTGACCAGCACAATATGAAGTATTATATCAGAGCCACAATAATCCACTGACATCTCAGTATAAATATTTCTGTAAAAATAAAAATAATGCTGTGTTGCCCATGTCTTACTAAGGAAAAACAATTCACAAATATGTCCATGTAAGCTTGTGAACTACTTTTAGATATCCATTTTCTTCCATGATGATTACCATCTGACACTGTGCAACACACTTTTATGTAAAATACCACCAGAATAATTATGGGGTACTTGAAATCTCTTTATTTCTTTGTGTGTGTTTTTTTTCTCTTTCTTTTTTAACCTCATTAAAAGTTTATTGTTTTCTTCCAATGTTAAGTGCCTTTACAAAAGTAATGATTTGTCAGACATAAAGGAATACATTTTGTTTTAATTTTTGTAAACAAGTCTGATAAATTGTCACTGTGTCATTGTTCTTTGGATGCTAAATAGAGAAGAACAAAGGCAATTTCCAGACTAGTGGTCATGCATTGTTTCTGAATAGGCCATTTGAGATTGGCCTGTCACATTCCTTCAATCAGCCTATGTGATTCTCATCTAAACTTAGACCTTGTAGCATCTCACTAAAATAAAAGCTGTGCTCTAGCTGTGCTTCATGTATGTTACCCAATTTTTATTAGTACTTTGTACCCTAAGACCTGTCAAAAATTGAGGAGGCAGACATCAATCTCTGTGAGATATTTTAGTTTGATCCTGATTTTCCCCCCCTCACTTCCACTCTTGGTGAATTTCCAAATTTATGGAATGTTGAAAAATTAAATGTATGAATAGAAAGATTGATATGTATACACAATTTGGGGGGGACAAGTTGGAATCCAATACATTGTGAAAGATCCAATATTTTAGACCACACACAGCCTCTGATTTAGAATGGTTTGATTTGGGAGTTTTTGATTTAAAAATTGTGTATTCAATAGAAATCATACATTGAATTTCAAATTTGAATCATTTCCCTGGTAGTGCTGTGCCCTCTGGTCCTCTCACCAAGCTGGGCAGTGACCTTGAGCCCAGCTCCCAGGCAGTCAAATGAACCTCTGTGATTGATCATGAGGGACAACAACTCATACTGTACAAAGGACCTTGTTGTAAGCAAGGATGTTCTGTACGTTTGGTGAATAAAATAATTTTTGACTTAGAATATTTTCAAATTTACATTTGGTTTGTCAACACGTGACCTTCTCCATAAATTGAGGATATTCTGTAAATTTTGTAAAATTTTCCACCAGAGGTCTGAATTATGTTTGTTTTGATATTAAGGAATTATCCAAAAGTAAGAGTCCCTTAGATTGATTTGGTGTTAACAGAGGAGCAGAGAAGAGAAAGCAGTTGATTTCCCTTGTAGGTTTGTTCTTTTCAGTGTTAGGATTAAGAAATATGGCTGTAGATGTAGATAGTGATGGTAGTGGCAGGAGCAGAAACTGCCAGCTATCACTTTTTTGGGCCCCTGGCTGTGTCTTTGTACTGTGCCAAGTGCCAACAACAAAGACATCCATGTAATCCTCTCCATCTTTCTGAAGCAGCTATTATTACTAACCTTCTTGCTTTAGCTATTCAGGGTTTCTTATTTTTCCAATAAATTTCATGATTGCTCTTTCTATTTCTATAAGGAATGACCTCAGGATTTTAATTGGAATCACATTGAATCTGTAAAGCGCTTTGGGTAGTACAGACATTTTGATAATATTAATTTGCCTATCCAAGAGCATGGGAGATCTTTCCATCTTCTAAGGTCTTCAATTTCCTTCCTATTGTTCTATAGTTTTAACTGTAGAAGTCTTTCACCTCTTCTGTTAAGTTGATTCACAAACCACTCTTTGGTCTATACCCAAAAAACTTAAAATCAGCATACTACAGTAATGCAGCCACATCAATGTTCATAGCAGCTCAATTCACAAAAGCTAAACTGTGGAAGCAACCTAGATGCCCTTCGATAGTCGAATGGATAAAGAAACTGTGGTATATATACACAATGGAATATTACACAGCATTAAGAAAATAAAATTATAGCATTTGCTGGTAAATGGATGAAGTTGCAGAATATCATGCTAAGTGAAGTAAGCAAATCCCAAAAAACCAAAGGCCGAATGTTCTCTCTGATACGTGGATGCTGATCCATTATGGGGATGGGGGAGGTATGGGGAAAATGGAGAAACTTTGGGCAAAGGGGAGGGAGCGAGAATGTGTGGTGGCAGGAAAGATAGTGGAAAGAGATGGATATCATTATCTTAGGTATATGTATGACTGCACATAAGGTGTGACACTACATCGTGTACAACCATAGAAATGTAAAGTGTAACTGCAATTGTGTACAATGAATCAAAATGCATTCTGCTGTCGTATATACCTAATTAAAATAAATAAATAGATTTTAAAAAATAAATACAACATAAAATGGGCTGAAGCTGTGGCTCAGTGGTTGAGTGAACCTGGGTTCAATTCCTGGCACCACCCCCAAAATTAATCATAATTATCATAGTAATCATCTATCTTCTGGAGAGCTATTTGTTCCCTGTACAATGTTAAAATGTGAGTTCCTTAAACAACACACTCTACCTACTAGCACTTCTTTGAAATTCATAATTTGAACAGTCATGTAACTAGATTTACTGACTCATCAAACTATGTAATATCTTCCACTTTTCACAAGCCAAGCATTAAACAAATTGTTTTCTACCATGAAACTGGCATTATGCTTTCAAATCTCTTAAATTTGGGAAGATCTACATACATTTTGCAGCACATTTTTAGGAAATGCTGCTCACAAAAAAAGAACAAAGAAAATGGAGTTGGATGGGGTGTGAAAGTCCACCTAGGGCTGGACACAGTGTTGCACACCTATAATCCCAGCAATTCAGGAGGCTCAGGAAGGAGGATAGAAAGTTCAAAGACAGTCTCAGCAACTTAGTGAGGCCCTAGGCAACTTAGCGAGACACAGTTTCAAAATAAAAAATAAGAAGTGCTGGGATGTAGTTCTACTGAACATTCAGGTTTAAGTCCCCAGTACAAAAAAAAATCCACCTAAGAATGCTATCTAAATTTCTTGAGTTCACATATTACAAATATATTACCAATAAGCTCACATATTACAAGCAATACACCAAATACTTTTACCAAGACAGGGACAAATGTATTAAGAAAATTAGTTTCTTCTCTGTGCATTTTAAGTGAATATTTTTTTAAAACTTTACATTACACTTCCATATTTCAGTACATTCACAGATTTTTCAGAGAGCTAAATGATGCAAAGACACTTGAATTGAATGCATTCTAGAAAGTGATGCGCCCTGACTAAGTACACATAGAGCTATAGCTGCTCTCATACCTGGAGACACAACAAGAGAAATAAGAACCTGCTATAGCTCAGGCTCAGGGTAATCAGCTACATGATTAAGGGACTTTTATAGGCTTCATCTAAAATTGGAATCCCAAGGAGTACTAGTCACAGGTTGAGTTCCAAAAGCCTTCACCAAGTGCTGAAGTGTGTTGCAGGCAGAGCAGCCAAATTGAGAACCTTCTCCACTGCAAGGCAGGCACCTACTTAAAGCAGGGGATGGGGCAGATGAGCGGAGAGGAACCCTTCTGAAGTCCTTCAGTTATTCACAGGTACCATGCAGTAGCCCTCAGAATGTCAGACTCAGGAGTATTTGGACATAAAGAGAACTGCTAAGGTGCAGAAGCCAGCTGAGGGACTAACACACTACATAATAAACTGACAGCAGGACTGCAGAGCATGCTGAACTCTCCCAGGCTGGCGGCTGGACTGAAAAATACAAAGGGATCTCCTGATCCTCACTCAATAGCACACCAAAGCCCAAGCCCAGCAGAAGAGGAAATCCTGACCCGCATTCAAAACATTTAAAGATAGTAGTGAAAAATGAGTATAAGGTACAGCTTCTTTTAAACATCATTAATAAAAAGCTTAAAATAGGGGGGTGAGGATGTAACTCAGTGGTAAAGTGCTGGCCTCCTATAACTGAGGCACTGGGTTGAATCCTCAGCATCACATAAAAATAAATAAAGATACTGTGTGTTCATCTACAACTAAATAAATTTTAAAAAGCTTAAAATAATGTTATAGTTTAAATTAAGCAAAATCAAGCTATTGCAAATAATCTAAAGAGAGAAGTGAAAGATCTCTACATTGAAAATTGTAAAACACAGCTAAAAGACATAGAAAATTTAAAAATGAATGGAGAGACAGCCAATGTTCACAGATAAGAGACCTATTTTTAAGAGTAAGATATCAATTTTCCCAAAAGATTTTTAAAATATTTATTTTTTAGTTGCACACAATAACTTTATTTTATCTATTTATTTTTATGTGGTGTTGAGGATCGAACCCAGGGCCTCGCACATGCTAGGCAAGCGCTCTATCCCTGAGCTACAACCCCAGCCCTCAGTCTTCCCAAAATTGACCTATAGATTCACCACAAACTCAATCAAAATTTTTGTAGGTTATTTTTTTAATTGACAAGCATTTCTAAATTTTATTGGAAAAACAGAAGCTCTAGCATGGTCAAAACAATATTTACATTATTAGGAACTTAGAAAACATGATTTCAAGAATTATTGCAGAGGTACTATGATCAAAACAATGTAGCAAGCGCATAGAATAGACAAATCTATAGAACAGAATATCTGTCAAGTGCAAACTAGATGATTCCTGGGCTTGAAAATGTCACTTTAATATACGTTGTCAGAGCTGTGTATATTCATATGTGGAAAATAAAATACTCCTCAACTCCTGCTTCATTCCTTACTAAAAATCATAGTGTTATCACAGACCTAAATAAATAAGGTGGAAATATAGAACTTAGAGAATAAGAAAAAGTAGAAAAATATAACATGATCTTGGGATAGGCAAATATTTTTAGGACAAACATGTGCAACAGCTTTTATCATAATTGAAAACTTTTGTCATGAAAAACAACCCTTTGGGCCACAGATTGCATTACAGTATCATCAGTATCATTCATATATACATATATATGCGCATGCGCACACACATGTACACACACACACATATATACATACATAGACACACACCCATTTCCTTATGTACAATATATTTAAAATACTAAAAGTCAATACTAGAAAAAAAAAGCTACCCAATTTATAAATGTAAGAACAAGATAGAAATTAGTATATGAAAGGATGCTTCAGATGATTGGTTATCAAAAGTGCAAATGAAAATTAGAATAAGACACCACTAAATAAATACCATGAACTAAAATTATAAACACTGACATAACAAGCATTGGCAAGGATATGGAACAAATAGAACTCACACCCATTGTTGCTGAGAAGGTAAAATAGTAAGCATGACCTCTTTAAAGAAACTGCTTCTTAAAAAGTTTAATATATAGTTACTGTATGACCCATCCATTTCACTCTTTGGAATTCACCTAAGAAAACTAGAAATATACATCAAAGCAAAGATTCATGTTGGAACATTCATAGAAGCTTTAATTTATAATAGAAAAGAATTGGAAACAACATAAACATCTGTCAAATAGCGAATGAATAAGTAAATTATGTTTCATTATGTGCTATAAACATGAGTGATCATGTCAATTTTTATCATAAATCGTATCCACTAAGATATATTTAAGTTATTAATGATTAAGTAAATATTTACATATCTAATAAAACAACTCAATAGTTTTTCACTCATGTTGACTCTGAAAGTTTTCCATGTAAATAAAGTTTTCTCTAAATAGGTTCAGCATGGATAATGAAACACAGTGAAAGTACAAACTAATTTGATCTGTTGTGCAAAGATAACTATCTTCAAATTGCAGTATTACATAATCAAGTGCATATGGCTTTTTTTGGAATACAAAAATAAGTTAAAGGGACAATCATCAATTGTCTTCAAATCAGGGCCTTATATTCTGTTTGTGATTCATATTAATGAAAATAAAAAACTTAAAACTAGTAATAAAAGGGCTTAAAAAAGAAAATATTAGTCATTGTATTCAAGATAAAGAACATAATAATGAAATGCCTTGTAAATTCTATTTGGCTTTACATAATTCTAAATGTATACTTTCATTATTCATAAAATATTTATTAGGCATCCCTATGTTTGGAGAGCAGTAGACATAAAGACTTCATCAAGTAATCAGTCTTAAAATGGGAAATAAGTGAAGACTGTAGAAGGAAGAAAAAGAGAAATAAAAGGAAAAGAAATAAATAAAAGGAAACAAAGTGGCTGGGGACATAGCTCACTTGGTAGAGTGCTTGCTTCACATGTATAGAGCCCTGGGTTCAATCCCGAGCACCACATACACACACACACACACACACACACACACACACACATACACACAAAGGAAATAAAGCCCCTCCCCTCATCATGCTTAAAATTCAGTGTTAGATAGAGCTATACACACGTGGAATTATCTAAAATTTCATAGAACTGTTAGTATAAAATGTCTTCTGTGAACTAACCCCTAGGAAATCTACAGAGAAACTTTCTATTTCTGTTGTTATGTTTTCTTTTTTGTTTGTTTGTTTTCATTTTCATAGTTTATTTCTTTATTTTTTTTTAATTACCCCTAAATTTGACTGTGCCTGGAACATACCATTTACCTGTGCTAACTCACTGCCTCCACCTTATGGTGAAGTTGTCTCCCTGAAAATGTAGCCAGGAATGCTAGGTTATTGATAAAATTCAAGACCAACATTAAATCTATTTCTCTGATTTGTCTACAGAATCTAGCACAACACTAGATAATAAAAATCAAATGCTTAACACAGGCACGCTAAATTTACAGTATGCAAATATTTTATTTCTCTAAGGTTTCTTTCTGAATTGATCTTTCCAACAATTTTTAATGCACTATTAATGTGACAATAGTTCATAACCAGCCTTATCTTCTTTAAGTATAGAAAGATACTTCATTCTATATATACGGAAACCAACCAGTTGAAACATAAAGTCTGCAATCAATGAATCTCCTCTGTTCTCTACCCTCCTCTTATAACTCTACACTCCCAAATTTAAAATAACACATCCAGTATATAATTTAAGGTGATTACAACAACTGAACTTTTGTTTTTCTATCCACTCCAGGGTGTAATGTCTGCCAAATGCAAACAAGATGACCTGGACTAACACAGGCTTTCTTCTTTAACGGAATAGTGGTGATCACGCCACTTCACCTGCAGTGGCATATTTCTGAGGCAGTTAAGTGTTGTCTATCATCTTGGACCAGAGCAAACACATCCATTAGAAATATGCTTTATCAATGGAATCACCCAGAACCAGTTGACAATTACTGAGTAATACTCATTTTAAAGATAAATACAATTGCTATGCACAATTTCTACAGTCCTTAATTTGCCTTTTCAAACATTATCTATTACCTAATTTAATATTATCTTTAAATTACTTTCCTACAGTCACTCTAATCACTTCTCCCTTCAATCGTCATCATCAGTGTTACAGAATATTCTGAAATTTTCTTTGAAACATAATCCAACAATATTTTCAAGTGGCTCAAGTTATGAAATAAGCCATTCATGTTCTTCAAATATCTAAGTTAAACACTGATTAACAAATGCATCCACTTGTCTATATACCATTCAACCCATCCCTGAATCCCTAAGTCAAAGACCAGTTTCTCCATGAATATTTCTCCTAATTTCTTAACCCAGACATTTTTCTCTTAATTAGTTCACTGATAGAACATATTAGATAAAATGCTTATTTATCATTTAATATTCAAATGCTCCCATGGTGATTTGGCACTGTATAAAATATTCAATAAACAGCTACTAAAGTGAAGTAACAGTCTAAAATGTCAAAAAAATAATTGCAAGAGGTAGTATTCTAAGAAACTGCAAATTGAAACATTTAATTACAAATTAAATATATCATTCTCAGTCATAAATTCTAAAGGCATCCTGGCATAGGTGGATGATCCAATAAAACAGGTTGTGAATATTAGAAAATACAGCCAAAGCAAGGTTTTAATTTGAGAAACTATTTGTATTTAAAGATGCAGATTTGTACAGAATTATTAGTTATAACATTAATCTATAAATACTTAAAAATCCAGAACCACTTTAAATCATTGTTTTTTCATTACTAAAAAAAATCCAGAACATTCTGAAATTTTCTTCTAAGCATAATCCACACTATTTTCAAATGGCTCGAGTTCTGAAATAAGCCATTCATATTCTTCAAATATGTATTTTCCTTCAAGTTAAAAACTGCAATTTTTAATGACCTTAGAATTTTCAACTGAAATGTGTTTATCTGAAATTCCTCCTTAAGAATAAATAATTACATTGCATCTGTTTTTGTAGGGTACCAGTTATGGCCCCCTATATCCCCTGAAAGAATAAAGTTTGGTTCTGCTAACAAGAAGACAGCTACTATTATGTTCAGATGAATAACCCAAACTAAAGGAATCTGGACCATTGCTATAGCGGTTATGGAAATAAGCTTTTGTCCTCTTCAACATCAAAGTTCCAACATTCAGATCCTGTAGTTTTATAGCCACTTATGATGTATTTGTTGCAACATACTGCACTGTTTTTTTTAAAAATACCTAATGCATTATAATGAAAAAGAAATGAATGTCTTAAAATTTGCTTTTGACACTCTTTAGTCTGAAATTCTTTTTATAAAAAGGCTCTAAATCTACTTCAGGAGACACTGTCTCAAAAAAAGGGCTAGGAATGTAGTTCAGTGGTAGAACACTTTCCTTGCATATAGTACCACTAGCTAGGTTCAATTCCCAGTACCCAGGGGAAAAAAGAAAAGGTCCACATCTGATCAAGTCAGATTTTAAGCAATGCCCCATGAAATTACAAATGCTATATTTCTCCAAGTTCTAAAATGCTTCTCAGCCTACATGCTTACTGAATGAATACATGCTAGAGAAACATTAATCATGCTTCTCAGCCATGCCTAATTAATATACACAAATTAGAAAATGATACAAGAAAATAGAGCAAAATATATGCTCTGCAGTAAATTGATTAGAGTTGTATCTTTTTTCTTTTTTGTTTGCTTTGTGTGTGTGAGTGTGTGTGTGTGTGTGTGTGTGTGTGTGTGTGTGTGTGTGTGTGTGAATGTGCATGTGTGTGTGTCTGTTTCTATATCTACAACATTCTTGGTACTTGAGTTAAAACCCAGGACATCACACGTGTGAGGCAAATGCTCTACCACCAAGTATACCCCGAAACTTATTTTATTTGGGACAGTGCCTCTCACTAACTTTCCCAGGTGACCTCGAATTTGTGATCCTCCTGTCTCAGCCACCCAAGTAGCTGGGATTACAGTTCTCCATCACTAGCCTGGCTAAAGGTTTATATCTTAACACCTGTCTGTGACATTATAATATTCTCATCCTTGCTGACCATAGAGATGGCAAGGAAACTAGGCCTTGACCTTGACATCATAACCTTCAGAACATAATGGTTTTTCAGTATTCATAGCTCGGCTTTGACTTCCCAGAACACTTGTCTATAGCAATTCCAGAGAAAGAAAGATAAAGAGCAAGTATAGGTCAGTATAGACCCTGTCTATGGGAAATATCAATCCCTCACCAAGAAAGTAGAAAGCTTAATGTATTATTTGTGCTATCATTCAGCACCTCTGTCTTGGCTAGAGCTTTCTTTAGCAAGAATGAAAAATAATGAGGAGAATGTAGTCTGTAATAAAGGTTGAATGGCTTGTTTTAAAGTTGTAAAATATTCATGCTTAAAATTTCAAACTCTTTATACTGTTTCCTAGGAAATGAGATGTCTCATCTATACTGGGGATCACGTCCAGGCCTGGTAACAACTGGCCAGAGCTGAGTGACAATGAGTCTCTGCATTCCCCAGACCCCACTACTCCCTAAAGTCCAACCTTCATTTCTGCTCCCTGTCTTATATCAAGAATATCCTTATTGGGTTCCCTTGGTGTGAAGGTGAATCATGTAAATGCTGCAGTCAGACTTGCTTTGGTTTAAATTCTACCATCTACTAGTTGTGTAAGCTTGGACATATTTCTTTCCTTGTTCATTCTGCCCTTTTGTTTTCTCCTTATAAAATTATAATTCTAACTACTTTGTAGGGTTTTGGGGAGAATTAAACATGATTCTGACAGGAAGTATATAGCTCAGTACCTCCATAAATTACCTGCTATTAAAGAAAACACAAATAAGTTTAGATGAAATTCCCTGTACTGCCATCTCTTGGAGATAACCTTGGGCCAAGGTGTAGGACTCAGAGCCTGGAAGCTTCGCCTATGTCTGCCACTGGGGTCTGGGGAGAAGTGAGCTGAGTGTTAAAACTCAAAAGACCTTGAGTCTGTTTGCTAACATTCTCCTCCAAGGCTGATGATAGTTTTTACCCATGGATGCACATTAAAACCACCTGGGTAACAGTTTAAAAACTAACAATTCTCAGTCCTTACCCCATACCCTGTAAATCAGGATCTATTTTAATGTACCTAGATTTTTTTTAAGGTCCCACTGTGATTCTAATGCACAGATAGGCTTCAGAACCACTGAACCATGGCACAAAAAGCAGGAGGCCTATCCAGCAAGACGCATGAAGAGGTCTACATTCTTTCTCTTTTTTAATTATAGATGGACACAATACATTTATTTCATTTGTGTATTATTATATGGTGCTGGGGATTGAACTCAGTGCCTCATGCATGCTAGGCAAGCGCTCTGCTCACTGAGCCACAATCTCGGACCCAAGCTCTACATTCTTAAAAGAAGCAGCTTAGGAAGCTTCAAAACTCAGAAATTCCTTGTTCATCTAGCAGAAAATACTGTTCTAAACATGCCTGCCCTGAGGTTACAACAGTTGCATATTTAGAAAAATATGAAGACAAATGTTTATGGAATGTGTTTGTGTTTTTTACAATACTGGGGATTGAATCCATGGTTGTTCCACCACTGAGCTACCCCTGTAGAACCTTTCTTAACTGTTTATTTTAAAACCAAGTCTCATTAAGTTGCCGAGGCTGGCCTCAAATTCAAAACCCTGCTTCAGCAGGGTTTAAATTCTACCCTTTTGACCTTGACATGACCTGTGAGTCAGGCTCACAGTAGCTGGGATTACATGGGTGCACCACCACACTCCATGGAATACAGTATTTCTGAAAGTGTGTTCCCATGGGGGTTATTTTAAATATCGGTTCAGGTGCATTTACATAGATTCAGGAATAATAATTTTTAAACTTCAAAACATCACTGAATTTAGCAATACCATACTGAGTATACAAGAAATAACAGGTAAGGCTATTTGTATTTCATACTGAGGTAACTTTAAATTGCTGTAGTAAAGTCCTAAGCTTTCTACTTAAAAATGGCAAAATCATCAATAGTTTTGCATGAAATGTAAAGCAACATTCTTAAAACAACACTCATATATAAGTTAACTTCCACACCAAATTGGCTAATATTTATTAAACTACAGTAACATATCTAGGATGGCAAAAAAAAAAAAAAAAAACAACCCACTAGTCGTTCAAGCAATTTTATGTCAATAAATAAAATGTTATTGTAATTCTTAAGTAATCTAATATGCACATTAACTCAGAATATTTAAGTTTAAAAAACATTGTTAAGCACAATTTAGGCAGAGAGATAACTAATTTTGGAAAGGGGGCCTTTTAAAGGACAGGTCCATATTTTTTCAGGTCACTAAATTAGAATTCTGTTTGTATTTAAATGTAAATTTAGATGTGCTCTACTTATTTTAGCATGATTTTTTAAGGAAAGAATATATTTGGATCACATAAACTAACCAAAAAAATAAATTACATAAGAAAACATAATGTAACAATTTTTGTAAGTACCTAACATGAGCATTTGCTTAACATCTAAAAACAAAAGGTACAATATTGGTACATTGGAGATATATATATCTGACAAGTGTGCATTAGAGAAGTCTCTAATATAAAACATTTAAAACGTGGAGAATATTTGATTTTAAAATACAGAAAATAAATGTTAAGATAGGCACACCCACAATTCTTACAAAAACATGCTTGAAAAGATAAAATTCATCTGAGCACTCATTTCTCAGACATACAAAAGCTATGAAATCAATCAATGGATATTGCCTCCTGCTTTTGCACTGTTTCACCACTGATTGGTATGAATTCTGAATACACAATTACTGTTGCTTTTCATCTTTCTGCCATGTTCTATATAGAATGCATCTACCTAAAATGAGTAGAACTTAAAACATCAACATTATTTGTATTACAGTCACTTCCTTATGTTATTTTTAAAAGGCACTCTATTTAAAAAATAATATTGCAACAAATAGTGCTTTGGAAGATCTGAAATTCCAAATCAATGTGTTCCATCAATCATAAGTAGAGTTAAGAAGCCCTAACTAAATCTATATATATAAAGTTGATGGATTTAAAGATTATAAAATTGGTTTATTGTAAAAGCAATTCAAGAATAACTAGTTAAATCCGTATTTCCCTACTACCCTAACAACCAAAAGCGTTAAACACTTTTACATTAGGAACAAGAACATAAAACAAGAAAAACCACATCAAAGCTATGATTCAAACTCAAAAGAAGAAAGGACTCTTAAATCTCTTCCAGGTCACTACAATGGTATGATAAGATCAAAGCACTATGTCAGGTACACAGCACTGATACAACACTGAGGTATAACTGAGCAAATTAAATTTGGGAGAAAATGAAGACTATGTCTGTGCAATCCTGTATGTGCCCTGATAGGTCCTATAAAGAATGGATCTTTTCTGTCCCAGATTAGACTTTGTATAGTGAAAAAAAAAGAGAAAACAGTAGAGGAAGGGGAAATGCTACCAACATCTTCAAGGGATACTATAGCATTAACTATATACTGACTATCAGAAAATAAATTAAATACAGAATCTTTAAACATCACAAAATCTTGTAATACTGCATTAAGCTCTACCTTTTGAGCTGATTGTCTGGGTACTGAAAATGTAAAAGTTTGATCAGGGGTAACTACTACTGCTGTACAATTTTTTGACCCATCAATGAATATATTTGGAGCATTCATGATAGGTGTTTTTCTTGTCATTTTTGGAAAAACAATAGGATGCGAAGACCAAAAAGACAATAAAGGATTAGATGGTAAGGGGTTATCAAATGAATATTAGATTTACAAATGATTATTGCCCAAGTATTTCACTCATTAGCTAACTCAACAATTTGATCCATAGTATATGGAGTAATAATTTTATTGGGAGAAATTCCAAACACTCCCTTTGCTGCTTTTTATTCCTTTGAGTATTAATTGTCCTACAGCCTCAGGATACCTAATAAGAATAGTGTTAGGAGAATAAGATAAATATATCCACAATAATGGACCTTCTTTCCAGAATACTCCTGTAGGAATATTTTTTTGTTGGTGTTACAATAAATAATAAATGCAAACTTATATCAATTCTATCCAAATGCATATTTTCCATATATGTTTCAATGATTTTTAATGCCTTTCTTGCTTCAGGCGTTAACATGCAGGGTGAATTTGGATCTCATGGACCTTTTAGGATAGCAAATAAAGGTCCCAACTCTCCCGTTGGTATGCCTAGATAAGGTCTTATTCAATTTATGTCTTCTAATAATTTTTGAAAGTCGTTCAGTGATTTGAGTTGATCTACTTGTATTTGAATTTTTGGTGAATGCACCATGGTTGAAGATCATAGAACTCCTAAATAATTAATTGGAAATTTAATTGTACTTTATCTATTGCTATCTCTAGATTATATTTTTTTACTAAATTTGTAAGTGTGGCATAATATTCTAGCAATGTGTTTTTAAGTTTATGTGCTAATAATAAATCACCCATATAGTGAAATATTTGTAGTTCAGGATTTTGATTTCTAAGTGGCTGGATTGCTTTGTTAACAAAAATTTGACACATAGTTGGGCTGTTAGCCATCCCTTGAGGGAGTAACTTTCCATTCATATCTCTGATCAGGAACTTCATGATTTAGTGCAGGGATAGTAAATGCAAAACGTGGACTATCCTCAGGATGAATTGCAATAGAAAAAAAAAAACAATTTTTAATATCTATAGCTAAAACATACCAGGTTTTTGGCAAAGCAGACTATTGGGGAATCCCTGATTGAGCAGGTCCCATAATAAGCATCTCATTATTAATGGCTCTTAAATCTTGCAATAATCTCCATTGACCAGATTTCTTTTTAATGACAAAAATGGGAGTATTATAGGGAGATATGGAAGGTTGCATATGTCCCTCCGTTAATTGTTGTTTGACCAGGTCATGGGCTGCTTGTATCTTTTCTTTACTCAGGGGCCACTGAGAAACCCATACTGGTCTTTCTGATTTCCAAGTAATTTTTATTGTCTCAGTGACCCCTTCTGAAAACCCAATCCATGTCTATTTATTCCTTGATCTATTTGAATTGGTGCTGCTATACCTTGTTCTTGTTCTCCTAATCTTTTTTCTTTCCTAAAATCTTGTCTAGCCCTAATAGTGGGCGCATTTGGATTGCTATTATTTGTTAATTGCAAACCTAATTGATCTAGGACAACTCATCCCCATAAATTTATAGGAAGATGATCCAATATATATGGCTGTATAGTTCCTTCACATCCTTCAGGATCCTTCCAATCTAACACCATTGCATTTCTATGGGGATTTGTTGCCACTCCTAGGCCTCAAAGTGTTTGACTGGCTTGTTGTAATGGTCAATGTTTTGACCATTCTTGATGAGATAGGATGCTAAGGTCTGCATGTGAGCAGTAGCCCATTAAATTCATATCCTTGAATATTTAGTTTTAGCATTGGGCGAGAATCTAAATTTAAAGACAGCAGAGACCAATCTACAACTGTGGAGCCTAATCCCCTGGAACCTCTTTCTATTGTACTACTGGAAAATTTATCATGTAGGCTGGGTATTATTAATAAATGTGCTATTCTGTCTCCTGGTGAAATTACTGATATACCCTTTGGAGAACTAGCTATAATTTTTATTTCACCTTCATAATTGGGATCAATTACCCCAGGACTTATCATAAGTCCTTTTGTAGTAGAAGAACTGTGTCCCAATAATAAGCCTACTGTTCCTTGGGGAAGAGGTCCTTTAACTCACGTGGGAAGGATTTGAACTCCCATCTCTGGTGTTAGTACTGTGCTGGTGGAGGTGCAGATGTCCAACCCTGTGCTCCCTCTGGTTCGTCTGATGAGAGATCTGATGGATAATGTGTCCTGGGCACTACCCTGATGGTGTTGCTGGGTTCCTCCATGGTGTTTCTGGGTTCCTCCAGTGACCTGTATATTTGAGGTTGTGGGCTATGTACTTTATAAAGAAAAGAGGTTTATATATTACACTTTGGGAAGCTGAAAAAAATCAAAATCACACGTTCTTATTAATTCAGCCTCTGATGAGGGTTCCTTCTTTGGCTATATAACATCATGGCAGATCGCATTGTTGCAGGAATACAAGCAAAAAGGAGAGATCACATGATGAGCTAGGAAGCCAGAGACTGTGGAGAAGTCTTACTCTTTCATAATGACTCTCAAGATGCAAGAACTAACCAGAGTCTCTTCTAAGGGCAGCATCTTCAGGTCTCCCTTTCTGAGGGCAGTGTCCTCAGTGAACTACCACTAGCTCCACCTCTTCAAGGTTCCACCATCCCCCATATCACCACACTCAGGAGCAAGCTTCCAACACAGGAACCCTGGGTGGACAAACCGCAGCTAAACTAAGCACTTGGTAACTGAATCTTTGCACTCAACGCACAAAACTCTCACAGTGGGGAGAAAAATCTGGAACTCCTGCAGAAGCCCAGCAGATTGGAGAGGAATCAATGTCCTATAAGCATCCAGGAAGTACAAAGAGAAAGAATTAAGCTTTAAGATGATAATAGTAGTTCTCAATTAATTTTTTTGGCAATGATAACCAAACACCTTGCTGGCTTAACTTTTACAGAGGAGCAGGGGAGGTTGGCTGCCTGTACATGGTTCCAGAAAAAGGAAAACATTAATGATAAAGAGGGAGAGCAACCAAACACATCAGAAATGAGTGCTTTTCTTTTTTAAGATCATCTTTTAGCTTTGATTTCAGTGAACCCTAAACAACGATCCAAGACATTACCTCTGTTCATCCTGATAAGAGCTGACAAGAGTCATGGAGACCACTTGAAGCCCTCTGCCTTCCTGTTCCACTCTGACCCAGGTTGCTGACATGGAGATCTGCAAATGGATACAGGTCCTAAATGGCAGGCATCAAGCAGGGTGCCAGGACACAGAATAGAACCCTTCCCTCCAGGAGGCTACTGGAAGTGACAAAATGCAATTGATGACTTACACCCAATGGGACACTGCTTCACAGAATGCCATAGAGCTCAGGAACATATCCAGCCATACTATCTTGACGCTCCATGCATGTCCAGGTAATGCAGTATACTGGCCACAATCAGAGACTGTGTCACAAGACTGCAGTTCAAATGTTAGCTCTGCCATTTACCATCTGGGTGATCTGGGCGGCTCCTCAATCTATCCACATCTCAGTTCCCCATCTGTAAGATCTGGGGAGTGATGATGTCTACCCTCTGAGATTATAGTGGGAAGTAAAAGAATCTGTACATACAAAAGTACCTCATATTGTGCCCTGGATATGTAACCACGTTCATCAATCTAACCCAATTAGCGCAATGTATAAAAGCACATTCATCTTTGCCCCATTTATCCTATCTCCAGCCAAAAGAAACGTTATGAAAATGATCTTTTCCCTCAAACTTTTTTGCCAACTGAGTGAAATTAACCTTTAACTTCCACCTCCCAAGGGATGGCTGGGCTGAGATCTTTCCACCACTATGTGGATTTCTATTCACAGAGTTTCCTTACAACCTCTTAGGGAGGTGTGATCCCTGCTAGAAGCCTCATGGTCCTGATAATAAAACTAAAAGGTCATCACTCTGTACAGCTCTGGTGGGGGACAACAGGCTGCTTTTGTGGAAGAAGCAGCCACTGTCCACAGGAAAACAGCTGCCCCACGTCCACCTGCACCCAAAAGTCCTACCTAGCATACCGCCCAACAATTCCCTGCAAATCTTTATGACCATGCAGAGAAGAAGTGTAAATGGGAATGTCGGCACACATAAACAGTCACAACAAGGCACTTGGGGAAATAGATATCAATAAGGATGTTAGGAGATCAGGCAAAGTACAAAATGAGTGATAAGATCAGGGATAATTTCAACAGGGGGATAGTTGAACACACTATCATTGAAAGAATCAAGCGTATATTCACCATAGGATTGAAATTTGAAAACAATAGGCAATGCAGATGTAGATGATTTTAGTAATCCATGCTCTCTTTAAAATGAATGCCACCCTCGGCCTAGATCTCAGTTTCCAAAAGCTCCTCTAGTGCCTGGCTTTCTAAAATCCCAACACAATTCATGGCAATAGTTCTCTGAGATCAGTTCCAGAACTCAGTCTCTAATGGCATCACACCAGAGTTCAAGCTGAGGTGGACACAGTCATCTTTTCCAACCACCACACAAAAGACCACTATTCTAACCAAAACACTCCCACATGGCCCTCATCTTCTTCCATACAGACACTCATTATAACATTCTGGCTGGGGGTTTCTATAGGGTGAGCAGTCTTAGATGGTGTGCAAAGTAAGCTCTCATGCCCATCATATGCCAAATGTCATGGTGGCCTGGACACCCTTCCTGAGAAACAGCCTAGATAAAATGGGCCTGTAGCTCATACTGCTCTGCTTCTCAAATTAGAGGCCTCCTGCCTGCCAGGGGTAGATTCTTTATGTGTACTGGACTCATGAAAAAACCCAAACACCTGTGTGCTAGTTACTGGAGGGCTTGCAATAACTCATTTGACCCAGAGGATCCCTGTTCTAACTTCATAGGGGTCAGGAGCCTGACCAGAGGAAGGCAAGAGACTTCATCCAATAGTACACTTCTTTTTCATCCTTTTAGATTGGGATGGACACATGGGATTTTTCTTGAGTTTCCTGGGGTGCTGAGAATGTAATTCACAGCCACACACAGGGCCAAGAGTCTGATTCAGACACAGCTTTTACAAAGCACTTTACATCAAAGGCACAGATTAGGCCTCTTCATTTCCATTTGAAACTGTTTTCTTGAGGAGTCCCAAAGGAGTGCCCTAAGGCAAACACCTCCCTTACATTCAGGGGAACAGAGCAATAGGGAAGAAAGAAGCCTGGAGAAAAACTTTTCTTTAATTGAACACTGTGGCATTGACAGCTCCTAATCATGCAACTTGGGTTACTATCTATCCAAGCAGAGATTCTCCAGAGAGATCCTTACCAGTCATGCTAATTTTTGAGTTTTCTCAGATGCTTGGAATGCCCTTCAGCAATCCATTCCATGGCCATGTCACAGAGCTTGAATGTGGTACACATCTTGGACACAAAACCAAGAACCCCTTCAGAGAGTGGCCAAAATTCAGAAAGAATACAGGAACTTAGAATCTTGCCCATCGGCAAGGCAAGCAGCAGTCCACTCATAAATTGGCCATGAGGAGTCCTGCAAAGATTTCCACTAGACAGGACACATTCATGGCTGCATTCTTCTCTCTACTCTCTTTAACCACAAACCCAGTGGGATCCACTGACATCAAAAGGCTCACTAGTTAACAGTACATTTCAAACCAACAACAACAACAACAAAAAAAAAAAAAAACACAAAAAAACGTTTTTCCTTCCTGTTCTCAGAACATCAGACAAAAGGACAAATTGAAACACACACCCACTGACACACACAAACCACCCCTGTATTTGGTCTGCATCTATCCACTCTGTCCTCTGACTGGTGGTTGAAAATAGGTTCCTCAGCAGTGGCCTGTCCTGTCTCAGCTCTGGTCTCCTTGGCCATCTCTGTGTAGTCGTGAGGAGCCAGCAATGAGCCAACAACTTTTTTCTCAGGAAAGGCCCCTGTTGAGACCATTCAAGGCATTTGGCTATCCACACATCACTAGGTACCAACAAAGAAAGACTCTGGCCTTGGTATAATCAAGTGAGCCCACTGGGAGTGGAACTGTCACTTGATTCCTCGCCTCCCGAATCCCAAGTTCAGAGAGTTGCATCACCAAGGAACTGAGGTGAGGTCACTTCCTTCAGGGAAGTGAATGAGGTCACTGCCTTGGCAATCACTTTGTCCTAACAGTTGTTTCCAAGGGTCCCATGAGATGGAGGCTGCCCCACCTTCCTGTGACATTTTCACAAGACATAAAGGTCTATATACCCTAGAAGCCCGGGATCAGCATTCCACACAGACCTGATTTTGTCCATCTTCCTTGCATTGAGTAGAAAGAGGCTGATTCAGCCTCATTCCTTCATCCTTAGTGGGTTGTTGGCCATAGAAGATGACTTTAGACCTCACAGGACCTACCTAGCTGCCTACATTTGCTCCAGGCATCGTTTCTGCATCTACCTTTGAGCTTCTCAGCAGCTGTAGAATTCCCTACATACCTGTATGGCAAGATCAACTCAGGACCTGCCATTATGTGAAAATTGATTGAGGGAACAGAGTATGGTTAAGGGACATATCATGTTCGATTTGGGTTAGGAGTCATTCTGCTGGATGAATACGGGTATTGGGCAACCTGGATATTTATAGGAATGTAAGGTGAAATGTAAGTATGAAAATAGAAAGCTAGGTAAGTTCTGAAGCACACAAGTTTGTTGGGCTCTTGATTTGGATACATAGTTTTGAATTATGTTCTGCAGAGATGAATCCTCTAAATCCATAGACAATGGCCTAAGATCTTGTACCTGGGACTACTGAATGTAAAAGAGAACTTGCAGTGAAATAGAGTAGGCAGGATTTCAGTGTAGGCTATGGAAGAATAGTGAGTTTAGGATTTGGACCAAAGGCCCTTTTTGCAATCCAATGAATTTCTATTAAAGTGTAAATGGGAATGTCAGCACACATGAAGAGTCAGTCACAGCAAGGCACTTAGGGAAATAAATATCAATGAGGATGTTAGGAGATCAGGCAAAGTCAAAATGAATGATAAGATCAGGGATAATTTCAACAGGGGGGTAGTTGAACACACTATCCTTGAAAGAATCAAGTGTATACTCACCATAGGATGCAAATTTGAAAACAATAGGCAATGCAGAAATAGATGATTTTAGTAATCCATGCTCTCCTTAAAATGAGGCTTTGGAAGAATAAGATAAGTGTGAGTTTTGCATTTTGTGTCCAGAACGTGATGTGATGAAAGGAATACATGGAGCAGGTGACATGAGTATTTCTTCCACCATTTCTGGGAGCATGTTTTGAAACCCTATCATTTAGAGTTTGGGGATAAAAATAGGTGTACCCTGGGTTTATGTATATAGAGATGATGCATGAATAGACCATATGGTGAATAAAAAATATAACAGGTTACTATTTAAATAATGGATTTAATTGATATTTTAAAAAATACATGAAATCTGGTATTCACATACAAACATTCAATCCAAGTAGTTATACATGTAGTGGTAATATTAGGGTTACTAGTTATAACAAACTGTGTTTGAGTTTTGCTTTGAAAATGATGATGGAATTCAAAAGTTATGTGATATAAAAGAAATCTCATGAAAAAGCAGGTAAAGCAACATGGAGAAATGCATGGGATCTGATTCAGGGAGTGAATGAAAGTGAATCATATGCATATCAATTTGTGAATTGTGGATGAAATGATACATCCTATGATGGATATATATTGAAGAAATAGGAATATACAATTTTGAATAAAAATTTAATTAAAAATACATATCATGTCCCATATGAATATACTTTCATTGATGTTAAACTGGGTCTCTTACTGTAGAAATATTAGGGTAGTTACTCAATATTCACTGAAGTTCATTTTGAGTATTCCGAAATGAATATGTATGTCAAAAAATGAATATTTCTGAAAAATATCTCCTGAATAGTTGATTATAAATCCACTCAGATGGACATGACAGAATCAAGGTAATATAAGTATATGACACATATAGTTCATGTTTGCAAATTCATACTATATATATATATATATATATATATATATATATATATATATATATATTTAATACATTAAAATGTAATAGTATGTATACCAATTGAAATTCATAAGGGGATATATATCCTTCACATATGTACCCAAAATATTCATTTTCCTCTACATTGTTTTATGTCTAAACTTATTGAAGTATAAAGCTCACCGCAGCTTGAATTTTCAGTTACCTCAGTGTATTGGGGGGCAGTGATCTCTTCATGAAATTCGTATTTACCAAAGTGAGAGTACTCTCAAAAATATAACTGTGATGGCAGTAGGATTATATATAGGTATATAAAAATATACATTGTGACCCAGGCGACAGAGACAGGAAGTCAGGAAGCTACATATTTGTTGATTTTGAAAATTCTTGGAGAAGTAAAATGAGAAAAATGTGTCACAAGTTTTATAATATGTATCTCTGATGAAGCAAAAGGCAAGTCCAAGTATACATCATGCCTCCTATCAAATGCCTCTACTTCTATTCCTTTAGGATTATTTTTATTGATGTTAGGATAAGTAGTCAGAGCCTAGAAGGTTATGGGTTAGTGTCAGAGATTCAATATTTCAAATGGAAAAATGGAGAATGAGTCTAATAAATATTTGAACATGTGGAACATAAATATCTTTCTCTGTCATCCACACAATGCCTGGACATTACTATCACCCCGAAGAAGACACAATGAGAGGAGAAGAGGAAAAAAATCTGTGAATACATATCTGGAATTGGAAATTCTGAGGAGCTCACAAACGTGGGTGTGGCAGAAGAGATCCCAAAAGTAGAGGACAGGGTAAACATTACACAAACATGGAACTTTGCTGGCCTAATGACTTCTTGACTATCTGCCTCTGTCATTTGTCCACTAGAAATAGAGCTTTGTGTTTTAGCTTCCTTTTTAGTGAGATCATGAAACCTTGGTCTGTGTCTATGTGAACAGCAGGACATGCGTTCATATTTTCCAATAGGAACAGGAGGCAGCAGAGCTGAATCCTCTCTATGCAGGTAACTGTGGCCGTTGGGGTATGAATGTCTCCCTGGGTGCATTGTCAAGCCTTTGGCTCAAAGCCCAGTTTTAATGGAATTTTTTACACCTTCCCTGGAAAATTGGTGTGTGTTTTTTTTTTTGAAATACAAAAAGGTCAACCAGGACACAGTGCTGGAGAGAGATCTGCCACGTGGGGTGAGTCAGGGTCTGAATGTAAAAACACAAACTAGGCTGCTACCCCATATATCTTTCCCACTTGAGTGTAGCAACTTGTTTCTGAGCATCACACCAAATCCTCTCCCCACAACAACATGCCTTTATATTTTTGAGTCTACTGGCTGCACCTTGTCAGTCACATGTCATTTGGAAGCCAATGACAGAACCACAGGGGCCCGAAACAGATGTTGGATCACACACCTGCACTCCATTGCTCCAGGCCCAGTTCCCTTCTGTCTCCTACTCACTGGTCTCTCTGTTCTTCACCATGGTCATGAATTCCACTCAGTCAAAAGATGGCACTCGCTGGTTCAGTCATGATAAGCAACTGGAGATCTAAAGGTTCTCCTGGGAATCTGGTCATGGGATTCTCAGAAACTTCATGGTATTGTCATAGCCATATTTCAAGAATGAAGAAGTTGACACTGTGGGTTTTAATTCATTCAGGAGCCATTGAGTGTTGAGGAATCTTCTTTCAGTAAAAGCTCTGGAGATGGCATGCAGGCAAGGTTCCCAAGGAGTGGCAAAAGGTCACAGGAATCCAGGCCCATTGGGGTCTAAAATATGAGGTTCCTGTGAGTATTGGCTCTCAACTATAGCTGAGAAGGCTTTAACAACAAAATCATGTGAAATCCTGGCTGAGATTCCTAGTGCTGTGAAGAAAGCCACCCTCAGCCTAGATGTCAGTTTCCAAAGGCTCATCAAATGCCTGGCCTTCTATATCCCAACACAATTCATGGCAATGGTTCTCTGCGATAAGTTCCAGTACTCAGTCTCTAATGGCATCACACCAGAGTTCAAGCTGAGGTGGACCCAGTCATCTTTTCCAACCACCACACAAAAGACTACTATTCTAACAAAAACACTCCCATATGGCCCTCATCTTCTTCCATACAGACACTCATCATAACATTCTGGCTGGGGGTTTCAATAGGGTGAACAGCCTTAGAAGGTGTGCAAAGAAAGCTCTCATGCACATCATATGCCAAATGTCATGGTGGCCTGGACACCCTTCCTGAGAAACAGGATAGATAAAATGAGCCTGTAGTTAATATTGATCTGCTTGTCAAATTAGAGGCCTCCTGCCTGCCAGGGGTAGATTCTTTATGTGTACTGGACTCATGAAAAAACCCAAACACCTGTGTGCTACTTGCTGGAAAGCTTGAAACAACTCATTTGACGCAGAGGATCCCTGGTCTGCCTTAATAGGGGTCAGGAGCCTGACCAGAGGAAGGCAAGAGACTTCATCCAATAGTACACTTCTTTTTCATCCTTTTAGATTGGGATGGACACTTGGGTTGTTTCTTGAGTTTCCTGGGGTGCTGAGAATGTAATTCACAGCCACACAGAAGGCCAAGAGTCTGATTCAGACACAGCTTTTACAAAGCACTTTACTTCAAAGGCACAGATTAGGCCTCTTCATTTCCATTTGAAACTGTTTTCTTGAGGAGTCCCAAAGAAGTGCCCTAAGGCAAACACCTCCCTTACATTCAGGGGAACAGAACAATAGGGAAGAAAGAAGCCTGGAGAAAAACTTTTCTTTAATTGAACACTGTGGCACTGACAGCTTCTGATCATGCAACTTGGGTTACTATCTATCCAAGCAGGGATTCTCCAGAGAGATCCTTACCAGTTGTGCTAATTTTTGAGATTTCTGAGATGCTTGGCATGCCCTTCAGCAATCCAGTCCATGGCCATGTCACAGAGCTTGAATGTGGTACACATCTTAGACATAAAACCTTGAACCCCTTCAGAGAGTGGCCAAAATTCAGGAAGAATACAGGAACTTAGGATCTTGGTAGGTGTTGCCCATCTGCAAGGCAAGCAGCAGTCCATTCATAAATTGGCCATAAGGAGTCCTGCAAAGATTTCCACTAGACAGGACACATTCATGGCTGCATTCTTCTCTCTACTCTCTTTAAACACAAACCCAGTGGGATCCACTGACATAAAAAGGCTCACTAGTTAACAGTACATTTCAAACCACCACCACCAACAACAACAAAACGTTTTTTCTTCATGTTCTCAGAACATGGGACAATACGACAAATTGAAACAAACACCCACTGAGACACACAAACCACCCCTGTATTTGGTCTGCATCTATCCACTCTGTCCTCTGACTGGTGGGTGAATATATGTTCCTCAGCAGTTGCCTGTCCTGTCTCAGCTCTGGTCTCATTGGCCATCTCTGTGTAGTTGTCAGGAGTGAGCAATGAGCCAACACTTCTTTCTCAGGAAAGGCCCCTGTTGAGATCATTCAAGGCATTTGGCTATCCACACATCACTACGTACCAACAAAGAATGACTCTGGCCTTGGTACAGACAATCAAGTGAGCCCACTGGGAGTGAAACTGCCTCTGGATGTCTCGCCTCCTGGATCCCAAGTTCAGAGAGTTCCATCACCAAGGAACTGAGGTGAGGTCACCTCCTTCAGGGAAGTAAATGTGGTCACTGCCTTGGCAACCACTTTGTCCTAACAGTTGTTTCCAAGGGTCCCATGAGATGGAGGCTGCCCCACTTTCCTGTGACATTTTCACAAGACATAAAGGTCTATACACCCTAGGAACCCGGGATCAGCATTCCACACAGACCTGATTGTGTCCATCTTCCCTGCATTGAGAAGAGAGAGGCTGATTCAGCCTCATCCCTTCATCCTGACTGGGTTGTTGGCCATGGAAGTTGACTTTAGACCTCACAGGTCCTACCTAGCTGCCTACATTTGCTCCAGGGATCATTTCTGCATCTACCTTTGAGCTTCTCAGCACCTGCAGTATTCCCTACATACCTGTATGGCAAGATCAACTCAGGACCTGCCGTTATGTGAAAATAGATTGAACGAACAGAGTATGGTTAAGCGTCATATCATGTTCGATTTGGGTTAAAAGTCATTCTGCTGGATGAATATGGGTATTGGGCAACTGGGATATTTCTAGGAATGTAAGGTGAAATGTAAGCATGAAAATAGAAAACTAGGTAAGATCTGAAGCACACAAGTTTGTTGGGCTCTTGATTTGGATACATAGTTTTGAATTATGTTCTGCAGAGATTCCTCTAAATCCATAGACAATGGCCTAAGATCTTGTACCTGGGACTACTAAATGTTAAAGAGAACTTGCAGTGAAATAGAGAGAGTAGGCAGGATTCCAGTGTAGGGTATGAAAGAATAGTGAGTTTAGGATTTGGACCAAAGGCCCTTTTTGCAATCCAATGAATTTCTATTAAAGTGTAAATGGGAATGTCAGTACATGAACTTTGTGTCATAATGTATAAGAAAAGCTGCTTCCTTACCCCAAACCAGACATCATTGGAATAACCTTGTGTAGTATCAGCATATACAAGTTTAGAGGAGGACTTTTGCATCTTTTCTTTTTTACTTCCCATGTACAACATGGCTTATTTTTCATAAGCAAATTTCTATGCTTGTTAAACCTCTCACACATCTCAGAATTTACTAGGAGGGATCCATGACAATCTATAAACAAACGCATCAAATATGGTTGTTAAATACTTTTTGGGAACACCCAAATTTATTGTAGTAATTTTACGTTGAAAAACTATTGTTACCTTTAAACAAAACTATTCAATGCAATAAATGTGAAATAGTTCTTTAGTATTGCAGAACAGAAAATTGCTGGCATTATTTACTGAATGCCAACATTTTCAAATAACACCCTAGGGGTACTTGAACAAAATGGATAGATAATTAAAGTGTGAAATGAGACCCAGAAACAACTAATTATAGTAAAATTTATTATTAGCTTATTTCAAATACTAGTGCACCCTTTTGCTTTTTTCCCCCAAAAGTTAATTTTTTTAACCTTTTTGTATGATATTTTACTTCATTTATATAACATGATAAATAGTATATTTTTTTTCATATGCTCTCTCTGATGCATCCTGAATATATTTGCATACCCCAACACCTTAGCATATTTCTATATAAATTATTCACTAGAGAAACAGTAGTTACTTCTGAAATCGATATTGTCCTTTTCAAATGAGGTCTTGCAGTTTTTTTTTTAAATATCTGAAATAATTAGGATGAACTTAGTTCTAAATAGCATATAGTAAATTCCTGATAAATATTGTGAAATGGATGAAGAAATAATATGAGAATATATATAATCTGTACAATATGATATGTGGTATTTCATGTTTTTAGCTACAACTTATTGAATATTATAACAATTTTACTATGTGGATAAGATGTGGGTATGATGAACCAATAATAAATAAAAATTGCATGCTGCACTGTTAGTAATTCACCAAACAATGTTTTTCGAAAACATACACTCTGATGTGTGGTTTTTATCCACTATTATATTATGAATGAATGAAGTTAAGTAAATGAATAATTGGAATTACATACTTGCTTAGGGTGCCTATAATTCATTGTCAAAAAACCTTTAGCTATATAAAATTTTAATACTGTATCTCACATTGTGATTTAATGGAATTTTGATAAAATGTGCATTAATAATACTGAAGTCTTTTATTGAATCTTATATCAGTTTATGAAATAAACATGCTATATGTGACTTCCTCAATTCTAAGTGTCTTATGTATTAAGAAACTGTATGGACAATTCAAATTAAAGTTAACATACTAATATCAATAGCAGAAGCACCACAGAAAAAAGAAAACAAAGAATTGGGAGATCCCACCATTATAGAAGTAATTTTCTAAGCATCTTTTCAACGTACTTAACCCAGTATTGATACCAAAATTAATGAGCAACCTCTTCTCGTGCTGAGAGTGCATGATGCTATTATATAAAATGAAAACAATTGCAAATGTTTCAGATATGCATTTTACAACAGTATCTCACTGTGTTTGACCACAGCAAATACCTTCTCAGTGTTCAAATGGGTAAAAATTTAAAAAAAATTCAGGTAAAATTTATGTTAAAAAATAACAACTATTTTTTCATGAGAAAACTGTCAATTTTTAGAGAGAGAAAGAGAGAGAGAGAGAGAGAGAGAGAGAGAGAGAGAGAGAGAAA
Source organism: Callospermophilus lateralis (assembly GCF_048772815.1). Lineage (NCBI taxonomy): Eukaryota > Metazoa > Chordata > Mammalia > Rodentia > Sciuridae > Callospermophilus > Callospermophilus lateralis. Next base: position 165,000 of record NW_027513711.1, read on the forward strand.
TTTTTAATATTTATTTTTTAGTTTTCGGTGGACACAACATCTTTGTTTGTATGTGGTGCTGAGGATCGAACCCGGGCCACACTCATGCCATGTGAGTGCACAACCGCTTGAGCCACATCCCCAGAACCCTGTCAATGCTTTTTTGAAAAAACATGACAATAAACTGTGCCCTATGACATAAAGGAAAGCAATATTTCTTCGTTTTATTCTTTGAATATGCCAAGTATTCTTTGGCAAAATGCCACATATATATATATATATTTTTTTAATTTCACAGGTGTGAAGTACATCTGATTTTCTCTAAATTGCTACTTATTTAATATAAATTTGTTGAGAAATTATTTCTGCATGTGCTGGTTAGTGAAATATAGTGAGGAATGGAAGTCATTTAAAACTCTATGAATTGCAATCTCAGAATGGTAGGAGGAAGCTGTATATAATCATCAGAAACATATTGAGTAATATTAATGTATTCCAGATATTTATTTCCCTTAGTATCCACTTTTCACATAAACTAGTGCTTTTAAATTGAGCTATTAAATATCATAGGAAAAGCCATCAGAGCAATCAGAATAAGAAATTTTAAAGAGAATCAAACAAATCTAAACATCTGGTTGAAACAGCTAGCCAATTGTTGAATCTTAGCTTTTGACTTTACTAAATTTCCTCCTATTTTTTTGATGATGACTAAGAGAAAGGTACTACTATTAAGAGCATGACCAGAACAATTTATGGCAATTTGTTTTTCTGAAACATATAAAATTGTCTTGCTAACTCAGAATACAATCTATTGAGTATATTTTTTGGTAAAAAATGTATAACTACACAACATGAAGATTGGCCTTTTGAAAAAAAAAAGAATGTGATGGTGAAAACCAATTTGGGAAGGTAGTATTGAATATTTTATAACAAAGAAAAAGCAGGAATATTTAAAATAGTTTTGATTATTAGTTTCCTGTAAAAAAAAATAAAAGGTAGTGTCCAGGCTTGATGTGGTGGTACACACATGTAATCTCAAAAATCATAGTGTCTGAGGCAGAAGGATCAAAACTTCAAGGCCAGCCTTGATAACTGAGACCAGGTCTCAAAATAAAATACTTAAGAATTGTGAATATATATGAGTAATAAATCACCCCTGGGTTCAATCCCCAGGACTATATAAAACAGTAGTTTCCAAAATTTACACCCAAATCAGTAGCCTCCACTCTATCTGCAACAATGTAAAGTTCTAAAAGGCAACTAAATTTAGCAATACCTACTACTAGTTGTCTGATATTGATCATAATTTTGAAATATATACATAGAAGATCCTTCACAAAGTATTAAGGATTCCCATTATTTTCTCCAATTGCAATGAGAGAGGGAGGAAAAACAATTTAGCTTATGGGGCCATTTCTTTCTCTTAAGGTCAAAGAGTCAAATATTAAAAGGCTTTAGTGTTTAATTGGTTATCATTTATGTAATCATAATGATATGTGTTCTGTGATTTCCTGCTTAATCTACATTGGACACTTTATTTTTTCTGAGTATCAGCATCTGTACATACCACTACACCCCACTCTATTATTTAATAGTTACAAGTCCCTGTGTTCATGCTTCATCAGTTAGTTATTCTCTTTTAAAAATAATTATGTGTTGCATTCTTTGTCTACATAAAATTTATAAAGTTTAAAAACCAGTAGGAATTTTCACAGATTTGACTTTAAAATAGTTTTCATCGCAAAACACACACCAGAAGTAAGAATGATTTCTTTTTCTAATTTATTAGCCTTTCTGACATCCAATATCAGGACATGAATGCTGCTCATGGAGGGATGTTCTTCCCATCAAGAACAATCAATACTACTTTCTTCTATCCCATCAAATGTTAAAAAATTGCACATTTTACTGTATTTCATATGCAGAATTTGACTTTCCATTATTTGTGTTTATTGGGATTTTTACTTTCTTTTTCCTCAATTTGTTTTTTCTGTATTTTCTAATATTCATTTTTGTGTGTGTGGTGAGGAAAATAGATCACTAGAATCTTCTAACTTTTGCTACATTCAGTCACTTGACTACTCACTAGCTAATATTTCTATTAAACCATCATTTTGAAGGTAGGACTGAGGTATGCTAACAAAACCATTTTCAAAGTCTACTGAAGAATCAGCATAACTTTCTTCAGCTCTGTAGTTACAGCCATTGTTTCATCCACAAATTCAGCTCCCTTTGTTTTGTATTTCTTCTATATTGAGTAACTCTCTTTGAAATGAGGCACAGAAAATAGCTTTTTAGAATTTTACCATTTATGAAAATCTATTTTTATTCATCATTAAAGGACAGTCTGCTTCAGTTTAGAATACCAGATTGAATACTAGTTTTCCTTTAAATCATAAGGTTATTCTGTATTTATCATCTATAATTCATCATTAGTGATAAATACTTGGGTTCTATTCTTGCTTTCTTGAAGCTGACCATGGTTTTTCTTTTCAGGATATTCTCTCTCTCTTTTTTTTTTTTTTTAAGCGTAGCTACTTGAGAAATTCTGGCGATATATTTAGCATATTTAAATTTTATTTTCTTGAATATAGCATTCAATCAAAGTGGAATATTTCCAGACCTGATTTTCTTTCCAGTATATACTTATAGGAAACTGGGTAAAAAATGGAAAATACTATGTTTATTTTTCAGACACCAAAAAGTGGCATAGCAGGGGAGTGAAACCATAGCAATAAGTGCAGACTGGTGAAGTGAAATATAACTATATTTTTTAAAATTGTTCTTAATAAGTGCAGTTTGATAAAATGCTGTTAAAACTTTTGGGTAAAGGGGAAGTAAAAATAATCAAAGTATACCAGTGTAAGAAAAACTTGAATTCTGGCACCTGAAAGCAGATTGTGTGGGAAACTTCATGTTATGATACAAAGAATCCCCCACTTTCCCTTCACCCTCTTACCCCCTTAACCTCATCAGAAACCATAAAGTTACTTAGAATAAAAGGTTTCAAGTTCAAGAGTCACACTCTCTTCAAATACAAAAAGAAGTTAAAATTCAACCTAACACAGAATCTTATGGAGATCTGAAACATCCTTAAAAAGTTAGGTTAAAGATGATTCTGTGTTTTTTTTTTCCTTGTTTTTTTTTCTTTTTTTTTTGTGTGTGTGTGTTTTGTTTTGTTCTGAGGGTGTGGCTATTCCTTGGTCACCTGAACTCAGCAAAGAAACTGTTATTTTGATGAAGGATCAGTGGCTGAACCACATTAAATACAGACAAATGTTAAAAAAGTTTAAAAAGCCTAATTATGAAAAAATATGTTGCTGCTTTCTCCCTGCACATTTTTTTCAAAGTATTTCTTAAAGTTTTTGATTTTTTTTTAGGCTTGAAAAATAGTAAAAAAAATTGTAGAATTTACAACCAACTGCATAAGGGTCTGGGAAGCTGAGAGGCTGGAGGAGGGCTGGGAGGAGCAGACAGAAAGGGGTCTTTCCCTTAGTTACTGGAGGCCAAGTATAACTAAAAAAGATACAAAAATCCATAAGTGTTTGTAAACCAGGAAATGATAGAGATTATCATGTTAGTATCAGTTATAAAAAATCATATAATCAAGAAAATAAACAAACCATGAACAGGATTAGAAAAAAATAGGTGTAAATTGTATTTTTAGAAAGTTATTGGTGATACATAAAAAATAAAGATGAATTTTATATTTTGATTTTAAATGAAAGGCAGAGAGATATTAAAGTCATATAGTACTTCAAAAACCTTACTTAAGTTACAAAGGTATAATCAATTGATAGTTCCTACTTATTTTACTGTATATCTTCCTTGGCATTTCCCCTGAGAATAACTAAGAAAATAACTAACCAAGAAGATAGTCACTGAAGTTATAATCTTTTTCAGAAAACCCCAATCAATTTCAGAGCAAAGAAATGGTACAACACCTATTCATTTCCTACTTTGGAAAAAGGTCCCTTTTGCGAATCAGATAGAAGAGGAAATTGGTGAACCTTTATAAAAATATTACTAGAAATAAATATGAGTTTTCTTCATTTAGAAGTAAACTGAAATAAAATAAGACCATTGTACAGTATCTTTCAGGGTTAGCCTTAAAAAATGAAAAAAAAAAACTCGTTCTAAAGAGCAGAATACTTGGCAGTACACTTCATCCTTAATTTTATGTGGATAAAGAAATTACCTCAGGTAATAAGGTACATAAACTAATAGGAAGAAATCAAGACTTGATCAAGGGTCTAGAAGAAACTTTTGATGACTATAAAATTTGGGGGGTACAGTAATAAGGAGAGAGACAATGCAGTGTAAATCATGGGATTTCATTCTATCACATACGAAAGCACATACATCATGGACATTGAACAAAACAGCCAAGTTGACAACTTGACTTGGCTAGTTATTTTTATCCAGCCTCGGATGCTGCACAGGATGAATGAGGACTTAGTACCATAATGGTTTCCATAACTGCATTTTATCTATCAAATACCTCTTCCAAATATCCAGCCAGCTAGGAGGAGAGGTCTATCTCTAGGTTCTTGTTACAGCATAATTCTTTTCATCATTCTCTCATAATAAATTAACAAGTGGACCTCTTAACTGAGAAATAATTTTAACCAGAAAAACTCAAACTTTTTTTTTTTACATTTTGCTTTTAGAGACAATAAATGCTAAGCAAACACCACTAATAAAGTGTCAAGAGATTATGCCTAAAATTCAATCAGACCACACTTAACAAAAATAAAGATATTACTATTGGTCTATGACCATGGTATCAACTCTATTATCATCTACATAAGAAACAAAAAGCTACTGGCATGGTAGAATACTGGAATATTGAGTTCAAATTAGGGCTCCTCAGGAGGTAGATTAAGACCATGACTTAAATTTCATTATATCAGTTTGTGCTACCAAGAGATAGACTACATACATCCAGGAGCCAGAAAGTCAAAGTTTAAGAGTCCTCACTCACGATCATTTCCATTAACCAACTTGGCAATTATATTTTCTTACACCATTCTTCTGCATCCTCCAGTTTTAGAAATTCTAATTATTTAAGAGGACACTTTTCCAACAGGATGTCTAACAAGATTCCAAATAACATTTAAACTGCACATGAGAACTTTAAATTCGATGTACTAAGAAAACAGAAAGGAAGAGAAGAAATTACAATCCTAGCTAGGTCACTTCATTCTCCTTAACAGAAGGACATTTATTCCATGTTGCAATGAAGACAAAAATCAGATAATGCAATCTGAAAACAGATGATCCTATTTTCTACTTTTTAGTACTCACTTGCCCTACAGGAATGGTTAAAAAAAGAGTAGTAGTCGTTTCTTGAGAAAATTATGGTGAGGAGGCTCAAATAATTTGGGGAAGAGTATAAGTTTCACTCAATCAGCTAAGTTATAGAGATCAAAAGAAATATTTTTAGGGGATTTAAAATGAACAACAGAAGACACATAAGATGACCATTAGTATGACATTCAATTAACACAGCTGTCAAAACTGTAATTAATTGCACTGTTTTTTCTTCTTATAAGTTTTCTTCAGGAATAGAGGCTCACCAGTACCATGAACTAAGTACAGAACTTAGACTGAAAAGTGAATTTTTGTGGTGTCACTATAGGGAACTGTGCTTTATGGCACCATTAGGACTGAAGGACTCATTTGCCAGACAATTGCTGAAAGTGGTCTTTTAAAAATACTTTCATCAGGAGAAGAGAGTTTTGTGGCTATGACCATTCAAGGCTTTCTACACTCAAGACTGTTTGGAACTCATGTAAATCACACTCCATGTCTCAATGTAGGAACAAATATGAGAGTGCAAGACAGCTCCAAAATTTCACTTTGAGTAAGCAGAAGCCTCCTTTGAGATCAGACTGCAACCCCAGATTCTGTGCACCCAAACGTGCTTCCTTCCCTTTATTTCCATTGTGCTGATCTGAAGCATACTCACTCATGGACTTCCAAGATGCCTAGTCATGGTCTTAGTCTACCTCCCTGGAAGCCCTAATTAGAACTCAAATGCATCCTTAATCTGCTTCCAGACTTTTTTGTTTTCCAGAAGTTCTTTGAAGTCTTTTGTCACTGGAGATCACCTCCTCTATTCATTGTGGATGTTTATCTCATTTTATGTTTCTCTTTGACTGTTACTTTAATTCATTGTGGGTAAAATAGACTTGTATATTTGAAGATCTGGATCATTAAGTAAAATACTTAGCTTAGTTTATGGGCTTATAATACACAATCAAAAATGTTCAATACATTTTAATATAAATTTAGATCCATGATTAAAATTGAGGAAATAAAATAGGCTTTATAAGGATGTAATTCAGCAATACAAAATTATCATTGTTTTTCACAAAGCATAAGAATTTTGGAAGATAACATGGCACTAAGAAAAAGAATCACTATTTTTTATATATGGTTGTGCTTGAAAGAGAATTATAATTTCACCATAAATTGATGATATAATCTAAAACAAAAAGCTTTATGAACAATTTCTGTTTATTTTTGACAAAATATATTTGAAGCAAAAATTCCAAAGCCATGAATCTACCCAAAATACTATAAAGATACAGTGAATAGCATTTCTACACAAATCATGTAATTTTTGTTATATTATGTAAATTTTCTAGACATAGATGTAGAAGCAAAATACACTAATATTCCTTCTCAAGGCACATTTATAAATCTGCAAATATAATTAAACTTTATTTATTATACACAGATCAGTACAACAAAAACGACAAAATACCTGGAAATAATTTCTTTGGCATATTCCTATTTCCTAGACAATAAGGTCAGCTTTAATATAATATATCTTCTACCTTTTCAGTGACACATAATTTTTAAATTTTAAGTAAACTTCTCATTTAGGCTCAAAATTCACCATATAACTATGGTACTAATACTATGAGTGATGGATGTTAGAAGAAAAATTCTTAGTACTTTTTAGAGATTTGTTTGAAATGAAACACTAGATCAACACATAATCCTTCAAAAAACTTATAATAATGCAAGCACAGCAATAAATTTGAAATAAAGAAGGTATAGACATTATTAGCTACAGGACTTTGAAACCTCATGCTTTGGACCTAAAAGGCAATTATTTTGCTTTGTAATTACAGCACTTTCATAGCTGTGTGAGGAGTCTTTGATCCATGTTTTTGTTTTGTGATCTCATATGCTTCATTTATTCAGATGTATTAATGTAATATATGCTTATATGAATAATTAGAAATTATACGCCTCTTTCTATTTATAGAATTCTTTAAGAAATTCTTGGTAATCACACAGTTTCTACATTAGAGAGCAATTACCCTGCAAGCTAGAAAATGAACATTGGCTTAAAGAACTCTTCATCCCAGAGTTTAGCCTTAAAATTTCACATAGTTGATGGTCAATAAATTTATATGGTTCATAAAGTTAAGATCTGTTGAATCTTAAAGTAAAGAAATAGGAAACCAGAGAGTGCTTCTTCACAGATGCCAAGCTGTCATTATTGGGAAACCCAAGGAGTCTTACAGGGCAGTCTGTCTCTCTGATTGATGTAGTTATGTAAAATTCAACTCCTGCTTTTCTTCCCCACAACTTTGGCTTTCCTGGGTCATCTTGTTCTTTGCTTTTCAGTGATCAGAGAAGGAGATAGGTTCACAATTATTTGTTCATGCTAAAAAAGCAAACAACAAGCAAAACAAACAAACAAACAAAAAAAAACAAACACAACTAAAAAACACCTGAGTTTGTGAAAACTTCAGAAATTTAAGTACAGTGATCAGGGTAGGATGGCATTCCACTGACCTAAATGTTCCTTTAAGAAAAATTAGATTCAGACATTTTCATTGTAACAGAAATTTGAAAGGACATATATGTATGTATATAGGCACACATGAAACTAATACATAAAGAACTAATAAACACAAATATTCCTCCTCTAAACTTGGAAATTATATTCCTGTGTATTTTTAATCCAGAAATGGGAAATTACTAGCATGTTCATTTGATTTTTCAAAAATTTTCAGTGTGCTTCCAAACCCTTTTATCATGATCCTCTTACTTGTCATTTCTTAATTGAGAGAGTACAGGGTCAGGAAATTTTTAATTTTTTGAGTTAAATGGATGCAAAGACTTTATGAGAAATATAAGTAGTTTATGGCATTGTGACATTGCTCTCTATAAAATGAAGTTTTGAACATAGAATCTCATTTCCTTCTAAAAATTTTAAAACTTATAATTAGTCAAATTATAAAATTCACATCATTAGTAGTTCTATTTTTTTATTAATATTACAGTAACAAGTTTATAAATAAAAAATGCTAAATTACAAATGGAGATATGGTACATTGGTGGAGCACTTGCCTAGTATGTGTGAAGTCCTGGGTTTGATCCTCAGCACCACATGAAAATAAATAAAATAAAGGTTTATAAAATATCAAGTTAAAACTCATGTCTTCTTTTATGATATGTATACAAATAAGTAATGTTTAAAATCTCTAGATGACATTGCATATGTAAGTTGTATCAGAAGAACTCATTAAACTTAGAACAAATGGGAAACTAAAATTAATCATCATTCCCTATTTTAAAAATGACTTATTTTAGGAGGATATTAATTAAAGAAGCAAACATTGTTAGAAGAAAATATCCTCAATGTACCATATGGAACAAAGTTTTCTAGGCTGAGTAGAACTGTTGGAGCTGAAGTCTCTCTTCTGCAGCTACAAGAAACCTCACCAGTATGCTAAAATTCCCTCCTTCCACAGCCTTTCCATGAACCAACTGCACACTACTTCTGAATCTAAGAATGCAGAGGCACTTATCCAGATGGATGAGGTGCAGGTAACAGCCTAAAGAGTTGCACGTTTTAAGGAAAGACATCTGTCTCTGCAGGCCTATAATTTGAATATCTATAAAAATGACAAAAATCCCCCTGGAAAACATAGAACTGTGGCTTCACCAGTGTAACATGTCAGCTTTCTCTTAATTTTACTCTCTTCTTTGTTGGATAACAGCAATCCTTGGAGAGCTGGTCTCCAAACTTTATTCTGGACTTATTTGGAATGAAATTTCAATTGGAATCATGTCCCAGTCAAAGTTGCTATTATTCTGATTATAATAACAAATTAGTCCAGTCCCATTAAACAATTTACAATGCCTCAACTTTGGCGTGAGGGATTCCCGGCACCTCCAATGGTTCCACTATGGCTCTGAGGGTCCTACCTCTATCATGTGTGATAGGCTCCTCTTCCCTAGCTTGTTTCCAAATGAAGCACCTGGTTTCTGGGTACTTTTGTTTCTGTATGCCACCATTTTCAAAGTGGCAGTTTTGTGATTCAGGCTCTGTGTAAAATATTAAAATTAATGTCAAATTTTAAAAGAAGAAGAAGAAGAAGAAGAAGAAGAAGAAGAAGAAGAAGAAGAAGAGGAGGAGGAGGAGGAGGAGGAGGAAGAAGAACTGAAGGCCACAGGCTGAGGAGATCACAGGAAGATTGAACATGGAGCTGAGTCAGAGCACATGCTGGAAGGCCACCCTAAGGAACCTGTGATGAGCCCTCATACTCACTAATGGTGGTAGAGGGGAGGTCTGTCCTTTCTCTTAGAGAAACCATGTAATATAAGTTTGGGCTTGTGTGTTCTATGTACAAAGTTATATAAAGTGTAAAAAATAAAATGGAGACTTGTGATGGAGAATCAAAAGAAAGTGCAATCATTTTAAGCAGGTCACTGATATTCCAGCTGTTGAAATCAGAAAATACTGCTTCATCACAACCATTGTCAATTTGTGAAGGGTTAATAAAAGTGTCATAGAAAATAAAAAGGGTATTTCAGAGAGATTTGGAAACTTGAACTAAATGGTAATACAATAAAACTATAACCTGTACAGGTAATATTCTACATGGTTGATTTGGGGATAGTTTGAAAGATGCATAAAAAATATAAGAAATACCAAAGCATGAGACCTCCAAAGCCATGTGCAAGAGAAATATAAAATAGGAGAAGAGCATAACTAGTTGAACAAGCATTTGTGTGATAAGGCAAGGCTCATTTGTGGAGGAGGAAGCCCTGGGCTTTATGTGCCCTGGAAAAGTTTATTCTCTATACCAGCCCCCATCCTGGCCCAGCCACACCTCTGTCTTTGCTGAAGTTGGTTGTGCCCTATTCCCTTGCATCGCGCCAATTGATCATCAAGGTACCACTTGGAATTGTCTCCTATATGTTCACTTATTCTCTGGGAGTATTGTTGGGTGAGTTGTGGCAGAGGGGTTGACATGTGCCTCCCCCAGCTTTGTGGAGTCTCCTTTTGTTTTGAGCCACAGAGAGCTCTTTGCAGAGCTACAGAAGTATAGACATACACCCTGATTTTCCTGTGGACTTGACACACAACATTGAGCAGGTGAGTCCAATCTCTTTGTTTAAGCTTCCCTGATTTTTAATAGAAAAGTGATTCCATTCCTAATTGTGAGCATTAGATTCAATTACCCTGATACCCAGACTTTAGCTCCAATCAGTGAAACAATAATCTCTGGAGAGTACTCTTAAGCATTGGATTTATTAATCTTTCAGGGAGGTTCCTAGATGTTATGAATAGTATTAAATAAATGTAAATGGACCAAGGTCTTGAGTACATATCATACATTTGTATTGTGGCTTTTATATATTTTCAGAGGCTTGAATAGTTTTTTCCTTTGGTACTTGGGATTGAACTCAGGGGCTCATAACCACTGAGTCACATCCCCAGTCTTCTTTTGTATTTTATTTTCAGACAGTGTCTCACTGAGTTGCTTAGCACCTCAGTTTTGCTGAGGTTGGCTTTTAACTCATAATCCTTCTGCCTCAGCCTCCTAATCTGCTGGGATTGCAGACATGTGCCACCTCACTCAGCTTGAATAGATCTTTAACATCTCCCAACTTCTATTTATTTATCTTTAAGATGGGGCTGATGCCACTTGCTTCCCAAGACTGTGGTGAGAATTAAATGAAGTCATAGATAGTTGGCACTTGGTGCCTAGTGAATGCTACATAAGCCAGGGGGATGACAGGCCCTTGTATTTTTGCTTTGTGGGCACCCAGCTTTTTGTCTGTTGGCAAAGCCTTGAATAACTTAGCAAAACCCTGTTTCAAAAAAATATACATAAAAGAACTGGTGAAGGGAATGTTGATTTTATTAGTATATTCATTTGTGACATATACATGTATGGGCATAACATCATTGATCAGTCTCATTTCTCAGTGCCTGAATCATCTCTCTTATCTTCTCTTCCATCTGTCTAAACTCAACTATTCTCTCTCCAATTTTTTTGCGATCCACTTCTTTTTTCACTCCATTTTTCCGTTTACCTTTCACATATGAGAGAAAACACTTGACAATTGACTTTTTGAGTTTAATTTATTTCATTTAATTTGATGATCTCTAGATTCATTCATTTCCCACAAATGGTATAATTCCATTCTTGTTTATGGCTGAGTAGAATGAGTAAATTTGTGAAAAGATGTGTAGATGCTATTTTCTGGGTATGTCACCTGCCAGCACACAGAACCTTCAGTGTCCAAGCTCAGCCTGACATTGTTTGAGTCAGGGAATGAAGATGCAGGACGAAAATGGTCTCATGTGAACCATTTGAGGTCTTTCAATCTGTGGCTCTGACTGCTTGTACATGCACCAAACAGCCTGGTAACTTCCAGAGTGTCCTTTAATGTCTGCATTGATGACTAATCTGTCTTGTGGGTCTGTTTTAAGTACAGTTTTATTCTCAAGAGGAGGGAGTCAATGTGAAGGTAAAACCTCCTGATTCTCCAGGTGTCAGATATAGGATTTGGCTCCTTCCCACAATTCTTTCTCTTTTGTCCATTCATGAAACTGCCTTTATCAGCTTTACATTAGTCCTTTATTCATGTGGCACTGTTGTATTTATCCTGGCCCTGAGCTCTGATTGGGGGCAGGGAATCTAGAGACAGAGCAGACCTGGGCCCACTGAACTTAATTATTTTATTTTTTTTACTTTTCAGGGATTCATGTTCCCATGTTGTGAAGTGAGATTGACAGCTAGTAATGGTAACATTTAATGACATCAGGAGCCATTGATAACCATGTACTGGACTATTGTTTTTGAGATTTTTGTCCCCTGCCCCCTTCACTGGCAATAAGAACTCCATGAGAAGAAGCCATGTTTACATCCATGTTGCAGGAAAGGGATGCTCAGCTGTGTCGAGTTAACTTGTTTAAGGTAATACAGCTAGCAAATGGCAGCTTCATTGTAGCTGTGGGAACAGAGGGAAAAAAGGCACAAATGATCATGGTAAAGTGTTGGCACATAACGAACAGGTCATAGATCAGTAAAAGGAGGTACAGGTACAAAGGAAGGCCTGGCTCTAACCACGGTACAGGCAGGGCTGAGGAGGTGAGAGCAGAGTCCAGAGTACAGATTAGAAGCAGGCTTCACTCCTACCTTGAAGAGGTAGCTCAGAGAGTAACACCACAGGAGGTCTGGGACTGCCTTTCAGGGATGGGGCTAAGTGGGTGGTTCCCAAATTTGACATGTAGAAATGCAGAATATGAGGATTGTGCTTGGTGGAAAGCCCCAAGCTCCTTGCTGTTGTATATGCATGTACATAGACGCATACATGAGGGATGCCCAGAGAAATGTCCTCACCAAACATTAAATTGCCTTGTTCCTTGATCTCACATACTGTGAAAAATGAGTGTCTGTGGCTTATCAACCACCCAGTCTACCATAAATTATTGTAGCATCTTGATGAGAGTAAGGAAGTGCACCATCTGTGTCCTCACAGGATAAATTGAGAAGTTTCTTTGCAGCTCTCTTTTAATAAATGACAATAATCCCATTCCATGGCTCTACCCACATGACTTAATTGCCTTGCAAGACCACACCTTTGTCTGCCTAGGCTCATGATAAACTACCACAACATTCAAATACATACTCACACAGGGTCTAGGACTGGTCATTTTCCCCCAAGTGTGTATAGCCAAGCTTCTGAAATCTGGACCTGGAAATAATTGTCAAGTCCTCTCTGTGTTCTTGGCATTAAACATTCAAAGAATTCTTCAGTGTATGTTAATAATCGTATCTGTGTATTCACCAGACTGCTCACCCTAGATAAGAAGTGGCTCCTGCACTTGGAGACTCCAGTCTAATGGAGAAAGTATAAAACCCATGTTGTCCCTTGCTGTGCAGACACTAAACATTGCATATGAATCCTGGAATCCTTTAATGCCAATTACTGATCAGTAAATGTTACAGCACAACAAGCATTGCTACTTTAGGTAAAAATTTTGATCACACTGGAGAAAAAGATCCTGGAAATCATGCAAGCTTAAGAAATTAATTAGTCACAGAATAGTATGGTTCATGTTTGAGTTGTCAGACTCTTACCTGTCTTTTGGCCCTTGATTTTTGTCCTTTGATTTTATTCTATGTTTTGAACGTGGTTGTTGTTTATGTGGCTCAAATATAAACCCAGTTAAAATACATTGATGACTCACCTATATTCCATCTCCACTAATCTTTTCACATTGCCCTTCATAAACATATGTTTTAATTGTTTCTAGTATATATCTTACTGTTTCTTGTTCTGGTAAGAGGCAATAACAATAATAAGTTATTATGTAAATTTCTTTCTTACCCCAAAGGGAGTGCTCCTGTATATCCTGTCTGCCCCTTATTTTTACTCAATGAAACAACCTGGAAAACACTCCACATATGCCAAAATCTTAAATTCCCATGGTGTAGGTTGACCAAAGTTGGAACTAAACAAATGATGGACATTAGGGCTATTTCTAAACTTTATTTATTATCAATATTTCTGTATTGAGAAGCTCTGGGAATCTATTTTATAATTCTTGCAAATGTACATTCAATGTTCAGTCCTGCAAGAAATATTGCTTCATCAATGGCTACGTTTTATAATTTCAAATAATAAAGCCCAATTTGCTGGAAGATTGGAACATTTTTTCTTTCTCCCATCAGGTATACATGTTCATGCTTTCTGTAGATGCTCCAGTAGACAGAGGCCACATTTTGGATATTCTGTGCACAACTACAGTGTGCTGGTAATGTCTTCTTTTTCTGAGGGAACCATTTCTTATTTCTGTTATTTTTTTCCTTCTTACATATGATTGATACCATGTCATGGTTACAGAAGAAAATACCAGTATCCTACCCTTAATAAATCCATGGCTTGGTGAGAGTCCAATGCTAAAACCAATAATTTCTTCCCAGTACAATGATCACCAAGGACACAATGCATTTTGGTTGTTTGTGTCTTCCAACAAATTGATCTATGTAATATAAGTCCTTATAGCTATGGGCTGAGAGTTTTAAATATTGTTTATTTATTTTAATGTTCAGGTATTAACAGTGATAACATTATTTACTTTTTAGTTAGAGGTTTATCTATTTATTGAATTTTAGAAAGAACTGAGGATATGAGCCCTATAAAAGAGAATTCCTGGAACACCTCAAATATTTTAAATAAATGCCTTAGAAAGTAATACAATGGTATAATTATTCAGCATACAGTAATAAACATAAGATCACATTAGGTCACATTGACGATGGCAGTAGAAGAAAATGAGAAGCAAGCATTCAAGAACATGCAGAATTTCCACAAGGAACAAGGAACCACAGGCTCTGATGTGAGAATTTATGGTTTAACTTTGCCAAGCAGGAGCTTCTGGGGCTGAAGGTGATGTCATAGAGAACACACAGCAGGCAGATGGTAAAAATGGAGAAGTTTCCCCAAACCTGTGAAAGTAGATTATTAATTTATATTTGATGAAATCTCCAAAATACTGAGACAAAAACATCTGTAACTATAAACCCCATAATTTTCAGAATCCCTAGATATATTAGGGCCAAGAAACCAATGGTAAAGTTCTAGGGTTAGATCTTGTGCGAGAAAAGGAATGTGAAGTTGCAGAAGAAAATTATGGTGTTAGCTGAGATCTCAAGACGAACTTCAGAGGAAAATGTTTCTTATACAAAAAAAAAATATAGTTTGTTGATCATTTTTTCATATACTATATTAATAGTATATATATTAGGAGAAAATGAAGCAGAAGCCTTTATTTCAAATATTGTCATCTTTATCAATCTCAGCCTATCCTATTACCAGAGATGTGATATTTGTGAAAATAGCAACCAAAAATAATTTATTTGTAGAAATAGTTACATAATATTTTCTTAACATCTTATAAGTGTTTTAGATCATTTTGTTTTTTGAGTCATGCTCAGTCTCTGGGCCTGTGATATGCTTTTTAAACCCTGTAATCTCCAAGCATTTGCCCTCTATAAAAATCCGGTTTGATAGATCTTGCTTCAGAAGAGTTCCTTTAACATGTAAGATGCTAAATCAGTTGTGTTTCTCCTAGGAAGTATTTTTGAGGTACTGTCTTCAAAATGAGGAAGAAAATATTTCTCCAGACTGACATTCTTTATATAAGGAGCAAAGCAAACTTTGTTAAGCTTTGAAGAAATTTTATACTCTTCTGTATTCAGGTAGTTCTGTGTGTGTTGCTGAGTTGCCTTTTGATGTCCAGAAACCTGTGTTTTCTCAGCTCTACAATGGGAATAATTTTCGAGGACAAAGATTAGCAATGTTCCTCATGCAGCCTACTAATACATAACTGCGCTGTGATTCAGACCTAACAAAGCACCTGTAAGACACCATGAAGATTCCAATTTTTTAAACATTATCTGCCATTCACATATATCACATATACTTTCTTTCAAAAGATTGTAATAACCTTTTTAATGTAGGACCTTGTGTCATACACATGAACAAATATAAAATGTTGAGTCCTCCATGTCTAAATTCCATTTTTTCCCCTGTGGTGATTCAAAATGATACAACTAATTTCATGTTTCTCCTTGCCTTCTTTTTACTCTATGTTCCCAATTAGAGTTCTCTACTTAGAGGCATAAAGAGATATCTATAATATATGATATATATACATATATACTGTGTGTGTTTACATGCATAATAAATATATACTATGGATAGTATATGTATATATATACTATGTTTAATATATGTTTTCTATATACTATAATATACACATGCTATTATATAAACAAAATATATTTATATTATATAATATACATATATAATGCATATACATGTATTATACATATACACACAGTATATATATATATATATATATGTGTGTGTATATATATATATATATGTGTGTGTGTGTATATATATAATATATCATTATATATATATATCACTGTTTTGAATATTTATCATTAATCAAGGCCTAAAATAATAGGAAAATTTGTATGTGTGGTAAAGGTATTTGGGCTTTCAAATTAGGTACAATTTCTTAAATTTATTATTTATTTATTTTTTGGATCTAGGGAATAAACCTAGGGGTGCTTTACTACTCAGTTACATTCCCAGCATTTTTTAATATTTAGAGACAAGGTCTCAACAAAGTTGTTTAGGGCCTCATTACATTTCTGAGAGTCATTTTGAAGTTGTGTTTCTCTTTGCTCAGCCTCTGGAGCCACTGAGGTTTTACACATGTGTCACCATATGTGGTGATACCTGCTTAATAATTAAAGTGTCTTTAATCATGGAAGAAAAACAAATGTCATAGAGTAGTAGTCATTAGATCTAAAGTCAATTATGAAATAAGGAGTTTTCCTTTAATGCTTTTAAATAATAGACTCAAAGTTGTGGTTATATGTGAAGACATGGGCACCACTTTCTGGAACATCTTCTTTTGCTTCTGTCTGATATCTTAAATGAAAGGGTCAATTGCCAGCATTTGGTGGGAAATAGTCTACTTTTGAAAACTCTCCAGTTAGACCTTCCTGCTTTTATCCATGGCATTATCTCTCATATTTTTTGGACTTGAGAAGAATATTGGAAAAAAAATACATCCCCTACCTATAATAAAAGAGAAGCAGTCAGGACCTTTATGTTTTTGAGGTCAGAAAAATTAAAGTTCTGAAATCCGGAATGTGATTTTATGAGCTGTGATACTTTGGAGGCTTGACATATTGGTTTTGAGGGCACAGTTTCAACAATGCATATACTTTTAAAATAATATTTTATTTGTAACATAATTGTAATATTCCCATATTAAAATATTTATCCATTAAAATCAATTTTTTACTAAATATTTATTTTGTGAATAGTAAAACAAAGACTACATTTGTGTCTGATGTATTCTTATCATTGTGCTTACTGCCTTAAAGAATTGCATCCCAGTTAAATTTTCAATGTTTCTTCAGAAGAAGAGAAAGCAAGAAAGTTAAATAAAATTTTTCATTATTGTTATTTTATTATTTCCATCCAAAATAATATACAGATTTATAAAATCACAGATTAAAAAGACCTTATTTGAGAGGTTAAATGCAAATGTTCTTTTGGGTAGGTTGGGTCTCACTACTACCAGGAAACCTTAACTTAAGCCAGTTGCAGCCTGAGGCTCTGTATTTCAGTTCCCAGCAACTGAAAAAAAAAAAACTGCAACCAAGAATCTGTCTTTCTAACCTCATTCTTTTTAGCATTTGATGACATGTCACTAAAACAGAAAACTCAGTAGGATTAGCCTGGGAGAGTGAAAATATAAGTGCTGTCCTCTTAGGTGTGCTATATCAAATATAGCACATGGCCAATGATGAGAGGCAGGCTTTGGCCATCTGGTGTGGCTTTTTTTCCTCTAGAGATTGCCAGCATTTTTTTACCTTTCTAAGATTCCTCTTTATTTTCAGTGGATCTAATTTTTTCCCTTGTTTATGTGCTGGAATATTTACTGACAGAACATTGGGCCCCTCAAAAACTAGTAAGTGGTGGTGTGCTCTGGTACCCTGACACTGGTGGGCAAGGCTTCATGAAATTGGCTGTACTCTCGTAGGAACTGGCAACTGTGGACTGGTAACCCTGGGGTAGTCTCTAGAATCTGCAGGCCATGGTCTTCATCTAGGTTAGGTTATCTCTGAGTCTTTAGTGGCCAGTAATTTTGGGCATGTGTCAGTGATGGGGACTTTGGGAGTCCTGTCCTATTTCTGCAGAGTATCTTTCATCCTTACCTGAACTTCTTTCTGAAAGTGCAGCATTTTAGCCCCTTTCAAGATTGTGTCCTGGAGTGAGCAGAGTCACTAGAATCAAAACTCCATGTGTTCTTTCCTTGCATGAGTGTGGTAGTGATCTGTAGGAGTCTCAGTTATTCCTTCCTCTCAATCTTGCTAGTCTTTCTTTTTTGTGAGTATAGTGGTACTGTAGATTAAATCCAGAGATCCTATATCACTTAGCTACATCCCTGGTACTTTTAATTTTATTTTTAGACAGATGCTGAGACTGGCATTGATCTTGTGACTTAGTCTCCAGAGTTGCTGTGATTAAAGGTGTGTGTCATTCTGCATGGTTAAACCTGAATATTCTAAATCTGTCAGTAAATTCATAAATTCCATCTTCCTGTCCAGATTCCTAATGACAATATCTCTGCCCAACAGTACTCACTTCTTTTTCTCATACTACAGTTCTAATGGGCACAGTATTTTTGAATTTTTATGAAAAAATTGGATGGACCTGTTTATAGGATTTGTTTTCTGTCTGGGTTCAGTGCCACATAACTGTACTCCCAGAGACTCAGGTGGAAAAGGCAGGAAGATTACAATTTTACAGTCAACTTCAAGAATTTAGGTAGACTGCGGGCAAATTAGGTAGACAGCTCACAATTTTAAAACAAGGGCTGGGGATACATCTCAGATTTAACATGCCCTTTGTTAAATCTTCAGAACCACAGACAAATAAAAAGCAAAACATTTGTTTTTTTTTTTTTTTTTTGAGCATTTCACATGAGTAGAGAAGAATCACTAGATTTTCATAAAAATTTTTATATGTGTGTTCTTTCTTTGTCTTTTCCAGGACAGACACCTTGTCAGAATGTCTTTGGGCTGAGAATCCTTCTTGTGGAGTTTATGTCATGGGGATATCATGCCCTCTATGATTTTTTTTCTGATCCTGTGTTTCAAAACAGCTAGATATTAGTATCTCACAGCTGACACATGTAAGATCTCTAAGGCACAAGTTCAAGGTCAGACTCAGTACTTGGGTCCCATTCTGTTAGAGAGAGGTGTAAGTTTCAAAACAGCCTGAGTGCATTATGGCTAGTAAGAATCTTTTGAATCTCCTGGTGTATCCTTAATCTAAAAATGCACTTAAGTTTCTCCCCACCCCGTGTTTTGGCTTCTGTGAATGCTGCTACAATGAAGATTACAATGCAGCCATTATTTGACATGTTGATTCCAGTTCCAGTTGTATTTTCCAGAAAATACAACCATAATTATTTTTACTGTATTAGCTTTTAAAGAGCTCTCATGATTTTTTTTAAAAATGTGAGTTATTAAACTTATATTCTAGTTCAATGTGAAAGTGTTTATTTTTTTCTTCCATAACCATATAATTGGAATATTAGTTATCATTCAACTTTTTGATAGTAACCACTCTTGGTTTTCTTTGACATTTATTTTTTAGTTGCAATTGTACACAATACCTTGATTTTATTTTATTTTTTGTGATGCTGAGCATTTAACCCAGTGCCTCATGCCTTCTAGAAAAGGACTAGAACTGTGAGTCATAACTCTAAGCCCTGAGAGTAGCCATTCTAAGAGCCGTGCACATCTTCAGAAGGCCTTAAATTTTGCTGGTGAACTAAATTTCTGATTCAAGTTTTTAAGAATCTATTCTAGAAATAATTATGAACCTTTGATTTTTACCCCTTTTTCTTCACTCCTGTTGTGGATTTTAGACTAAGGAAATACTCACACATTAATGTGAAGCCACTTATTTGTGATCTTGAAAGATTTGCACATGAGAGCTGCTGCTTTTTTTATGAGCAGAGTTCTGAAGAAATTTAGAAATTTTTTCTTTTGTCTTTTCTTTAATTAGAAGTAAAGCATTTTGAAATTTTGGTAGGGTGTTGTTAGTATTATTATAAATTAATTTGGGGGTAATGGTCATCTTTATAATGATGAGTTTTTTTATCTACACACATGGTGTTTAAATGAGAGTTTTATGTGATTCTATGCATTTTTTATATTTTCAAATTTTACATATTTTCTATTTAAATATGTTTCCTATAAAATATGACATTAAAAAAAACTTATATAGTGTTATTTTTTGAAACACAATATCTTTATTTTATTTATTTATTTTGATGTAGTTCTGAGGATCAAATCCAGTACCACATATGTACAAGGCAAGCACTCTGCCTCTGAGCCACAACTCAAGCCATACTTGGTGTTTTATAGTCACCCCCTTCTGGATTTAACGTGATAAAAAATTTGTTTCTTCTTCTAGAAACCATTATTTTCCACAGTTTATTATTTATCTCTTTCTAAATGTATTTCCTCTTTAATCAAGATGTTATCTTTAAACTTTTTGGAAAAATACTGCTCTATACATATCTATAAATGTGCTATAATTTTAGTCTGTTGCTTGCGGAAGTGTATCATGTATCTTCAATAGAAAAACAGTCTGCACATGTGGATAGCAAAAACTAAAACACCATCTTTCATACATGATAGTTAATTCATTCCACATCTTTGTCAATAGTTTTAAATGTGGTGTATATTGTGATGTTATTTTACATTATCTAATTTTGAGTTTTTTAGAATTATTGAACACTTAGATATCTCATATAAATTATATGTTCAAGTTTTTTGCATGCTTTTTCTTTGCAATATTTTTTCCTCAACACATAGGTTGTTTAATTATATGTGAGGAAATTAGTTTCTTTTACTCTGTAATTTCACCTTGCACTCCTTAATGGTATTTGATGAGGAGAATTTTATTTTAATATTATAAAATTATAAATTTAAAAATATTTTATGTAATTTCGCAAAGAAATAACTGTCTAATTTGTGTTGCTGTTGTTTTTTTCCTCTTTGTGATATGAATATTGAAACCAGGGTATCTATTTCTGAGCTATATCCTCAAGCTTTTTTAACCTTTTATAAATTTTATTTTGTGAAAATATTTTGTTCAGTTGCTGTGATTATCGGCGTAATTATGATCCTTCTGTCTTTGGCACCAGAACACTGGATATTCAGTTTTGTCCCACCACATGAACCTTATCTCTCTTTCTTACAATAATTTTTAAATTCTTTATGTTTTCTTTCATATTTTAGTATTATTTATTCATAATTTATATGCTCAATATTTACTACATAAAAATGGATTCTTATACTGTGTAAATGAAGGGTACAATAGCATTTTTGGGAGAGGGCAGAAGTTAAATTCAGAGGACCTTAGCCACTAAGCCACATTACCACAGCTTTCTTTTTTTATTTTTTGTATTTTATTTTGAGAGAGGGTCTCACTGAATAACCTAGGGCCTCATTGTTTATGAGGATGGCTTAGAACTATTTTTTAATGCATTATATTTTATTTTATGTTGTAGTAATATTTACTTAATTTTTTTTTAAAGAGAGAGGGAGAGAGAGAGAGAGAGAGAGAGAGAGAGAAAATTTTAATATTTATTTGTTAGTTATCGGCGTACACAACATCCTTGTTTGTATGTGGTGCTGAGGATCGAACCCGGGCCGCACGCATTCCAGGCGAGCGTGCTACCGCTTGATCCACACCCCCAGCCCTACTTAAAATTTTTATATAGAGCATTATATGAAAATGAGGTGCTATGTTTTGAGTGAAGGGTAGAATTGCATTTTTATTGCAACACCGATGTCCCTCTATTCTAACATATTTTTTTTGGAAATAATGCCATTTTCTCCCTCCATTGCAATCTATGAGTTTTATAGTCTATGAATTTATTTTGAGGGTTACACTAATTGTCACAAATCACAGAATCAGTTGTTGATGTCATTGTGATGTTTTGATCAGTTGTAGTCTTCATGTACAACAATGCATGTAGCAAATAGCCTGGGCATGTAGTAGTCTGTGCCATCTAGATTCTTGTCATTAAATTCAGCTGTTTGTAAAATGGCAGAAACATCTTTATATAAACTTTCCAGAATATAATCTCAACAGGTGAAACATCAGTGTATATATACATATATTTGCCATTATATAGTGTATAATTGACATGATTTTTAATAATAAAATTTTTCAGTGCTCTTTTAATTTCATTTGCTTTTTAAAAACACCAACATTGACATTTGTAATTTTTTATGTGGTATTTTTTAATATTTGCTAAATTTGCTCCTTTGCTTAGAATTTTCTCTAATCTTATTTTCATTAATACACTCTTATTCCAAACAATTAAGATAAATTATTTGCTAATAAATTCTTACTCATTTTATTGCTTACTAATTTAAGTCTTACTAATTTGGGAGAGGGCAAAAGTTAAATTCATGTTTCCTTAGCCGCTGAGCCACATTACCAGCTCTCTTTTTATTTTTGTATTTTTTTTATAGAGAGGGTCTTACTGAATAACTTAGGGCTTCATTTTTTCTGAGGATGGCTTAGAACTACTTTTTTAAATACTTTATATTTTATTTTTTGTTGTAGTACTACTACATCTTTGGATGCAGCTTTGGATGCAAACCACTCTTTTACAGTATTGTGGAGGTTTAATTAGCACATATTAACCTTTACACTTCTTAGGAATATACTTTTATCTTTTGACATATATTCATACCCAAGAAACCAGCACCACAATAAAAATATATCATGTTTATTACTACATAGTGTTTTCTAGAACAATTTTAATCCCTTTTGACATTCTCTACAATCTTTTACAAAAGAAATTTTATTTTATTGAGCTCATTCAGAAAAGGACATTGAAATTATATAGATTCTTGAATTACCACAAATAATGAATACTATGTACTATTGCCTACATCAAGAAATAGAACACTAATTATGCCCTGACAACCTCTTTATGTCCTATTCGTCTTACTACCCTTCGTAATCCCCAACTGTAATGACTACTTTATGTTTTCATCTAATACTATTAAAACATTTTAAAGAAATTGACTCCCTCTTTACTCATTAATAGGAAAGCCCCCCCTTATAATTCTCCTCTTCCACTTCTATATTTTTCTCTCTTTAGCTTGACTTTCTTTCAATTTTCTTTCTATTCTTCAGATCATTTTTACTAAATAAACCATTGCCATCTGGTCTCCTCTATGTGATGTTTGGGCCATGTTTGGACTGGTGTGAAAACTGAGCCTCAGTGTACTGATCAAACCTCTTGCACTGTAGGGTGTGGTGGTAGATGGAGAAAATTTTTCAGTTGGTAAATGTGGCAGTTTTAGGGGCAAGTTAGAGCATTCTCATAGAATATATATATATTTCCTTTTCTCTTCTGTCTACAGGTAGAATTAAGTGTTCATTGCGTAAGCTGAATAGATAGCATCACACCATGTTGCAACGTTGCTCTACCTTTGACCTTAGCACAGCAAATTTGACAATTTTTGTCACTTAACATCTCTGTGAACATTAGTCTCTTTTTGTGTATGTTTTTTTTTTTACAGTTTGGTAAATATACAATATTCTCTTGGCTTGAATTTTAACTTCTTTAAATAGTATAGCTTTATACTCACATATTTATTCATTTATGTATTTATTTTTCATTTTAATATTTTCTCTTCTTTGGAATATTTTTTGAAACTTCTCTTCTGTGTTGTACTCTGTTGTGATGTCTTTTTTCCCCCAAAGAAATGAATAGTACTTCATATATTATCAACTATAAGCACTTTATTAGAAGAGTTAACTAAGTATATCTCCCACTCTAGATCTTACCTTTGGACTTTGGAGACACACTGACTTATAAAAACAAAAGTAGATTTTTTTTTGACTGGGGATTGAAATCAGAGGCACTCAACTACCAAGCCACATCTTCAGCCCTATTTTGTATTTTATTTAGAGGCAGGCTGTCATTGAGTTGCTTAGTGCCTCACCATTGTTGAGGCTCATCTTGAACTCATCATCCTCATGTCTCAGGCTCTCAAATTTCTGTGATTACAGACATGTGCTACCATCACTGGCACCAAATTAGGATTCATGGAGGCAATCTCCTAAAAATTTACCAGGTTGAATTAAGAAAGAATGAAATAACTAAATGAAATACCTGAAGTATATAAGAACCCCCAGAGATGTTATGAAAAGACACATCATATTGGGATTAGCAGGGACATCCACACAGGTTGAAAATGATCTTAGTTGGGGTGATCTAGTCAATATTCACCTAGGAAAGTTTGTCAAAGTCAAGTTAAATACATAGCCAATACCTGCTATCTTAACAGGGCTGTATCCTCTGCTGTGCTTTTGAGTTTGACTATGTCCAATGAGCATATTTAGGTTTGATGATCTCTGAATTTTTTAATATTTCACAGGTAGTGTTCTAAGCAGCTCTCTCTTCATTCCATATTTTTGTGAATCTGTTTCCTGAACTGCTTCAGTTTGAAGGCCCATGGTGCCATACATTTCTTCCTTTTATTGTCCTTATAGCTTCATTTTCTTAAATTCTGGCAATTACTGTAAGCAAAGACAAGCTCACAGGTATCTGCCATATTCTGTGCTAGGGACATAGACTGTGTGAGTTTTTCGGTAGCTGTTTGTGTACCATCATGTACTATTGTGTTATTTTTTAGGGTTACATCAGAACAAAACAAGAAAATATTTTATGACCATAAGCAGAGAAATGCCCACAATCACTGGAATCTAGAGTAGCTTTTTTTTCCTACATAGTTTTGAAGGAGTGTGGCTCTGCAGACAAAGTGAGAGTATTCTGTTGTCAATATACTTAAACATTCTTCACTTTCAAAGAATAAACTCCTATTATTTTAAGCATTTACATTTATGTTTATGTTTCAAGTGGCAAAGTAAGATTTTTTTCCTGAAATTTAAATTAACTATGTAACTAAATGCTAATATGAAAAATAGATGTTAAAACTAAATAGTAGTTGTCAAAGCTGTGCAAATCTTTTGCAAAATATAATTGAAGATTACTATTTTTGTCAGAAACATCAATGGTTTGGTCATAAAACTTCTTTAATCTAAAGTACTAAGCTTCTATGGAATGGAAACTATGTATTATGCTATTAAGAACATTTCCAACTTTGCTTTAGACTACCTCTCATGATTTGTACCTGAAGAAATATTTTCAAGCAAAATATGACATGTTTTTTTTTTATTTGCATTGAACAACCCTTTTCTATATAAGGGGAGGTATGATGCTTAAATTAATGTCTTTGCAATTATTATTTTTAAGTTTTTAAGATTGATAGGTTACTTTCTTCATTCTACCTCCTTCTAGATTGAGATAAGAAAGATTTGCTGGCTACTGTATCTATCATCTACTGTGTCTTGAATGTGTGTTTGTGGAAATTTGTTGTCTTGCTTTCTGACTCATAGTGATTACAAATGGCTGAAGATTTCAGGGATATTTTTGCCTTTGGAAAAATAAGAGGTATTGTAACTTGCTTCTGTCTCTTACTGCCTCAATTGTTTAATTTTTTCCAAATGAGGTATTAGATAGAAGTGTTTTCAAGTGGATATTTTAAAAGTAAAAATTTATCATGAACTTTTAGTATCTATAAGTGAGCTCAGAAAAGTAACAAGATTAAAGATCAATCAGTTGTTAATGTATATAAGAATATGAATATTTATATTTTAAATTAAAAACCATTTTCATAACAATCATATTAAAAACAAAATACTTAGGATAATTTTTAGAAAGTTCTTAAAAGGTAAAAATGAAAAAATAGAACACATGGCTTTCTTTTACCAGATCTAGTCACATCCCTAAGTCCTTTTTTTTTCCTAAGGGCTTTATCTTTAAAGAAAAAGGGCAGAAATTATGTTTCATCACTGTGGTACTCCAGATTGGGCCTAAGTATGTTATACCAGTGAGCTATATTACCAGGCTTTTTAATTTTATTTTTAGACAAGGTCTTTCTAAGTTATTGAGACTCAACTAAAAGCTGTGATCCTCTAGACTCAGCCTCTCATGTAACTGAAATTAGACTTGTGTTCCACAAACCATGGCAAGGATTGCATCCTTTACTTTCAAATAATTAGAGTTGGATCAGGATGAAATTTAGGGTTGCAAATATGTAGTAATTTTGCCATTTTTATGTGAGAAGACGGAGACCACAGAGAGAGGATATGGCTCTTCACATCTTAGGAAGTGGAACACCAACTATTAATTCACCTGGCAATTATTCAGCATTTAAAAGTTCCCCAGATATAAAAAAAAATTGTTTGAGAGAGATATGTGTACAAGTGCTGTGAGGAAGAGCAAATAATTATTTCAAAGTGTAAGGAAGAGGACTCTAAGAAAATCTGTGTTGAGCTAACAGGGTATAAAGAACAGAGTCTCTGAGGTTTAATTGTAGAATCATAGAAGATACATATGATGTAAAAAATGCAGTTGATGCATTTAAAAAATGATTATTTGGGGATGGGACTATAGCTCAGTGGTACAGCACTTGCCTTGCATCTGTGAGGCACTGGGTTTGATCCTCAGCACCAAATAAAAATAAATATAGATATTTAAAAATGATTATTTATAGGACTTGGTCAAATTTCCTAACTCTCACACACCATCTGCATACCCACCATGCTACTTCCACCTCACCTGCATTCTAGCATTCAAGCCCAGAAAAAATTTTCCTCAAGATGAACCTTGCTTGAAGAGAAGTGTGCTTGGCAATACTTCTCGTGAATCACCATGGGCAGAACTCCTTGCCTAGACTGTGGTAGTAATCAGGTAGAATGACAAAGTTTAAAACCAACTCTCTCTCTCTCTCTCTCTCTCTCTCTCTCTCTCTCTCTCTCTCTCTCTCCTTTCTATCTTTGTAATAACTGAAGATTTCAATTATAGATATATTGATGGATGACATAAACTTGGGAGTATTGAGCAAAATAATTGTAACACCAAAAGTATACATGTGAAGAAAGAGTATGAATCATACATTGTCTATCACACTGATGTTTTATTTCATTGGTTGCCCTAGAGCAGGTTTTCTGTGTAATGTAATATAATCTATTGAACACTATAAAGTTAGTTTTGTGTGTGAAAGTTACAAAGAGAATTAACATATTGATATCTTGTTTACAGATAAATTTAAAGTAAAGGAAATCTTATTTATTTATTTATTTATTTATTTATTTATTTATTTATTTATATGTTTTGGATTGCTTCTCTTTAGTTTAATAAAAATAGGCCAAAAAGCAGTTCCTTGTATTTTTTGGGGGGTTTCTGTTGTTTCCTTCTTTTGTGATATAAGTTTAAGTTTTATAACTGTGCTTAGTGATACATATAAAAAGAAAAATCAGTTTTACCTGAACAACTTAATATATCTAACACAAAGTATATTATATATTCAAAATGCAGTATTACTCAGACATAAATAAATAAATAAATTGGATGATGTGTTTTAAGTGAATAAGGAGACAGTAATCTATTACATCTCTTATTCAAGATAACTAAAATAAAATTTTGTTAAAATAGAATATTGATTACTATATCTAGGGTGTGTAGAAAGGTAACAAAGATGGAATAAGTATATATTGATATTATTAATATCTGTGAATGTATGCATGAAAACATTACATTTAATCACATTAATATGTATGTTTTTATGTTAAAAAATCCATCATCTCACAAAATTACTTTATTCTGTATTAGGAATACCTAAAATTCTACTGTCATTGGGATTTTCAGAATGTGATGCATTACTGTTAACTATCATCCTGAAATACACAACATTTTATTTGTGTGCACTCATTTTTTTTTGTTGGTTGGGACAGGGTTCTAAACACAGAGTATGGAATGCATTTCTTATTTCTTTCTGTGTCTTGATAATTTCACTTCGCATGAAGTTCTCCAGCTTCATCCATATTAATTTAAATGGTGAAAAAAATAGGGGATTTGAATTCAGGGTTGCATTTTTATTGAGATGTATCCTCAGTAATTTTTACTATTTATTTTTAAGACAGCCTCTTATTACATTACAGCCACCTACAGCATCCTTCTTTGAAAAATCAAGGTTTAGTGGCCATGGCCAGCCTCAGTATCTTAGTGACATTCTCAGCAGCATAAAAGATTCTGACTCAAGAAAAATTTTAAAAACAAGAAGTTATACCTGTATGTTTCTATCTGTGTGTGTGTGTGTGTGTGTGTGTGTGTGTGTATACATATATATAGTATGGATCTATGAACATATAAACATAGATTAATATGCATGTGTAAATGTATTTGCTATAAATTATTTATACATTATATGTATATCATATATATACAGATTTTATATTTAGGGTTTTATTTTTTTAATTCTACAAGGAAAGAATATCTTTTTATTTTTATTTATTCATTGATTTTTTATGTGGTATTGAAGATAAAATACAGTGTCTCACATGTGCAGGTTAGCATTCTACCACTGAGATACAGCCTCAACCCCAGGCACTTTTTATTTTATTTTATTTTATAGACATTTAAGTTTTTATGTAAAATGGCTTTTATGGGTAGTGTTTCAGTTTATTGGGAGTGCAGATATTCTCAAAGTTGGATTTTATTTTTATTTTTTGGTTTTTGTAATGGTTACTGTGAGTGGTCAACCTGAGCAGATTTAGGTATTCCTAGAAAATTGATATAAAATACCTCTGGGTGTTCCTGAGTGTGTTTCAAAAATTGGGTCAGAACCCAGTGGGGAAGAGGTGTCATGAATGTACATAAAACCAACCAGTCCATTGTATTTGAATAAATAGAGAATGAAGACTGTCACTGGTTTGTGCTTGTATCTTTATAGATTAGTTTTTGTTTTGTTTTGTTTTGTTTTTCTCCCTCTTGTTGTGTGACCTCTGGACATCTGACATCAGATTTTTCAGTCTTTGAATGTGGACTTGCACCATTGCCTCTACATGAGCCTTTTAATCCTTCTGTCTTGGACAATAGCTGCTTCACTGAATTTGATTTAAGAAGTTTCCAATTTCTTGGCCTGTGATCTTATAAGTTTTCCTTTTTTTCCCATCTTATAGTCAGCAGCTTTGAGGACTACTCATCTCATTATCATGTTAGTTGATCTATTAAGTCTCCTTGTCCATGAACATATACATATATGTGTTCTATTAATTCTGATCTTTTGAGGACCTGGATAATACAGTATATGGTAGAAAAATATCTGAGTCATATGGTTTTTCTAGTTTTAATTGTTTGAACTCCCACATTATTATTCATGTTGTCAGTATTAGTTTATATTTTTAGCAAGAGTGTCCAAGTGTTTCATGAAATAAAATTATTTACAATAACATCAAAATAATAAAAGATTACCTGCCTATTGTAGGAAATCATAGTCCCAGATAGTTGGGTGGTTAATTGGGGAGGACTTCTTGAGACCATGAGTTCAAGATCACTCTGTGCAACATAGAAAGAGGTCAGTCTAAAAAATAATAAAAATTTTAAACAGTAAATTTCATGAAAAAAAGTGTAAAAGTTACAAGATGAAAATTATGACTTTTTAATATATTTTTAAGTTAAAGATCTGAACAAATGTGAAAAAAAATCTTATGTTCATGGATTGGGAAGTCAAATATTCTTAACATGCAAAACATGGTGATATTGACCTAAAATGCCACTGCTCTCACTTTCAGCATCTCAGATATGGAAATTGACAGTCTGATTCTAAAATTCATACATGAAATCACACAGGCTTTCAAATACCTAAAACAATCTTTAATGGGAAAAAATCTAGGAGGACCATGCTTTTTCTCTATTTGAAATTTGCTAAAAATCATCAGTAATCAATATAGTGTGGTATCGACAGAAAAATATATATGTGGAATTAAGGAATAGAGCTGAGAGTCTACAAATTTGCCTATTCACAAATTATTTTAAATGAATAGCTTTGAAACAGGTGTTGCTAAAATGATAGATATCTAAATACAAGTAATTAATTTGGAAATCCATTTATCCCATATACAGAAACTCAAAATGGACCTAACACATAAATGTAGAAAATAATATTAGAAAACTAAAAGGAAATATAAATATAAACATATATTTTAGAGGATATGAGGAAAGAACTAATCAGTGATTCCTGATCTCCCCATAACACTTAAAGGAATCAGTGAAAGAAGAGCTGATCTGAGAGGTGAGTGCCAAAACCAAAAGGAGATGTCAGTAGTATAGAAATGTGGTAAGACATGGGTGAATAGAAAGTTAATTAGGAAGAACCCTATGTATGCCCTGTGGTTGGTGGTTTGGGCTCTACAGGCAGACAAATATGGCTGTGAATTTCTACTCCTGCCATTTAAGAGCATTGTGCTCTTGAACAAGTCACATGACTTATTTGTGCCTCAGTTTTCTGATTTGTATAGTGGAGATGATAATAATATGTGCTATATAGAATAAACATTAAATGGGTATATATATATATATATATATATATATATATATATATATATATATATATATATATATCACATTTTTTAATCCATTTCTCTACTGAAGGGCATCTAGCTTGGTCCCACAGTTTAGCTATTGTGAATTGTGCTGATATAAATATTGATGTGGCTGTGTCCCTCTAATATGCTGTTTTTCAAGTTCTTTGGTTATAAACAAAAAAGGAGAGCTGGGTCAAGTGGTGGTTCCATTCTCAATTTTCAAAGGAATCTGCACCAACTTGCAGTCCTGCCATCAATGTATGTGTGTAACTTTTTCCCTACATCCTCACCAAAATTATTGTTGTTTGTCTTCATAATAGCTACCATTCTGGATACAGTGAGATGATATCTTTGAGTAGTTTTGGTTTGCAATTCTCTAATTGTTAGAGATAATGAACATTTTTTCATATATTTGTGGATTGATTTTATATCCTCTTCTGAGAAGTGTCTGTTCAGGTACTTGGCCCATTTATTTATTTTTTATTAATTTTTATTATTGGTTGTTCAAAACATTACATAGTTCTTGACATATCATATTTCATATATTTGATTCAAGTGGGTTATGAACTCCCATTTTTACCCCGTATACAGATTGCAGAATCACATCGGTTACACATCCACTTTACATATTGCCATACTAATGTCTGTTGTATTCTGTTGCCTTTCCTATCCTGTATTGTCCCCCCTTCCCTCTTCTCCCCTTCCATCTTCTCTCTCTACCCCATCTACTGTAATTCATTTCTCCCCCTCTTTTTCCCCTTTACCCTCACTTCCCCTTATATGTAATTTTGTATAACAATTAGGGTCTCCTTCCATTTCCATGCAATTTCCCTTCTCTCTTCCTTTCCCTCCCATCTCTCATCCCTATTTAATGTTAATCTTCTTCTCATGCTCTTCCTCCCTGCTCTGTTCTTAGTTGTTCTCCTTATATCAAAGAAGACATTTGGCATTTGTTTTTTAGGGATTGGCTACCTTTACTAAGCATAATCTGCTCTAATGCCATCCATTTCCCTGCAAATTCCATGATTTTGTCATTTTTTAGTGCTGAGTAGTACTCCGTTGTGTATAAATGCCACATTTTTTTTATCCATTCATCTATTGAAGAGCATCTAGGTTGGATCCACAATCCAGCTATTGTGAATTGTGCTGCTATGAACATCAATGTAGCAGTATCCCTATGATATGCTCTTTTAAGGTCTTTAGGGAATAGTCCAAGAAGGGGAATAGTTGGGTCAAATGGTGGTTCTATTCCAAACTTTCCAAGGAATCTCCATACTGCTTTCCAAATTGGCCACACTAATTTGCAGTCCCACTAGCAATGTACAAATGTACCCTTTTCCCCACATCCTCACCAGCACTTGTTGTTGTTTGACTTCATAATGGCTGCCAATCTTACTGGATTGAGATGGTGTCTTAGGGTGTTTTTGATTTGCATTTCTCTGACTGCTAGAGATGGTGAGCATTTTTTCATGTACTTGTTGATTGATTGTATGTCCTCCTTTGAGATGTGTCTTTTCAGGTCTTTGGCCCATTTGTTGATTGGTTTATTTGTTTTCTTATTGTTTAATTTTTTGAGTTCTTAGTATACTCTGGACATTTGGGCTCTATCTGAAGTGTGAGGAGTAAAAATTTGTTCCCAGGATGTAGGCTCCCTATTTACCTCTCTTATTGTTTCTCTTGCTGAGAAAAAACTTTTCAGTTTAAGTAAGTCCC
Organism: Callospermophilus lateralis; assembly: GCF_048772815.1. Taxonomy (NCBI): domain Eukaryota; kingdom Metazoa; phylum Chordata; class Mammalia; order Rodentia; family Sciuridae; genus Callospermophilus; species Callospermophilus lateralis. Next base: position 197,094 of record NW_027513711.1, read on the forward strand.
ATTTGTTGATTCTTGTTATTAACTCTTGTGCTATGGGTGTTCTATTAAGAAATTTGGAGCCCTACCCCACAATATGTAGATTGGAGCCAACTTTTTCTTCTATCAGACACAGAGTCTCTGATTTGATATCTAACTCCTTGATCCACTTTGAGTTAACTTTTGTGCATGGCGAGAGGAGGGGATTCAGTTTCATTTTGTTGCATATGGATTTCCAGTTTTCCCAACACCATTTGTTGAAGATGCTATCCTTCCTCTATTGCATGCTTTTAGCAACTTTATCAAATATAAGATAGTTGTAATTTTGTGTATTAGTCTCTGTGTTCTCTATTCTGTACCATTGGTCCACCCGCCTGTTTTGGTACCAGTACCATGCTGTTTTTGTTACTATTGCTCTGTAGTATATTTTGAAGTCTGGTATCCCTATACTGCCTGATTCACACTTCCTGCTTAGAATTGTTTTTGCTATTCTGGGTCTTTTATTTTTCTACATGAATTTCATGATTGCTTTATCTATTTCTACATGAAATGCCTTTGGGATTTTGATTGGCATCACATAAAACCTATAAAGAACTTTTGGTAATATTGCTTGGTCCATTTATTGATTTGGTTATTTGGTTTTGTTTTTGGTGCTTAGCTTTTTTAGTTCTTTATATACCTGAGAGACTAATGCTTTATCTGATGCATGAGAGGTAAAAATTTGCTTCCAATATATAGGCTCTTTATATACCTCACAGATTGTTTATTTTGCTACAAAGAGACATTTTAGTTTGATTTTTTCCATTTGTTGATTCTTGATTTTAATTCTTGTGCCACAGGAGTCTTATTAAGGAATTTGGAGCCTAATCCCACATGATGAAGATTAGGGTGTACTTTTTTTCTACTAGATGCAGAGTCTTGGTTTAATTTCTATGTCCTTGATATATATTTAGTTGAGTTTTGTGCGTGGTCAGAGATAGGGGTTTAATTTTATTTTGTCACATATAGATTTCCAGTTTTCCCAGCACCATTTGATGAAGAGGCAATCTTTTCTCCAGTGTATGTTTTTTTGTCATCTTTGTATAATATAATATCATTGTACTTTTGTGGGTTCATCTCTGTGTCTTCTATTCAGTACCATTGGTCTACTAGTCTGTTTTGGTGTAAATACCAGGGTGTTTTTGTTATTATTGCTCTGTTGTACAGTTTAAGGTCTGATTTATTGATGCCACCTGCTTCACCCTTCCTGCTAAAGATTGATTTAGCAATTCCGGGTCTCTATTTTTCCAGATAAGTTTTATAATTGATTTTTCTATTTCTTTGAGGAATGCCATTGGGATTTTGATTGGAATTACATTAAATTTGTATGGTGTTTTTTGTAGTGCGATCATTTTGATAATATTAATTCTGCCTATCCAAGAGCAATGCAGATCTTTCCATCTTCTAAAGTCTTCTTTAATTTTTTCTTCTTTAGGGTATGTAGTTTTCATTGCATAGCTCTTTTATCTCTTTAATTATGTTGATTCCATGTATTTTATTTTATTTTTTGAGACTACTGTGAATAGAGTAGTTTTTCTTATTTTCCTCTCAGAAGATTTGTCACTGATATACAGAAATGCGTTTGACTTATGGGTGTTGATTTTCTATCCTGATACTTTGCTAAATGCATTTTCTAGTTCTAAAATTTGTTCTGGTGGAGCTTCCTGGTTATTTTATATATAGAATTATATCATCAGCAAATAGTGCTAATTTATGTTCTTCTTTTCACATATGTATCTCTTTAATTTCTTTAGTCTGTCTAATTGCTCTGTCCAGTGTTTCAAGAACTATGTTAAATAGAAGTGGTGAAAGAGGGCATCCCTGTCTTCTCCCATTTTTTAGAGGGAATGCCTTCAATTTTTCTCCATTTAGAATGATGATGACCTAAGGATTAGCATAGATAGCATTTATGATGTTTAAATATGTTCCTGTTATTCCTAGTTTTTCTAGTGTCTGAAACATAAAGTGGTGCTCTATTTTGTCAAATGCTTTTTTGCATCTATTGAGATAATCATATGGATTCTTATCTTTATGTCTATCGATGTGATGAATTACATTCATTGATTTCCATATGTTGAACCAACCTTGCATCCTACTTGATCATGGTGCACAATCTTTTTGGTATGTTTGTATTTGATTTGCTAGAATTTAACTGAGAATTTTCGCATCTATGTTTATTAGAAATATTAGTGTAAAGTTTTCTTTTTTCTTTTTGGTGTGTCTTTGCCTGCTTTTGGAATAAAGGTAATATTTGCCTCATAGAATGAGTTGGGAAGTGCTTCCTCTTTTTTTTATTTCCTGGAATAAATTGAATAGTATTGATAGTAGTTCTCCTTTTCAGGTTTTGGTGAACTTGGCTGTGTATTTTTCTGGCTCCGTGCTTTTCTTGATTGGTAGGCTTCTAATAGCATCTTCTATTTCATTGTGTGTATCTTCCTGATTCAATCTGGGTAAGTTTTATGAGTTAAGAATTTTGTCAATGTCTTCAATATCTTCTGTTTTATTGAATTATAAGTTTTCAAACTAAATTTTAATTATTTTATGTACTTCTGTAATGTCTGTTTTGACATTATCTTTTATGAAATATGTTGGTAATTTGGGTTTTTTCTCTCCTCTTCTTCAGTGTAGCTAAGGATCTGTCAACTTTATTTTTTTCAAAGTACCAACTTTTTATTTTGTAAATTTTTAATTTTTTTTATTTCATTGATTTCAGCTCTAATTTTAATTATTTCTTGCCTTCTATCGCTTTTGCTCTGGATTTGTTCTTTTTCTAGAGCTTTGAGATAAAAAGTGGGGAAATTTATTTGATGACTTTTTGTTCTTTTAAAAAATGAACTCCATGCAATGAACTTTCTTTTTATTACTGCTTTCATAGTGTTCCAGATATTTTGATATGTTGTGTCTATTTTCTCATTTACCTCTAAGAAGTTTTTTAGATGTCTTCTGCAACCAATTGTTCATTAAGTAGCATATTATTTAGTCTCCAGGTTTGGGATTAATTTTCATTTTTTATTTAGTCATTGATTACCAATTTTATTTCATTATGATCTGATAAAGTGCATGGTAGTATATCTACTTTTTTTTAATTTGGTAAGAGTTGCTTTGTGGCATACTGTATTGTTTATTTAGAGAAGGATCTATGTGCTGCTGAGAAGAAAGCATATTCCCTGGAAGCAGGTTGAAATATTCTTTATATGTCAGTAAAGTCCATGTTATTGATATTATTATTTTGAGTTCTATAGTTTTTTAATTCTACTTTTTTTTGGAAGATCTCTTCAGTGGTGAGAAAGGTGTGGTAAAATCATTCAATTCTTTATAGCAGATCAGTAAAAGAACAATAAATATTTTTGTCTAAGGTGACAATAAATATTTAAATATTTAGTTGGGGAAAAAGCAACAAAATTAGATAGGGAGAAATAAACTATCTCTGTTTACAGATAATATGATCCCATTTATAAAAGATGCCAAATAATTTAGGTTAAAAATATCACTGCCACAGACAATATAATGAATTCAGCAAAATTACTGGTTACAAGATAAATACTGAAAAGATCATCTCATTTATATAACAGTAATGAACAATTTAATGTAAAAATTTTAAAAAAATTATTTATATTTGCATAAAAATAAATTCATAGAAAAAATAACCAAAATAAAAAAAAGCTTGTACATAAAAGTATAAAACTTTCCCCAAATAAAATCATGCAAAATATATAAGAAGATATTCCATGTTCACAGATGATGTAGTTAGTTTGACAAAGGGAAATGGTGAACAAAATAATCTACAGCTCTAAAATAATCTTTGTCAAAATCCCAACTACATTTTTTTATTTTGCAGAAAAAGGACAGCTGGTCATCACATTCAAACTAAACAGAAAAGGGACACAAATAGCAAAAATAAAATATTTTTAAAAGAAATATAACTCAGCCTTTGTAATTTTAAAACTTACTATAGAAATTTATAGAAATTACAAAAATGTGGTACTGGCATAAAAACACACACACATTGATGAAAGGAAAAAGTAGATAATCAAGAATTAAACTGATGTGTCTGTTGCCTATGAATATTTTATAAGAATACACAATGTTTAGAGGACAGTCATATCACTGATGGTGCTTAGACAAATGGATATACAGATGCAAAATGAAAATGTTGTTGGAGGGCTGTGAATGTGGCTTAGTGGTAGTGCACTTTCCTTGCATGTGTGAAGCACTGTGTTCAATTCTCAGCACTATATATATATATATAATTGTTAAAAAGGTTATTGGAGTCACATCACACTGCAATCAAAACTTAAATGTTAACTTTGAGTTGTGCAGAGGGAAATAAGGAGAAGAAAGGTGGATATGGAATTGGAAAAGATGGTGGAATGAGACTGACATTATTATTCTAAACATATGAATGATTACACTACTTGTGTGACCCTACACTATTGAGAGACAGAAGAAATTTTTTTACACTGTGTAAAAATGCATCCAACTGTCCTGTATAACTACTTATAACAAATAAGAAAAAATGAATGTTTTAACCATACATAAATATGAGTCCTGTTTAAAAGACATTCAAATTTTTTACACCATATGCCCTTGGACAAGATAGGATTTCCACTAAGTATAGAACTTTGTTTCCAGCTCTAGGATAAGATATGTCATTCCATGCACCATTGAAGATAGATCCACATAAAATTCAAGTCTTACTTGAGAGAATGAGGTGTGGGATATATAAATGAAGGACAAATAGGATAACCACAGTTATTTATGAAAGAATTAAACCACATGATTAAGAGAAGAGTGGCTCACTCAGGAAAGTGATCTTTAACCTACCTTAAATTCCAGGGGAATTTTTCCATTAGTCCATGTATTTCTTCCTCTCTTCTCTTTCTTTTTTCTTTCCAACAACCCTCACTAACTTCTGCCCTCACTTTCTTCTTTTCTTGGCAGTTCACTCTATACATTTTCTTTTTTCCCTACACTTGGGACACCCAGACCAAGACATGCAATGATCCCAGGACAGGGAAGCATAAGTGGGCCACAGGTGGGTATGAGACCATCTTTCCAGTCTCCTAAAAGTGTCTCCTAGCCACTCTTGGTCACTTACATCTGTTATTGCCTCCAGTTCTGCACATGTCCAGGGGAGCTGGCCTTTCTTGCACAGGTGCTGACATGCAAAGAGCATCCCCTCTATGACAGGACAAACATTTTAAGTGAAATCACACATTCAAATTTTGTTTGTATAGGCCAGTTCCCTCTGTGCTGAGCCTGGTGGAATCAGGGGGAGGAAAGGCAGTGACTGTTTATGTTGCAAAGGCTCATAATGGTATTACCCTGGCCCTACTATTTATAATAGTTATACTTTTTTCTTGTGTTTTGAGGTGTTTATGTATCATGTAAAGTCCACCAAACAAAAAAGAGCAATGCTGGCTGGATTCCTTGTGGAACAGCCAAAGGGTGGAGATGTGGGGACAAGTGCATGGAGTACTGCATACATGGCATACATTAAGGGCGACTGAGTGTGTTTGTCTGATGTGCCCACCCTGCTCAGGTTCACAAGTGCAGACGGCTGGTTGGGCATGGGTATTTTTTTCATCCCTCATCTAGTATCTGAGAAAAGAGAGGCCCAGAGTTTTTATGTCCTGCTCCAAGTGACACCAGGCAGGTCTTGCCTCTAAAAACCTCACTCAGAACAGATGACCTGATGAGCCATTTGGTGCTAACTGTGCCCTAACCATGGATTGACTGCACAACGGATCTCTGTATGAGAGGTATTTATGCATCAGTATCATTGATTCTTAGCATGGCAAAGGGTGGGATAACACAAGTTTGTGCATAATGGATGTGGGTATAATTTGTCACAAAGACAAATCCATGATGAGGGTCTGGACTTAATATAGATCCATTAATCCAGCCAGTTGCTGCCCCTTTGATGGGCTCAGCAGCCAGCAATATTGGCATAATATCCATCATGCCATACTGATTTCCTGCATAATAGTTGGTAACTGTTTGTCCAGTTTAGCAGGTACTGAAGTAGCTCATGTAATTTTGGGGCATTTCATATAGGGAGCTGTGCCCACACAGGTGCATAGATGTTGCTCTTCCCCAGAGGAATTCCTCTTATCAAGGAGATAAGGTATGCAGTGACATACTGATTCCATGGGATTCTATCATTATCTGAGGGGGCTTTCCGAAAAGCATCATTGGGCATGTTGGCAGCAAGGGTTTCTTGCATTTGTCATGGGGGGATCAATAAGGTTGGAATTATTAGAGAAGCTTAGGTATGGATCCTTCCCAATTGGCCACTACTAAAAGTGGTGGCCTAGTGACCAAAGCCCAATTTACCTGACAGGAGGCTTCACTGTAAGCAGTGAGTACTGAACACATTAAGACCATCATCATAGGCCTGGGGATGAGGTTGTCACCAGGCAAAGGTGCCAATCTAATGTCTTGGTCAACAAGACCTTTAAGATGAGCCCAAGTTACTTTACGTGAGGTCCGTTTGCCTTGTTGAGTCTTGCTTGTGGATTTTCTCCTCCAGGGTTAGGCCCTTCATCTTTTTTGATGGTGGTTCTGGGGGTTCAGGGCTTGACTTTCTGGCAGACACCCAGATGGGGTGAGGCTCCTCTGAATACATGCAAACCTTCGACCAATGGTTAGGAGGTTCCCCAGACCATCCCATGCATTTATTATGGGATCCTTCCATGAGACCATAGGTAGATGGGAGGGCCCCCTGAGGGGAGGCCTATCTTTATGGACTGCTGTTTATACAGAAAATTTTGACATTGAGAGAAAATTGAAAGCAAATAAGGTTTTGTTCAAGGCATTGTGAGGGGACTTGTTATAATTTCCCCCCTCTGTTTTGTAGCATGATCCTTAATTCCTTGTGTGTTCTTTCTATGATGCCTTGAGCCTGAGGGTTATAGGGTATCCCAGTTAAGTGCTGTATATGCCAATCATTACAAACGGTTTGAAATGTCTTGCTAGTATAGGCTGGCCCATTTTCAGTTTTTATTGACATGGGAACCTCCATAACTCCAAAATATTTAAGTGGATGGGAGATGACCCTTTTTTTGTGGTTTCTCCTGTGAAGGCTGTGGCCATTATACAGCCTGAATAGATATCAATAATTACATGAATATATGTTAAATTTTCAAAAGTTACATAATGAGTGACATCCATTTGCCATAAACCATTAGATGTTAATCCTCAGGTATTCACTCTAGCAGATTGTAAAAGACCAATGGGGAGAAAAGGTGTACATTTTTGAGTCTCTGACAAGCTGTTGATAAACCTGCTTTTATGCAACTGCCATGGCCAAGGCCAGCAAGAGGCCTGAGCTGCTTGTGTCCCTATAACCTGGGTGGCCAAAATCCAGTCATAAAGTGTGCCATTTTGCACTGTCACTTGTAGCAGTAATTCACTTGCAGGTCAGCATGGGAAAAGAAAGAAGAAGAAGAAGCATAGCAAGCGAAGCAGCAGCAGAAAAAAAAGTCCTTTATTGTGTACAAGCAATCTTTTTATAGTATTGTGAACAAAGAAGGCAGCCTTCAAACATCAATAAATCAGTTCTTTCAGCTAATTAAACATAGCATACAGAAGTTTTTCTTTCTAATCAGAAGTGACCCGCTTCTCATGGCTAATCTACTTTCGGCCCAGAGTATGTTGAGCTCTGCTCTTTGTTAAGAACAGATAATAAAATTTTTCTCAGCGCCCTCCTAGCCCACTTGGCAGAACATCCCATTTGCAGGCAGACTCCATCAAGGACAGTAATAGTAACACAGTCACATCTGATTCTCTACATCTCCCTCCTTTTGTTTTTGTAAAAGAGCCATATCAGAATCGAAAAGAGAGGTTTCATGTTTCAGTTGCCTTCACTTTTTTCAGCGTTGGAAGACTATGTACAAAACAAAACACAAAACAAGAATTATTACAGTGTTAACTAAAGAAGCTGACAAAAGGTAGAAAAATGACTTAAAGGATTTAAATTAGCAATACTTGAAGACAATTTTTGTAAAATGTCAGATCCTGTTAGTTCAGGTAATGTCTTACTAAAGTTGTCCATAATAGTTTTTTTCTAAATTTATAATTTCTAAAGTTAAATTTTATGTCCATTTAACCATCTTTTAACAGTTTTTCAGGAATCACTGGTATTATATGGCACAGGAGTCACACAAATATGAGAAGAATTCCAGTCACACTTCAGTACACTTCTGGTAGCCAAGATAGTCTCTTGATCGCCAAGCCGGGAAACAATATGTTGAAAATTGATCACATCTGTAGCCAACTGAGAGTCTAAGTCCTTTTGTTGTTGCCACAATAAAAGAGCATCTTGATGCCATGTTTTCATGAAATTCACAGTTTGAATGCCTTGATGTAAAGCAATGCCAGCTACTGCAGCAGTGGCAGTTACAGAAGCAACTGCAAAGATTGAAGCTATAACTATTTCTATTAATCATCCAGAGCGATGTAACAAAACTTGAACAGCATTGTACAAATGAGTAACAGACAATGAATCAGACCAAGGATGAGTCAAATTAACAGGCATCCACAATTCTGTGCGAGCTTTAACAATAACTAAAGAATAATTATTAATTTCTATTAATTCCCAATTTGTTTTATTTACACATTGAGTAAGATAACAGTCTATATATGATATTGTTCCCCAAGTTACATTTCATTCCCAGTTTCCAATCATAAGAGATTAAGGGAATTAACCACATGTAGAAGCAAAATAAGTCAGATTATTATGTAGATGTACTTCAAAAGGAGAGGAACGGGACACATCTAACGTGAATTTTTCAGTCCATACAGTGAGTTTCCCAGATACTGCCCTTAATTTCCATATATCTCCTTGAATATTGGAAAACTTTATATGCTGTAACATTGGAGGGACCAAAGCATAATGTTGCATTTTAATTGTCTCATTACCCCAAGGATTTATTGTCCCATTATGTCGATGCCATCTTAAAGTACGATTTGACCAACTTTCTATAAATTCAGAATGATCAGGACTCCAATCAACTATAGTGATATTTTGATATTTGACTACTGTTTTAGGGTGATGATCATGGCATTTTTCCCACTCTAAATGAGTTAAAAAGGTTTCAAAATATTTAGCTGAACATAAAGGAAGATGAGTTCTGACAAAGCATTCTTTAGATGATAGGGATGATTGATTAACATATACACCAGAGGTATTAAATCCTCGGGAAGATATCATGACAGTAAAAACAGCAGTAGAATAACTATGATAATTAACTCCCCAAGTATTATAGGAATGAGTGTCATTATGTGCTATAAGAGGCAAACAGAAAGAATGAGCCCCTATGCACAATGGGACTCCTTCAACAGCTACAGTTATATTTGAAATATTATACAGATTTTTATGGAATGGAATATCTTCAATTCTCCCACATACAGGAACGGGGAAAAATTAGTATTATTAGTACACACACGATCTTCAGGTTCTCCCCAGGAAACACTGCGCACCAAAGGAGGGTTAGGAACATAGGCCCAATAAGCAAAAGAATGAGCAGAAACTATACTTACCTGGCAATTAATAATGGCAAGCATAACTAAAGAAAGATTAACAGGATTTAAAGGCTGATTTGCCTTTTGAAGGGTTTTTTCAGCTTTTTGAGTCAACTTTTTCATCAGTGCCCATGTTGGGGGGTCTGCTGTTTTCGTTGCCATCATAGGAGTTCTCTGCATTGCCAGATCCTGAAATTGTCTGACAAATGGGTCCCTCATTCTGTAATTTGATAAGTCTTGAAGGTACCCAGAAAGGTGTTTTACCTGTAGAAATAAGAGCAAACCCCCTTCCCATGTGGTGCAACAACCCAGAAACCCATTCTTTATTATCATCCCTGTACCATATAGGTATTTCTGATTTTAGAAATAATGGCTGAGATTTAAATGTTGAGAAATGTTGCCGAGCTGCAGGAACCTTGGAAGCTGACCAGACATTTAAAAAATTTAAAGTTAGTAAAGTTTTATGAATTATATTTTGAGGTGAATAAGCCATAGCCATATCCCCCCTTATTATTTTTAATAAATATTTTCTTAACGTACGATTAGCCCTTTCTATAATAGCTTGACCCTGACTATTGTAAGGAATGTCAAATGTATGTGTAATGTCATACTTTTGTAAAAATGAATGTAATTTTTGTGATGTATATGCAGGTGCATTGTCAGTTTTAAGTTCTCTAGGAATTCCCATGATAGCAAAACAAGATAATAAGTGAGAAATGACTGCATTGGCTTTTTTTTTAAGATAATGCTGTGGCCCATTGAAAATGAGTATGAGTGTCAATAGTATGATGTACATATCTTAGTCTTCCAAATGACTGAATTATAACAACATCCATTTGTCAAAGGGCATTAGGATGGAGTCCCCTTGGATTAACACCAGAAGGACAGTAAGGAATATTAAAAGGAGCACATGATGAACAGTTATTTTGTATTTTTTATAAAGTCCTTTAGTGTTTATATGATGTAAAGCATGTTCTAGATGAGCCTTTTGTAAGGGGAATAATAGTTGATCAATATTTTGATTTTTTTTGTTAAATGTCCTGGCAGTTTAGAATGTGTTCTAATATGAGTAAAATATACTGAAATTTGGCCTACTATTTTTGTTCTTATATTTACATGTACTCAGATAGCACATAGAGTCTTATTTTAGGTAAGTAGGGCTCTTTATAAATTTTAAGTAAAGTGTTGTAGTTTTAAAGTTTATTTTTGTTTTTTTTTTAAATATTATATTATAAATTTTATATAAATAATTGTTTAAGTTTATTTGAGTAAAAACTAACACAATATGATAACACATCTAAAACATGAAATAAAGAAAGGCTGAAAGCTTTTAGCCTTTTTTTTAGAAAAATAGAAAAATGTTTTTGTGTTGTATAATATTAACCTTTATGTAGATAAGGCTCTCATTAACTTAAAAAAATACATTTAAATTGTATCTCAGTGTAAAAAGTATCATAAAACTTTATATATCTTATTGATAATAGGCCCAGTTATAGAACATTAAATGATATAAATAAATCTCCAATATGTTATTTTTTTAAGCCTAAAATTACCATGCAACCTTTTGGAGAACACCAGCTTGATATAATTTTGTTTTTATTTTAAACTTTTATCTTAATGACTTATATACCTGGAAAATATGAACACATTTATATACAAAGAAGAGTAATAGTACCATAATTACTATTGATGTTTTTATATTAATTAAGTTTAGCTTTGAAAGAAATAACTTATTAGAATATTGCAAAATAACAGTTGTTGTTTAACCATATTTGTATAATCTTTAATTTTTTTTAAGAGTATTTGTTCAAAAATTTATATATATAGCCAAGGTACACAACCTTTTTTATCACTTACTTAAAACTATATAGCCAACATACATAGTCCTTCCTTATCACTTGTTTAAATCCTTTTATTTACTCACTTTTAGAAACACATTTTTTTATTAAATCCATACCTAGAACCTTTAAATTTTTTTTGTTAACCCCTTCTTTCTTTATACTTTGAAATGATCCTTGTAAATTTTTGAATTTATGTAAATTATTTTATTTTAATAAGAGGTATTTTGTTATTTGTAGTACACAATTAATCACATTTGTTTATATTATGAAAATATAGTGTCTAAATATTAGGGATGATAAAGAACCATCTATTTATTTATTTATTTATTTATATTATTTACCAACTTAAAAAATTATTAATAATGTTATTTAATGTAATTTAAGGAGTTAAAAGCATTGAATGGTATATTTAACATTTAGCATATTAACCTTGTAAATCAATCAGATATTTAACAAAAGTACTCATAAACAAGTAATCTTATATCTAATTAATTTACTAATTTTATCAAAACATTAGACAAGTATAATGAACAGTGTTAGCCATTTTGTTGTTGTTGTTGTTGTTGAAAAAAAGTCGTAGAACCAAAGCACATTAGTCATTAACATGTTAAAGACATCTTATTTTTTATCTGTTTACCCAGTTTAAATTGAACCATTAAAATCAGTGAATTAAAAATATTTTATGAGTGCTCTTTACATCTATATCAATCTTTATATCATGTACATGATATATGGACATATGCACAAACAGATATACAACATATAATACAAAGGTGCACACATAACACAATAAAGGCTTTGTAGCTATTTTAGGTGAAATTTCCATTGTACTGTTTAAATATTCCACAGTTGATCAAAAATAGAACTGATCAGAAAAACATTAACTCAGGTCTGTAGGATCAAAATTATGAGTTCAAAAAATACAGAATCTAGGAAATAGCAAGAGTCCTAGAAAAAATAACTGGCAGGTAATTAGAAAGTATCATAAAATTTATTTATTTATTTATTTATTTATTTATTTATTTTTTTACAATCCCTTTTAAAATGACCTGCTTTTCCACAATTGAAACAAGTTCCTGATTTATTGGGTTTAAGGGCTCCATCCATGGCTGCAGCAAAAGCAGAAACTTTGATGTTCAATTCCTCCCATTCCAGCACAAGCTTTCACATATTTCCTCAATGAAGTGTTTTGCCCTTTTAATGGCCCCAAAATATGCTTACATTCAGGATTTGCATTTTCAAATGCTAATGTTTCCAATAATACCTTTGTTATTTGATCTTGACTCATTGCCCTCATTACAAAAGTACACGGTCTTGCAAGAAAATCAGTGTAAGGTTCAGTAGCCCCTTGTGTAGTTTTAGTAAAGGAAGGTTGTTCCTGACCAGTGGGTATCACACATATCTAAGCTCTTAAGAAAACTTGTCAAACTTGTTGAAGATCTGGATCTGTATATTGAACCTGCTCTATATAGGCACGGTAATTACCCTTCCCCATAAACTTATCCTCCATAGGTCCTGGGGGATTTTGAGCTTCATTCTCTCCAGCTTGTTTCTGTGCCTCATCTTCCCATCAACTTTTCAATTGTAACCACTGAGATCCCTCCAAAACTGTTTTGGCTAATGTCTCCCAATTCAAAGGTATAAGTAATTTAGAAGTTCCCAAATATTCTAACATAACTAACACAAAAGGAGACTGAGGGCCATATTGAAAGGCTGTAGCTTTTAAATCCTATATAAACTTGTATTCCACTGCAGTATAGTGAACATCAATCATTGGGGGATTTTGAAGGTTTTGTTGTCTAGTTATAGGAAACAAATGTGGTGGATAAACAAAACAACCAGGAGGAGCTGCAAGATCATCATCATCACGTATCATAGTAAGAGGAAATGAAAAACATTGTTGTTCTCTACCCTCATCAACTCTATACTCTGTCATTGGAAAGAGAGAAGCATTAGAAGGAGTAGTAGGTTTAAGAGAAGACCTTTGTTTTTAATTTCATTTTATCCACAAAGGCCTCCATAATTTCTTTAATATTGGAGTCACTATCTGAACCTTTTAAATCTTCCTTATCACCCAGATCTGATTTAGGAGAGTCATCTATAGTATCACAAATATCTTTCTTGGGTTCCATTTTATTAACCTTATTATCAGATTTTGATGTATAAACTTGACTTTCACATAGAGAACCCTTTTTATTATTGCTTTATAATAATTGTAATGCCTGAGTAATAGCGTTACACAATATCCAAATCTTTAAAGAAATAACATTTCCAGCCTGATGTTGTTTACGGAGCTCTTTCTGAACCAATTTTCATTCCCCTAAATTTAACTGGACCTTAGTTTGATACTGGAACCAGTGGCAATGACATTTTATAATTTTAAATAACTCCTTGAGTCTCTTATGAGATGTTTTCACACCTATGGAATATAATAATTCCTGTAGTAACTCCACATATTGTTCCTTTAAGGACTGGGAGTTTCCCATGTTAGTTCTGAAAGTCCCCCTAAAGTTTCTTTCAACCTGGGGCGATGCCTTTCGATATTTGTTAGTTCTGAAAGTCCCCCTAAAGTTTCTTTCAACCTGGGGCAATGCCTTTCGATATTTGTTAGTTCTGAAAGTCCCCCTAAAGTTTCTTTCAACCTGGGGCGATGGCTTTCTATATTTGTTAGTTCTGAAAGTCGCCCTAAAGTTTCTTTCAACCTGGGGTGATACCTTTCTATATTTTTTTAATCCTGAAAGTCCCCCTTTCATTTTCTTAACCCAGGGTGCTTACCCTTTCAGTGCTGGATCCTGCCGACTACGCCAAGTGTAGCAGTAATTCACTTGCAGGTCAGCATGGGAAAAGAAGGAAGAAGAAGAAGCATAGCAAGCAAAGCAGCAGCAGAAAAAAAGTTCTTTATTGTGTACAAGCAATCTTTTTATAGTATTGTGAATAAAGAAGGCAGCCTTCCAACATCAATAAATCAGGTCTTTCAGCTAATTAAACATAGCATACAGAAGTTTTACTTTCTAATCAGAAGTGACCCGCTTCTCATGGCTAATCTACTTTCGGCCCAGAGTATGTTGAGCTCTGCTCTTTGTTAAGAACAGATAATAAAATTTTTCTCAGGGCCCTCCTAGCCCACTTGGCAGAACATCCCATTTGCAGGCAGACTCCATCAAGAACAGTAATAGTAACACAGTCACATCTGATTCTCTACAGGCACTACTGCTGCTTTATGTTACTTATTGAGTCCATCCCAGATCAATTCCTTGGCTAGGGCTTCCCTAGCTCTTTCATGAGACACCTTCCCTTCTACCGCCTTGTTTTCTCTGTCAGTAAACTGTGGCAAGTCCTCAGTGGCTTTATGCCTTAAGCCCTGTAGAGAAACTGTGCCTCCCCCAGCTTGTAACTTCATCCGGGCTCTCAGAACACAGAGCTGCACCTGATCAAAATAATTTTGTGAGCCTGTAGCCTGTACCACAGGGGAACTGTAGATTCCCTCTTCCTGCAAGCATTCAGCTGGGAGGTTAACATTTGTGATGTGGTTATGATCCCCCTGCTGTTCACATTCATCATAGAAGAGTGTCTTCCACTTAAAAAATGTTGCAGGCTCAAGAGCTGCTCTGGCTAGGTCTTTCCAAACTTGAGGGCAATTAAGTCCAAGACTGAGTGATTCCAACATTTGTTTTAAATGGCCCATGGGGCCCATCCTCTTTTACCTCCTTCTTGAACTCCTCAGGGTACCCTATGCATGTGGTTACCAAGTGGCAGGGTGCCATATTGACGGGGAAGGCTTGCACTCCCCTACCTATCTCTTATCTTACATAAATCTTCAAACGGATCTCTGGCCTCTTGGAATGAGTTTCTGGGAGATCATGGCTTGGGCATGTCTGGTGCGATGGTCATCTCTAAACTGTCATAATTCTTTGCTGGCTGTGACATTGCCTCATAAGGAGGCAGGTGCCATTGACTCAGGAAAGGATACAATCTTTGCCTGTCAGTAGAAAGTGAACTTACATCATTTGTGGTCACCCCTTCCTGTACCATGAAGGCTAGCAGTACTGTTTCCTGCCTCTCTCCGTTTTGCACCTGTTTTGATTGCTTTCTTTGAAATAGATTGTCGTCCCTGCTTTCCTTTGCCTGCTGTGTTTGCTTGCTTATAGGTAGATTGTCACCTCCGCTGTTTTTTTCCTTGCCTGTCTTTCACAGCCTCATGTTCCCTCAGAGCCATCATTATATGGCAAGGGTCTGTTGCAGGGCCCCCTCAACATTGCTGAATGGCTGTCACAGTAGGAAAAAAATGTAGTGGTAAATTATACCCCTGTCTTACTTCAGCTTTCCACGCATTTGCCATTATCTTGTCCCATATCCTAGGATAAAAAACATTAGTAGCACTTATTCATGGACTGGTATCAATCACAACTCTTATTCAGGGTAGAAATTCTGGTATCTAAGAGAGTGGGTAGCACTTTCATCTGTGAGACTTTAGTGGTTCTCCCTTTCCCCTTCCTCGCTGCTCTGTGAGGAGTCACACCCTGCCTTATTGGATTACCCCAGGTCTCTGTCCAAGTGCCAGCTCCATGGGCTCTCTCTCATCCAGCAAGGAGGTCCACAAAAAAGGGTAGAGGAGTGTGTGGCTGTGGAGTTGCTAATCAAGACCTCTGGAGACCAAGCAGGAAGTAGGTGTGATTTTAATGTGCAGTTACCATGTATATATACTCAGGCAGTGGCTAAGCAGATTACAGGCAGCCACCAACACAATTTCTGGCCAACTGGCCTTGCAACAACTAATAAAGAAGCAGGCTGTGGGGCAAGTGCAGGGACTGCAATACGTGGCCTCAGCTCAGGGCTGCGCCTATGGGGTAAGCAGTTTGCCTTTCATAGGCCTAGCACAGGGGAGTGGTTGGCCACTCAGATGCCCTTAATATATGCCATGTATTCAGTACTGCACGCACTTGTCCCCACAACCTGTATCATTGGTTAGTGGATCATTATGTTCCTAGAATTAAAATAGACAGACAGGATGTCTACTTCTTCTAATTGGTACTTTCTCTATATAGTGGAAGAATTCTAGGTCAGATGAATTAACGTCCAATTTAATAAAAAGTGTAAAGTTATTGTTAATAAATTTGCAAACCCTGAGCCTCTTGAATAAAGGGGAGTCTGGATTCTTTGAGGAAGGTCTATGATTCCCTGTGAAAATGTGTACTCTTAATTTTTCTCCCAGAATTCCCTGAAGAGACATACAGCCTTTTCAAGGGTAAATGCTCATATAGGGGAAGAAAATAATACTTTTTTCTAGGATTAGTAGAAAATGGTTCATAACTGAGATTAAATCAAGAAAATTTAAAATGTCACTGTGCTCTTCCAGAGTATTGGCTTATAGAAATTAGATTATCCATAATGTTTTTGCTTAGTGTCATCTCAAAATAGGTCCAGTAGTTTCCTGAATTGATTCTAAGGTCATTTCCTCAAATATTAAATGTATAAATAAAATAGAATTACTTAGAAACTGGCAGAAATATCATATTTGTTTCCTGACCAATGCAGAGCTAGCCATTATGTCGGAAAAACTCAGTGGAAGCAACTTGAACTGCTTCAACCTAGGAAATCATAAACCAAAAGCAATATTACCTTCCTGGAAGGATTTCAGAAATTAGTGCCACTATGAAGAATTTGTAGGATATATAGAAGTGGTAAGTCTTACTATATTTCCATTCAGTTTAGCTCTTTGAATTTTGCAGAAAGCAGATGAATCTTGGAGAACAGCGGTAGTTTTTCATAATCAAAAATAAGTGTTATTTTCAATTTAATCAGTTGTACCAAATGCATTGCTTGAACAAACTAATACATCTTCTGATGTCTGCCATGCAACCACTAATAAGGCAAATACTTTTGTACCCATACCTCCAAATGGAAATTAGCAGAAATATTTTGAATTCCATTGGCAAGATCACCAACGTTTTCACTTTCATCTATAATTTAGAGCTTAAAAATGTACACCCAAAGGTCCTTTATTTTAGAGCTTAAAAATATATACACCCAAAGGTCCATATGTTATAGGCTTAGTCACCAGACCCTAAATGGTGTATGGAGGATATGAAAGCTTTGAGGGGTAGGGCTTAATGGGAGAAAGTTAGGTCATTAAGGGTGTGTACTTGGAGGTTGGGACCCCAGCCCTTTCTTCCTTTTCTTTCTTGCTTTCTCACTCTGAGGAAAATGGCCTTCTCTACCCCATGGTTCCACCAAAATGTACTGTGCCACTAGAGGTCCAAAATAATGGGGTCAACTGATCATTAACTGAAAATTCCCAAACTGTGAAACAAAATAAACCTTTGCCTTTATAGCCTTATCTTCCTAAAGTATTTGTTGAGGTAATGTAAAAATGACTAACATACTGTCCTACCTCAGGGTTATATCAGTTCCCCAATAAATAAATAAATAAATAAATAAAACAAAAAATTAATTAATTAAAATAAATACACCTTTGTTTGCTATAATGGAGTTCAACTTCTCATTGAAATACCTGAAGAAAATATTTTTTCCACTTCTATAATTCTGTAGTACATATTTTTTCATTAATGATCAGACTTATTATAGGTTGTTTTAGAGGTATTTGCTTTACTTCTGCCTTCTAGTCTGACCAATTAAAGGCAAACTTTATAAAGAATTGTAAATGTTATAGCTACTATAGAAAGAGTTATGCATACATTATTTAGCTTAATATAACAATTGTGTCATGAGTAAAACATCACTAGGCACCATTATTAATATTTTAAAGTTGAGGAATCCAAGGCACAGGCATACTAAATTATCTTTCTCCATAGCAAACAGTAAGTAAAGAAATCAGAATTCAGATATATTTTACTTGATTATAAGTTCTTTCTCAATGCCACCATACTGTAATGGGACTGATATTGTCTTAAAAATACCTATTAACTACAGTTTTCATACACAGTAAAAGCTGAATAAATGTTAATTTCTTGATCTTCACAATGGAAAATAAATTTACAGCTTTAAATGGCATCTTGTGTCTCACCAGAGTCCCTCCTAGCTTTACTAAAAAATAATTATAAAGACAGAGAAACATTCAGAAACTCACAGCTTCCTAAGCTTGAAAGAAAACCATTATTGCTATTGTGTCTTTTATTGTAAGAACTACGGAGATTGAGAATGGTAATTTGTCTCCTGAGAAAATACTAATAAGTTATGATTAAAGATGAAGTGACTTATAGGTTTTTATTTTAACATAGCATTAGCCTTAAATTACCCAACGCAAACTTGCCTGTATGTTGGAAGATAGAGAAAATGGAAACAATACAATTATGTAAATAATTACATAGCACTTATATACCAGGCATCATTCTCAGAATTTGCACAAGTCTATCCCCATTGCTACATCAAACTACCTGAAACTGGGAAATGTTTAAAGAACAGAAATTTGTTTCTCACAGTTCTGGAGGCTGAAAGTCTAAGGCCAAGTCACCAAGAGATTCACTGTCTGGTGTGCATCTTCTTCCTGCCTCTTTGCTGGGCAGGAGGGATGACCACCAAGTCATCACATGCCAGAAGGACAAAAGGGCATAGCTACTTCCTTCTAGTCCTTTTATAAGGTAATTAATATCACTTATGAGGATATTGTGAAGGCTTAATCCCATTCGAAGACCTCACCACTTTTTTTTTATATTGGGGCACTCAACCACTAAGTCATATCCCCAACCCTATTTTCTATCTTATTTAGAGACAGGGTCTCACAGTGAAGACACTGTGAAAGTACTTTATAAATTGTATTGTTTCTCATAAATTTACATGTATTTGATGACACTTCAAATTTCACAATTGTAGTAGTGATAAAACTATTGCACAAGAAATACAAAACAAATTGTTCCTCCTCTTTGTTTATGCCTGAAATATGCCTAAAATAATCCATATGATACCACTTAACCCCATACTAGCTCAATTCCAAATACAAGAGTAATCTTTACATATTTGAACTTAAGAAATGTAACTGTAAAAGCAATTATAGCACAAAAATATTTCTTAAAGACAGTAATTTCCCAAGAATAAGTGTCCATTAAACATTTGTTCAATATAGAATGATTTTACTTTTTGTTTCTTATTAATAACTAAGGGACAGCAAGGATTCACAATTGCGTCTTCATTCCAAATCACCTGACAAAAACATATATACAAAATAAAGTGAAATCCAAATTAAGTGTTTGGATGTTGTCTTTCTGAAGTTTCTTGGGAAATTGTGAGAGTATTTGGAAAGATCTGTTGCCAACTTTAGGAAGTCTGACATTACATAACTACAGTTCAAACGCCTTTCTAAATACAATGCACTTTTTTTTGAGGTGGGGGCATAGTTAGAAGCCCTTTTTCTTAAATGCTAGCAGAATTGATGAAGTCTTTCTCTGAGTTATTGTACAAGGCACCACCTATTAGTTTTATTGGTCTTACCCTCAATGTGGCTCAGGCCTTCAAGTGTGTCTTTGGAGCTCTTTTTGTTTGTTTATTTAGAACTTTTTTTTTCATTTTGTTTTAACATGGAATTCTTATATATAATGAATGCCAAGAAGAAGAAAAATATGGATTTACAACCAAGGCTAAACTTTCCCCAGAACTTCTCCCACTTTTTTCTAAACATCACCAGTTGCATTCACCTTTATTTGAAAAAAAAATTTTTCTTACCCCCTACACAGCCACTGGCAGTGACTGCCTCTGGCTACCTCAGCTTTTGAGACTCACATTCATTCCTTCAAAAAATAATAATGGGAGTCCTAATGCTGGTAATGCTGGAGGGATTCAAGATAGCGATTCAAATGTTGCCTGTTATTATTTTTCAGGACCTCTGATCCAGAGAATTTATACACATTGGTGAGTGAGTGAAAGTCAAAGATGAACTGATGGCTCTCAGCTGCCTTGATTCACAGAACTGGAGTTACAGAAAGAGGCATCAATATGCTCTGAACAAAAGACTCCAAAATTGCCTTATTCCTTCCTGCCCAGTCTTTCTAGTCTACTTTCTTCAGTATTAATTAGCAAATGAACCAATCCAAAAACCACTTAAAGGTTGGCTATTTACACACTCATCCTCATTTTTGAAGAAAAGAGGTTGATTAAATTACTTTAAAAAGAAGGGAGGTGGTGGTGCCAACATACTTAGTTCATTAATTTATATTTAAAAAGAAAAAAAAAATTGTTATTCCTCCTTCCCCCCACATTCCCCACACCCTCCATGCTTTCTACTTTCTCCCGACTTTGTATGGGATTAGTAAACGGGAAAGAATGTTCATGGAGAAGTTATTACTATAATGTGCTGATTGTTACATTAATTCTTCCCTCCTCCTCCCCAGCTCTATTGCTTGGCAGAAATTTTGGAATTTACTCAGGAACTACTTAATGAGATTGTCGGTGGGTGGGGTTAGTTTAATCTCCTCTCACAAGCCTCTAAGCACTGGGAGAGGTTGTCTTTGAAGAGGAGCAGTGGTAAAATGGAGAGGGCAGGGATGAGAAAAAGAAAGGTTGCTGATCACCAATGGCAAAGTTTATTTTGTCTTAGAATTAGATTTGAATAGTGAGGAGAAGTGAGGGAGGGAAAGCGCGAGGTGCCAGGCATGGTGGTGAATAAGAGTGTTAAATTGGGATGGGTTGGGATGATCTCTTCATGATTTTTTTGTGTCTGGAATGCCTCCAACTCCTGAGATCAATGTACCGATGAGAGGGAAAGAAGATGGGGTGGTTAGGTTGATGATTAGAATCTACAATTAAAGGACATTAAGCAAAGGGGAATAAAACAAGGCAAATTCTGCATATGAAGGGAGTGTGGGGGTAGGGATTTGACACACTTGTTAGGGTGTACTTTTTCTGTCATTAGGACAGGCTATGTTGTGACCCAGGAAGATTTTAATAGAGAATTCCTAACTTCTTTCCCTTTAATCAATGTTTTTTGAGAGTCTACATAAATTAAAATGCATGAGTTTTATGATACAAAGCTTATAAAATGTTTTATAAACTCTTCTGTGCAAAAGAAATACAGAGTAGTTATCACTGTCATTGATTTCTCTGGACATGTCTGAGACAAATTCAATTTATATATTGAGAAGTGAAATATTAATTTTTATTTAATTAAAAACATTATTATATACCACTTTCTATCCCAAAGAACGTAAATGAAATTTTTAAAAAATATATATTTTTTGTTACACATGGACACCATATCTTTATTTTGTTTATTTATTTTTACGTGGTGCTGAGGGTAGAACCCATGGTCTCACATGGGCAAGGCAAGCACTCTGCCACTGAGAGAACACCCCAGCCCAAGTGAAATTTTGTTGGTGAAGACAGTATGCTTCTCTACATATTTTTATAGACAATGGGAATAATTTTTAAAAATTCTCCTACAGTTTTGAACATAAATAACATTAAATACAGACGTGCATTGCTTAATGACAAGAATATATATTCAGACATGTGTTAAGTGATTTTCTTGTGTGAACATCGCAGTATGTATTTATGCATTTATACAAATCTAGGAGTATAGATCAATCACCAGATGTGGTGTCTTTCTTTTTTCTTTTTGAAAGTTAAAATTTTTTACTATTTAAAGGTCATTTTATCAAAATCAAGCAATCAAATAAGAAAAGTAAACTAATTTAGTGAATGTGAGATATAATGAACATAAGATCCTGTTGTCAGTGTAACACATCAAACTGTTTTACAGTAAAATTTTTCTTTATTAGCAGAAGTACACTATAAAACAGCAAAGATATAGTAAATACATAAACAAGTAGCATTATTATTATGATTATAAATCATGTTGTTATCATTATAAATCATTATTACTATTCATAATTGTATGTACTATATTTTCATATGACTGTGCAATAGGTTTTATTTAAATCAGTATCACCACAAACGTGGGTAATGTATTGTTAATGATATTAAGTGCTATGGTGTTAGTAGGAAACAGAAATTCTTGGCTTTATTACAAATTTATGGAAACATTTTTATGTGTGGTTTGTTGTTGACCCAAACATAATTTAAAGGTGAATAACTATTAAAGATGAGTACAAATTTTAATTTTGCTCAAAAATAAAATAAAACCCAATACTCTCCTAAAATTATCTAAATTTGAAAAGTATAAAAAAATGAGAGGTTGGCTGGACATGGTGGCACACATCTATAATCCCAGAAACTTGAGAAACTGAGTCAGGAGAATTGCAAGTTTTAGGCCAGTAGAAGCAAGAGAGAGAGCCTATCTCAAAATAAAAAATGCTGAGATGTGACTCAGTGGTAAAGTGCCCTGAGTTCAATCCCCTCTAACCACCACTCCAAATTGAGATGTTGATTAAAGAACAATATTCATCTTTTATATTTTTCTACCAGTTACACTGTAATACTTATATTTTGTTTTTTCATCCAGTTGATGAAGATTTAGATTTAAATTCATAAACTGACAGGTATATTGCACTCTTTTCCTCCATATTTCTGATTTCCTCATCAATGATACATCAGTTCATATAAAAATTATTTTAGGGCTAGGGATATAGATTAGTTGGTAGAGTGCTTGCCTTGCATGCACGAGGCCCTGTGTTCAATCCCCAGTACCTCCCACCCACAAAAAAAAGAAGAAGAAAAAATTATTTTATATGCTTGAAACCCATTTAATGGCTATTAAAACAATCAATGATTACAATCTTGAGTATGTTTTTGTACATACTTCTTAAAGTTATAAGTACTGGGGTGATTTTTATAATTTACTTCTTGATTATCATATTTCCACTATTTACCAAATCTGTGTATTGTCTATGTAAGAGATTTTTCAGTTTTATTAGTTTTATCTCCAAGAATTTACCCTTGTATTTTTTACCATCTTAATGGTAGGTGAGTTTTCTAATTCATTACATTCTTTTCTTACCCTTATTTACATGTGGGGGATTTATTCTATTACTCTTATGTGTAAACATCTATTAATGTCTCATAGGTTTTAATTATCATTAAGTTTCAAGCACTGTGAATTTTAATGATTAATTGTCCCATTAATTACTACAATTATGTTTATAAATTTTCAAGCGTACTCTTTTTCAAGGTTAGCCTTAGCAACTTAGTAAGATCCTGTCTCAAAAAAATATTTTAAAAATTCAGTGGTAGAGCACGCATGGATTTAAATCCCAGTACAAAAAAATCTAGCTCATCAACTTTGTTTTTTTTAAAAACTTCAAGATTCTGAAATGATTTCTTTCCATGACTTATCAGTTCTGCAAGATAGAGGTTAAAATCGTCACTATCACTCTGCTTCTGTACACTCAGTCATTCTGGACCTTTTATGATTTTTAAACACTCCAAACCTATTCAAAGTCAAGGTCATTTATTTAGTATTTTGAAGTGTCTTTGTTTCCAGATTCTTCAAGACTAGTATCCTTACTTTCTTCAGGTTACATGACCTGTGCACTAAGAACCATTATGGCAGATTTAATCAAGTGGAAGCCTATGAGATGTCTTCAACCAGCCCCTTCCTTCTCACCAAAATAGTAGAAGAGAAGCAATATTGTATTCTAGGAATAACCTGAGATATTAATGCCACCAAAAAAGAAATATATCAGAGTTCTCCTCATCATATTTTTCATTCAACTTTTCCTTGACTCCAAGAAAAAGCAGATAAATTGTGGCAGATTATGATATATCATCAAAAATTTAAACAACTGGTAAGTTGTTTGGTATGGTATCCTTACTGAAATGGATTAAAAACAGAATCTGGCTTTTTATCTATTGGTCTAGGGAATGCATTTGTCTCAGTCCTCATCAGTTCTTGTTTATGTGATAAGAAAGAAGTACACATTTGTTGTATTGTCCCGTGGTTAGTTTCTGTTCTTTTTTACACTAGTGTCTGCAAATATTTTGGTTATCTTGACTTTCTGCAGTACATCATGTATATGTATGGGTGGGAGAAAACTTAATGAACATTCAGAGATCTACCACAGCAGGGAATATTTAGGAGTCCAATGTCATGTAATAGGCTTGAACACTCTTTTGGGGTAGGTATATTTGGATTCTGGTAGCAGCATGCTGTGGTCCAAAAGTTTATGTTCTCCTAAAATTCAGGTTGAAATCCTTACCTATAAGTTGAAGGTACACAGAGATAGGGCCATTTGTGAGGTGACTAGGTCATGAAGGTAGAGCCCTCATGAATAAGATGAGTGCCCTTATAAAAGAGACTTGAAAGAGATCCTTTGCCTCTTCTACAATGTGAGGTTAGAGTACAGACAGCTGTCTATGATTAAATGGGCTCTCATCCCACACCAAATCGGACAGTACCTTGATCCCGGAATCATCAAAAACCTCCAGAATTATAAGAGGTAAATTTCTATTTATAAGTGATGTAGTGTGTGGTATTTTGTCATAGGAGCCTGAATGGACTATTACAAAGCACAGATTTCATTTGGAATTATAATCAATTACTGATTTTTGGATGATGTTTTGAGTAGGACAAACAACAATGCCTACTGGACTATATTGCAATCTGTCCTTTCTTTTGGCCCATATGATCAGTAGGTCACTTACACCAGACTAAACAAGAATATATGAAGAAAAGAGTGAATTCAGTTGTCAGTGGATGATAGAGTCTATAAATGTCTGTTAGTTCCTGTTGATTAGTACTAATTTTTAGTTGTAAAGCATACATAGTGTATGTCTGAATAATCTACTTAATGGTAACAGAGGTGTGCTAAAATCACCCAGTATTACTGAATTATGATCTGTTTGATTCTGTATATTGAGAAGGGTTTGTTTTATATATGCAGATGCATGATTGTTTGGGGGATAAATATGTATTATCTTATCTTGTTGCTGGATTATTTCTTCAATGAAGTGACCTATTTCATCTATTCTGATTAATTTTGAGTTGAAATTACTTCAGTCTGAAATGAAAATAGATACCAGTGCTTATTTTCAATTTCCATTTATATATCTTTTCTGGTTCTTTCACCTGTAGTCTGTGGATGTCTTTGTAAGGGGAGTCTCTTGCAAATAACATGTTGGTATGTCTTGTTTTGTCATCCAATCTGCCGATCCATGTATTTTTTTAAGACTTAAGACATTTTTATTCAAAAAGACAGTATCCATATAAATTATTAAGATTTTATTATTGATATAGTTTAATGACAGTATCCTTATAAATTAGTAAGATTTTATATTGATATAGTCTGACTTGACTGTATCCATCATGAGCCATATCCACCATAATTGCCCCTGAGCAATCTGGATTTTTTTTGCATAGTTTCCCAGCAGATCACAAATACATAAAACCATTGAAGTCATATGTGGTGCTTTACTTTCAAACACTGGATCCAGGGATACATCTGACTTTTCACTATGATTTTAAGATAAGCCAGATTAAAAAAAAAATAAAAAAGATAAACCAGGTACATTGCAGCCAAGAAGAAGTCACTTTTTTTCCTCAGCCTTAAACACTGTCCTCTTTCTGACCTAAATTGTGGGGATTCAACTGGTCTTGGTGCTACTAGAACTATGCTTCCATCAGTAAGTCCCCTAAGAAATTGGATTTAGTCTGTCTGATTTCTTTCTTGTGTCTATGGCACATTACGGTTAGTCCCTTTATACTAGGACTGGATTGTCCCAGAATACATTTCAAAAAGAATACTGTAAACAGTAGAGCAAATAAAATCTTTTTTCTTTATTCTTTTCTTGGTACTGAGGATTGAATCAGGTGCATTTTATCACTGAGCTACATCCATAGCCCTTTTTATTTTCTCTTTTGAGGCTGGGTCTTGCTAAGTCCAATTTTTGTCTTTTGATTGAAGAGTTTAGGCCATTTATATTAAATATTACTAAAGATGATTTTATTTCTTGCCATGTTGATTTGTTTCTAATATTTAATTCAGACTTGACTCTCTTTTAATTGACTATTCTAGTGAATTAATCTCTATTTGGCTTTCATTTTTATTTTTCATTTCTTCTACATGAAAAATTTAATTGAGTATATTTTTTGTGTAAGCTCAGAGGTTATGAATTCTTTAGTTTCTGCACATTGGAAGATTTTTATTTCAGACCACAAAAGTCAAGGGTAAAATATTTTCTCTCATAGGTGGATGTCAGAACAAAGTAAGGGGAAAATATAAATAAATAGTGGTATATAAAAATAGAAATGAGATCAGTGGAGTAGGATAAAGGTATTGAGAGGGAGAATGGAGGGACAGGAAAAGAGAATGGTGGAATAAATCTGACCAACCTTCCTATGTACATATGTGAATATACCAGAGTGAATCTCACCTTTATGTTTAGCCATAGTGCACTAATTTTAAACAATTATAAATTGAAGAAAGATTGGTATGGTAGAGAAAAAATGATCATGGTGGGGAGCAGAAAAGAGGATAAGGGGAAGTGCTGGTGACTGAAATGGAGCAAATTATATTCTATGCTTGTATAATTATGTTGAAGTGAATCCCCATGTTATGTGTATCTATAATTAAGTAATAAAAAGAATATATGCTGAGGTTCTGTAAAGCCCTAACAGAAGGTATTTTTTTTAGTACAGAACTTTAGTATGTAGAACAAGATATGCTTTCTAAAGTACAGAATAACTTTTCAATTGAAGACAAGCTCTCGATGTGTTGCAGGCTCTATAGAAACTAAACAATTGATGCTGGAAGATGAGTAGCCTATTTCATGTGGTCTGCTGTAAGATCCATCAGGTAAGTACAACTACCATGCATTGTTGAATGCAATTAGTACATTGAAGTTAGTCTGACTCAACAATAAGGGCTCCCTCCCAGTGATGCCAATCTAACTTCTGATGATGTTGAATGAAAAACCTGCCAGCTGTGGAGCATGGTGCTCAGCTCATGATGAAGCACCTTGGTGAGAACAGGTGGCCTTTGGTGATAATTCAATTATATCCAATTTTTTATATCTCACAATTCTTCCTTACCAGACTGACAACAGTTCCCAATTTCCCTTCTCTGGTTATGCTACCATCATCATCTTTGAGGTTTAAAGAATACATGAATTAATAATATGAAATCACACAAATATAGCTGAAGACTAGGAAATTAATTTTGTAGCCAAGAGTAGAGAGACAATGCCCCTATGACTAGAGTACATTGGTTCCTCTGTATGCCTGGAATTGGCCAGCCAAATTGAATAAAGACATAGGCTATTAAAGATTCAGCAAAGGCCCTAGCTTGACCATAAGCTTTGTACTCCAGGATATGATATATGCATTAAAGCAGAAGCCAAAACATAGTCTTCCCAATAAGTCTTCCCAATAAGTCTGGAAAACAAGGTATCAAAATAGGATTTTCCTATGTCACCATTACTCATATTGATTAATATTCCTCTTTCCTATAATCTAATTTATACATTCTCTTTTCTGGGTAGAGTGCTTCAACCATAAAATATGGTAAGGTTGTATGACCTTAAAAATATACCTGTTGTCTTGTGGACATTAAGAGTTTCTTCTGCTTGTAGTACACAAAGTAGAAAAGAAGTTACCACTGACAGAAATGGTTGATTTGGGTTACACCAAGGAGATAGTGTTGTTGCTACTCAAATAGGGAAGAAAGAAGTGAGCCTAAATCCTAAAAGATTCATTGTGACATCTCTTTGGTTTTCTGAATATAGTGGCAACACTCCAGACTATAGGCACAGGGAATTCCTCAATAAGGCCCCTAAAACTTGGAAAATAAACGGGATGGTGTTAAATTTAAAAGTTTCTGCTGCTACAGAAAAAAAAAAATAATTTTACATATCAATTATTTATTTATTTACTTACTTACTTAGTTACTTATTTTTGGTACCAGGGATTGAACCGAGGGGTGCTTGGCCACTGAGCCACATTGCCAGCATGCACATTAATTCTTTCCCATCAATATTTCTAAACTAATTGTTGCTTTAAGTTTTCTTTGAGATACTTTTGAGTTTTCTGTATACACTACCTCTAGTCTAAGCATATTATCAGTTTTATATTTTCCTTTTAATCCCTGTACTCGAATTTTTGTTGTTGTTGTTGTAGTTTTTGCACCACACTGGACATCCTATATACTGTTGAAGAAAGAAGTGGTAGAGCAAGCATGCTTTTTTTGTTTGTTTGTTTCCAATTTGTCGGGAGTAGGATTTTAGTATTTCATGATTAAATATATTTGGCCTTAATATTTTTTGTGTGGATATGCTATCAGATAAGCAGTTAAGGAAGTTCTCATCTATTCCTGGATTCTTGTATTTCTTCTTTTTGAATCATGAATGGTTTTAATTTTATCAATTTAATTTTTATATATACTGAGGTGATGTTTTCTCCTTTTGCCTTGCTAATGTGATAACACTGATTTATTTTCAAAAATCAAAACACAAATGTACAAAAAGGCAAACACCATTTAGTTATGCTCTTACTGTTAATTTTGGCTCAATTGTCTTATGTGTTTTTTTAAGAGAGAGAGAGAGAGAGAGAGAGAGAGAGAGAGAGAGAGAGAAAGAGAGAGAGAATTTTTTAATATTTATTTTTTAGTTTTCCGTGGACACAACATCTTTATTTTATTTTTATGTGGTGCTAAGGTTTGAACCCAGTGCCCCACGCATGCCAGGTGAGCATGCTACAACTTGAGCCACATCCCCAGCCCCTGTCTTATGTTTTAAAAATATTTTTCTTAGTTTTCTTACATTGAAGTTTAGCATACAAATAAAATGTCATTAATTCCAATTAATAACATCCTGATAGTAAGCACTATTCTTACTTCTACCATTATAGATTTGATTTGCTTATGCCTTATATATGTAGAAACATCTGTGTAGTATGTAATCCCATGTATCTACCTTGATTAATTCAATATCATATCTCTTTTTACTTACATGAAAGTCAATCTATATTTTATATATTTATGTGTAGTATGCCATTTATAAAGATATGAACAAAAGTTATGAGAATATGTATAGCAGCTTTCAGGGGCCTATATCATTCATTTCTATTGAGTTTGTTTATTTATTTATTCACTTATTTATTATTTTTTGGTACTGGGAATTGAACCCAGGGAACATAACCACTGAGTCACAGCTCCAGTTCTTTTTATTTTGAGACAGGGTCGTTCTAAGTTGCTTAGGGACTCACTAAATCGCCAAGGCTGACTTTGAACTTGTCATCTTCCTGCCTCAGCTTCCCAAGATGTTTGGATTACAGGTGTGCACCACCACACCCAGCCCTATTAAGTTTAATCACAGGAGTAGAAGGACTACATTAGAATATTGTATATTCAGATTAGTAAATAATGGTAAAAGTTTGTGAAGATGGTTTTATCAGTTGAAAGTCACACCAGAAGTGTACAAGAATCCTAGTTGTTTCCCATCCACACTAACACTCAGTGTGGTCTTTTATTCTTTTCTTTTTAAGTTTTGCTATTCACATGGAAGAGTAGTAGTAGTGCATTGCAGTTTTAATTTTTACTTTCCTGTAACTAAATATTTTAAAACATATTCATAGCATTTGCATATTTTGTTTTCTGAAGTGTCTGTTTATTATTTTTCTCATTTAAAAAAAAGGTTTTATAACATTTTATTTTTATTTGTAGTTTCCTATGTATTTCCATAAAAGTAAGATATGTGTATTGCAAATAGTTTCCCAGTCCTTAAATTCATTTTTCTCACTAGCAATGTCTTGATGTACCACAATTTTCAATTTCAAAAAAGCTTAATAACATTAATATCTATGATTTTGTATTTAAGAAGTCTGCTTAAGTAATCTTTGACTACTACAAAGACATGAGATTTTTCTTTTTTATCTTTCAGAAGCTTTCTTTTCTTTTCTTCCTTGTTTTAATGTTTGCTTTTAGATTTTGAGTTCTTCTGGAGTTTAATTTTGGGCACAGTGTAAGGTGGATATTCAATTGAAGCAGCACCATTTTTGAAAACAACCAGATCTCCCTGTGTATAGATGTGTTGTTTTTAGTGCCTTAATTACTACAGCTTTTTATCATTTTTTGTTGTTTTCACTCCATATTTCCATACATATTTTTTAAAAATTTCTTTTATTTCGATTGTAATTACATTAAATCCAT
The DNA here is from genome assembly GCF_048772815.1 of Callospermophilus lateralis. Lineage (NCBI taxonomy): Eukaryota > Metazoa > Chordata > Mammalia > Rodentia > Sciuridae > Callospermophilus > Callospermophilus lateralis. Next base: position 227,521 of record NW_027513711.1, read on the forward strand.
GGATGAATTTGGATAGAAATATCTGTGATATTAAGTTTTTTAATCCAAGTATATCATAGTCCTCCTGAATTTTATCTTAAACATATTTTATATTGGCTTCAGCACACTGTTATATTTTAGTTATCCCTTCAGTTACATCCACATTATTACTAAAAAATATTGAACTAGGCAGAAGGTGACAGAGGTTGCTGTGTCAACCAATGAAGAAGTTTCCTCCTGGAAATTGATGTGGAGATTGATGTGGAGATTCAATGTCTCTCCATATTTATGTTTATTCAACTAATTATGAAATCATTAATATTCATTTTCATGAATCTCTTATTTCCCTTTCTTGCTGCAAATACAGAAAGATATATTTTTTACATTTACAAGAAAGCATAATTAGAGTTTTTATGTTATTTGCACACTGTATATTCAGGGGAAATTAGAAGCAGCATCAGGCTTTCTGGAAAAATCCTCTCAGCTCCTTGTGCATGGTTACTTTCCTTCCTTTGTCTCTACTCTGCTCCCATTAGCTTTAATCCCAACTCTTATAGTTGTCTGTGAGAACACATTTGTTCATTCAATGTGCTACATCTTTAGTGCTTTGTTAGAGCATATTGTTCACTTGATATTGTTCAGCCTTAAAGTTTGGTCTGAGTTTCTGCTTTCAGATATAATACCTTATGGGTAAAGGCCAAAACAATGATCTACCTGGATTTCTAATTAGGCTCAATATTCTTCTCATGCTTACATCCTGACTATTGTAATCAGTGGCAAAATCCTACATCTATAAATTTAGTGATTCTAAGAAAATAAAATTTAAACCTAGTTGGTACAAATAATTCCACCCATATTGGCTCCTCATTTTCTAATTTTGGATATCTGGTAATGTCCTGTTACTAATTTCCCCTCTGTAATTTTACCACTATCAATTTTAAGTTCACATTTATAACTGTCAGATCTATATGTTACATCTATCCACAATTATAAAGTACTCTGTCTTCTATAAACTGTTCTTTTTCCACTTGTAAGTATATCATTGAAATCAGTCTTAGGATATACACCTAGTTACCAACATTTTTTTTTCCTTATTATTTTCTTCTAAGATGTTTTTAATAATATTTATGAATTGATATGATTTAGTAAAAGACCAATGAGAGAAACTATTTATCACAGAGATTCAATTTTTTAGAGTCATCCAGTAAAGTTAAAGGTCACTTATAGTTGTTGAACTGATCCAACAAAGAGGTTATGTGGCAACCTGGACTCACAGTTGAGTTACTTCTTACCTGTGCTGGTTTCCTGGAACAGAGCTAAAACATCAGATGAAAATAATTTGGGCTTCCCAGGAGCTTCTTCTAGGTACCAGGGCAAGTTCTCAAGGGAATCCTGACACTGCTCTAGATTCCATGATGAAGGGCAAGGGGCAGATTGTCTTTTTTACCAGGACAATTATTTGCTTTCCCAACTGTATTAACCACAGAAAATTTTAATTATAGATTTGTTCCTATCAGTTATCATCTTTTCTATTGTTTTTAGTACAGTCCAGCTACCCCTCAACACATTACTTGAGTTCTTCACAAAAAATTTTTGTAAAAGTACCTCAGTCTCATATCAACTTATTCTTTGGAATATCTGTGGTATTTTAAATCTTCAAAGCTTAAAAATTCATTATAGTGAAAGACAGAAAGAACTTAAGCTTGCCAATACTATTTTACAGAAGGAAATCCAGGACACAGAAGTGAGTTACATGGAAAGGACAAGTAATTTTACATTGTGTATATTTTTAAAATATGTATATTTAACAAAAATATGTACATTTATACATCTGGTTTCATATATATATATATATATATATATATATATATATATATATAGAGAGAGAGAGAGAGAGAGAGAGAGAGAGAGACACACACACAACATACATGTATGTAATACAGTGTGTCGGTTGGTCACCCTTTTGAGTATTTTCTTTGTTTTCTCTTTTATTCTAATCATATAGTGTCATTTATTTATCAGATGCTGAATTAATTTGGAAAAGATCTTTACAGAATAATTCTATGAAGACCTCAAAACTATAATAGATAGTATTTGCATATTAATCTTAGTAACTCAACTTTAATTTAATCTCTTTTTATTCTCTTCCTCTCTCTCTTTATCTCTTAAACACACACACATCAGGTTAGAAAATAAGAAATGTCAATAGAAGAAACCATGTACTAATAATTGATCCTTCTCTTAAATGTGCAGAATAGGGCTGGGGATGTGGCTTAAGTGGTGGCGCGCTCGCCTGGCATGCGTGCGGCCCGGGTTCGATTCTCAGCACCACGTACAAACAAAGATGTTGTGTCCCCCAATAACTAAAAAAATAAATATCAAAAAATTCTCTCTCTCTCTCTCTCTCTCTCTCTCTCTCTCTCTCTCTCTCTCTCTCCTCTCTCACTCTCTCTTTAAAAAAATGTGCAGAGTAGTGTAAAGTTCAAAGACAAAAAAAGACACATTCTAGCACCCAGCAAAACAAAATGTCTAGGTGGTTTCTCAATGAGCAGTTAAATCCTGCTCTGAATGGAAACATTAAAAATTCTTCCCACTGGCCCCTTAAAAAGCCACTTGTGTGCCAGGTTGGACTCTGCTGCCAGCCCTAGCTGGGACATTCCTCATCTCTCACCACTGAGATTCTCTAAATGTCTGTCAGCCATTTTCAGCACTTACTGAATAGGTCAGCATTACCTCATGGTCCCAAAAAGTGTGGCAAAACAAACCGGTTGTCTGTTCTCTCTGCTTATTTTTTACTTTAGGCAAATGTGAGCCTTAGGTTTGAGACATAGCGCTGGGGGTAACTAGAGCCCAGAATAATAGCTTGAAGGAGGTGAAGGGAAGAGGTTGGCAGGCAGCTCTCACTTGGGAAAGCTTGAGGAGTTGGTATGTGGGGACGAGTAGGGGCAGAAACGTGACTTAAAAGAAAAGTCCAAGTGTGCATCTGGGATCCTTTAAGGGAGGTAGAATACTGACTAGTTGAGCAAATTAAGTTCTTTCAGGGGCATCCAAATAAATGATTGGTTTGCATTCGAGCAGAAAACACCATTATTTCTGGCTTCGTGTAGTGCAAATTAGAGAAATGAGATGACAATTTCTTCTCTGTAACAAGAACCCACGAAAAGATGAGAAAGGCCAGTAGGGTGAAGGAGAAGTATGATGGTCTTCCTTTCCTTCAAAGAAGGTAAATTTCCTGAAGATATGTTTAAAATACAAAATTTATGAAAAGCGAAAAAAATACATACTCATTTGCTATGAAAATACATACATCCTAAATTGTGCTGAAGGTGTGGTGAAGATGAAAGAGCTCCTCAACAGAGGGACCAATTTTCTCAGGTGCTTGTTGAGAATCCTGGCTCCATTGTGGCCAATGGAGGCTGCAGATACTTTAGAATCAGCAAGTGTCAGGGCTTTCGTGTTTCATTTAATCCAGAACCTCCCTTGATAACCTGAATCTGAACAATCTTTCAATAATGATTTTTTAAAGGAAAACAAAATTTTGAAAACCAGTATGTGCTTGTGAAGAAGCTAATTTCTCATTAGACTAGAATGGGGTAATAACAGAGAAATACAAACAAATTTATTTTGAAACCTGGTGTAAGAAAAAACATAGAAAGGGCTGGGGAAGTGGCTCAAGTGGTAGAACGCACACCTGGCATGGGACGTGGCTCTGGGTTCGATCCTCAGCACAACATACAAATAAAGATGTTGTGTCTGCCAAAAACTAAAAATAAATATTAAAAAATTATCTCTCTCTCTCTTAAAAAATCATAGAAAGAGACACTTTTACAGATTGACATATATCTGAACTTAGGACACTAAAATTTCAGTGTTAGTTTAAAAATATAATATCTATGTGTGTTTTGGCTATTAGATTCTAAATTACAATCAAAAGGAATCTCTTTAAATTTGAGTAGACTTTGCTTTATTTAATTAAAAGTTTGTAAAAGCAATTATTTTCTTTACATCATTAAGGTTTATGCGATAAAGCATTCAAGGAAATTTAGAGACTGACTTTACCAAAGATGTACATGGTGAAGATGAAGATTCATTTGTACAAATAAAAAGAAGTTTAATTATGAAAGATTAGATTTAAAAGAGAGAACACCAGAAAGATAAATATATAAACACTCATATGTAGATATATATATATTTTTCTTCTTAGGGCATCATAATTATGTGTAATGGTGGAACTTTTTTATTATATATTTGTACATGCACACAATATAACAATAAAATTTGATCAATTTTGATCCTCAGTACCTCCACTTTCTCTCCCTCCCTCTTTCCCCAGGTCCCTTTCCTCTATTCTATTGATCTCCCTTGTATTTCAAGGCCATACATATAAAATTTAATAGATATCAAAGCATAGATACACACATAATATATGTATATTCAAATATTAAATTATATGCCAGTTTTTGCAAATATGGAATTTGAATCTTGGTTTTTTTTATATAGATAAGTCTTATATAGATATCAGACTATTAGGATCATTAAAGTATAATCTTCCATGTAAAATGAGCATGATGATTTTTTTTAAATTATTTTTTTTGTGGTGTTGGGGATCAAACCCAGTGCCTTGTGTGTGCCAGGCAGACACTCTACCTTTGAGCCACATCCCCAGCCCTAGCATAATTTCTCTCATAGAATAGTTTAAATGATTAAATTAAATGATACCCACATGCATTAAAGGTTTGGCATTGTACCAGATATGTGGTAAATGCACAAGCTTTTTTGCTACTGGTAGCTTGCTTCCCTGTATTTTTTTCTATTATTTAAGAATCCTTTATTAAGAATGAGAAGAGGGCAAGGCACAGTGACACATGCCTATAATTCCCCCAAATGGGAGGCTGAGAGTGTCACAGTTGAAGCCAGCCTTGGCAACTTAGAGAGACCCTGTTTCAAAATAAAATATAAAAGGGCTGTGAATGTATTACAGCACCCACCCCTGAGTTTAATTCCGATTACCAAAAGACAAAAACAACAACAAAAAGAATAAAAAGAGACTGAGGATATAGGTCAGAGGCAGAGCTCCTGATTAGCATGTGCAATGCCTGGGGTTTGGGGGAGAACCACAAAATAAATAAATGATAAGCAGCTACAAATAAATAAAAGTACTTCATCACTCAAGGATGAAGACTATAGAAATTTTCAAACACATTCTAATATTTTATTAATATTAGTGCATGGAAATATATCTGTGAAGGTAGGGATGGGAGTGTCTATATAATGTAATTATTCTCTTTTAATGATTATAAGGAGAATGGATTGGTTAGATTTCCACAAGTACACACACTTTTCATTCCACCCCCCCCCCTTTTATTTAGGCAAATACAACTTTGGTCTAAGCTAATGTGCAGTGGATAGAAAATGCTCTACCCATCATATATCCATGAAAACCTGAATATTACCATGGCAATGAGGAAAGCAGGCTGGATTTCTTACAACGTGAATGCTTCAAAGCAAACCATGGGCCCACACAGCCTAGTTTAATCAGCATTAATGGCTCTGACAGCCATTGGCTCCTTTATTTTCTCTGTTTACAAAAATTTGCTAATTATAATTAAAAATGCCTGGTGTTTGCCAATGATTCCAGAGTCACCTTCTCCAATGCAAGAAGACAAGGATATGAAAAAGTCTAAAAATAGTATCCATTCTAGCAGTTTTAGAAAAGAAGAAGCAAAGGAAAACCAGTGAAAAGACATAAGATGGTCTTGAATCTGTTGAGGGACACGTAGCAGCACATTAACTGCAAAGTCTTTAACGTGTTCCAGGAACATAAAAGGTATTTATAGATGAAAATAAAAGTTAGCTTGGAATTTTCTTTAACATCAACATCCTCAATCACTAGAAGAAATAATTAGGGTGTAAGTATTTATGTTACTTAAAATTCTATAATAGAGATTTCTGTTCTGTAATTCACACACAATAAATTGACTCCAAAAGGTCTACACAGTCCAAAATTTTAAGCAATATTGTGAATTCAGGCTCATTTGTGAATTGTTTTTTCCTGGGTATATGATCACTAGTTCTCAAAAAATTATAACATGCTGGTTACTCATAAAAGACATTATAATCTTCGTTGTTATTCTGTCTTTACTTTACAGGGCTATTGAATTTTACAGTTTTACTGAAAAGCAATTTTAAAATGCATTTCAAGATCAAATATGAATAAAAACTCTAGTCCTAAGAATGCATTCTAAAATAATCCAACAGAAGAATAAAAAAACGATGAATCATTTAGGAAAGTTTGGCAGCCACAACTTAAAAATAATGTTAAAATAAGCATATTTTTATCTCACAGAAAAGACCACAGTCATTCGTTAATTCAATGTTTCATTAACCTGTCTCTGTCCCACATTTCTGTTATTTCTTCTCCATGTATACACTTAACACAGAAGACTGGGCCCCGTGGAATCAAGATGATATTAACATGACTGCAGGCCCTTCCAGGAATCACATGCAGGTAGCAAAGCAGGAAAGCAACAATTTTTGTTGTGTATCTTCATTCTAAAACTAAAATCTTTTCTAGAATCCCCTCACATGGCCCTTCCCTCTCATTGTCCAAAATTTCTTTATATCCCCTGCCTCAAATATTTATTGCAAAGGAAATGATCAGTTGCATTCCCTGCAGCTGGAGATAGACCCAGCCTACTGTGAAGGACAAGATTACTCACAGGAGGGCGTGGAAATTAGAGATCTGTTGGAGAGTAAGAAGATGGGCACTAGATTTCTCTTGGGTAAGAGCCACTTTTCAGCCATGATGCACTGCCTAGGTGATGTCATTGTAGGAATCTTTATTGTTTATGGTAATATTAACCTGTCTCATTAAACTGTCTCTATATATTTCACATACATGAAAAAGAATGAACAGGATTGTGAACACATTAGTACTGAATCACTCAGCTTTAAGTATTAACCTTGACTCAGATCTCATTAATATATTTGTGATTGCTGGGCATGGTGGCACATGCCTGTAATCCCAGCTGCTAGGGAGGCTGAGGCAGAAGGATCACAAGTCCCAAGCTAGAGTAAGCAATTTAGCAAGGACCTGAGCAACTTAATAAAACCCTGTTTCAAAATAAAAAATAAAACAGGCTGGGGATATGCCTCAGTGGTTAAGCACCCTTGGGTTTAATCCTTGGTACAAAAGCAAGAAACAAATAACAATAACCTCTGTATTCAGCTATCCAGAATTCATATGATTCCTACTTTTTACCCAGGTATGACTATTAACTGAATTCCTTATTCATCTTTCTCATGCTTAATTATATATTTATGTGTTATAAAGACTCTTTCAAAATTCATTTGTGATTTTCCAATCAGGGTAAGGAAAACATAATAAATATTCAGGATGCAAGAATAACATTGTATTCCTAGGAATTGCCAACTACAAAGAATTTGAATTCTTTATGGTCTTGATTTTGGGTTTCACCCAGTTCATTTAATCAAATGAATCAATAAAAATTTGGATCACATACCACAAGAAATTATTTTTTTTCATTTATTTAATTATTTTTATTGGTGCATTATTATTATACATGACATGGGTTTTACTGTAATACATTTGTATATGTTGTATAATTTGGTCAATTGGAAAGGTCAAGTAAATAAGCCAGGGATAAGCAATCCCTTATTTCTGATGTGGAAAAAAAAACTGAAGAAACACATAAGTAAATATCATGGCCCCTGAGCTAACAATAACAGAGGAACAAGAAAAAAAAAGAAAAACAAAACCCTCTAATTCCAATATGTAAGAAGAGTGTTATAAAAGTGGTGCTTTGAAATTCAACTTAATTCTTCTAGTTTATTATTTATTTATTTATTAGTGCTGGGGATTGAATCCAGGGCTATATGCATGGTATGTGCTCTGCCATGTAACTACACCCATAACCACAACTTAGTTTTAAAAATGCAACTGAAAATGAAGACCCAGTAGCACATAGTCTAGAAGAAAACATTTACATTCCATATTTTTCCAGCCAGCTATATTCATTTTTCTGGGGAATTCTGACTGTGAATATGTCCTGCTCATACTTACAGGGGGATTTTAATTGCCATATTGTCTGTACCATCCCCAAAATGTTGGCCTGTTTTCCTTCTTTAAGACCTTGGAGTTGAGTTCTCAATTCATCAGATTAATATGTATATATTAGAAAAGTCTGAGTTGAGCAAAACTACCCTGCCCATAATGAATTTGCTCATGCCTCAAGTAAATAATATTTTATTCATCTATTATATGCAAGGTATGTAGTTAACAAGAAATCCAATATGAATAAAAACCAGTTCACATATTAAGGAAGTCCCTCTCTATGGGCATCAACAAGTATAAAGTGATGTGGTAAATTCTACCTGAAGCAAAAATTATAGGAAGTTCATAGATAAGTCAGAGATTGGGGTTCACTCTGGGAATCTGAGAATATTTTATGGGAGAATATTTGAAATTGTTGTTGAAGAATAGCACGAGTTCACCGGGTCAAAAAGAGGGAAAGAAAATGTCAGAAAAATAAAATATTCTGTATTTCAAATAGAAAAACCAACTCCATTTGGCTCCTGACCTCTTTAATGTCACTTTATGATGTTTTTATTATTATATGTGGTTTTTAATGGATAGTAAACTTCCTCCCATTCTGTGTAAAATCAATTCAATCTTGGACTTCTGAGATTCTCCTTTGGAATTTTTTTTCATATATTTCTTCATTTCATCTGTGGCCTCCCTTTGCCTTACCACTTCTCTCAATGACAGTCTCTTCTCAAACCCAATACTCCTGTTCTTCTCCCACTATAAAATTGATTATCCATTGGGACCTCAGCCTCTTGAGTCACTGGGATTATAGGCAGGCACCACTATACCCAATTAGATTTGCTTTAATTCATCAGTGATTGTATATCTTTTCTCTCTTTCATTTTATGTTTAGTGGATAAATGTCTTGCTTTGAAATCCAGATTTTAATTCTTGTCCAACATAAAATATTTGCATATTTGGTAGAAGTAATTTTGTCTTTTGAACTTCAGATTGGTCATTTAAAACAATGAAGGTAATATAGTTTTACAAGATTTGAGGGAATAATTAAGTGAAAAAGATGTGAGCCAAAGGAGACACTCAAAATTTGAATCTATGTATTCTTTTTCAGGGTCAAGATTATACCTGGTTATGGATTTGCAAATATTCATTGCATACAAACTACTTTCTCCACTCTACAAGGCAATTTCTTGGGGGTTGTAAGAGATTGACATATAAGATCAAGAAAAAGAATAATTTTCATCCTTATCAAACATTAACAGAACATATACTGTAAGTGAGGCCCCATGCTAGGCTCTTTGTGAATCTTAAGAATTAACAGCATTGAGTTAATTAAAAAGTGGATGATATAGAAAAACAGCAATCAACTTTAACAGGAAGGGCTTCATGATCTCCTGTCACTGGGTTCATAAAAAATTTTGTTAGAGCACATTGGAAAATATATGTCATTTTAGTTAAAGTAAATTATTTCTAAAAAAAGAAATAAAAATCAAAGAATCAAAACCAGAAGACAAACAAACAGAATTAGAAATCAGTGTCCAATTTGTGATATGCCTATGTTTGTTAGATTAGCTATGGTTGTTAACAAGGAGCAACTGACACTAGCATTCCTCAAAAAATGACTTGCACTCAGATTTGGGGAACATGATTATCCAAATAGGAAATTTGTGGGTGCTAAATTTGGAAGTGAATAAAAAAATTGTAGGCTTCGAAATCCCATTTGGCTCCTAAACTAGACACAACTACAGGGCTGTGTGGGGCTTTTTTTCTCCTGTTTTACCCCCCTTTTCTATTTTATTCCCATTGCAGTTTTATAAGAAGGAGCAAGAATTCCTTTCAAGCAAGAATGTTTATTGCCTGCATGATGCAGGCTTCCATTTAGTTAGAAAAACATGTTTTTCAATTAACTTTTCCCTGATAAACAATGATTTAATTTAAAGGATGACTGTTTTTCAAATTGAAATAAAAGACATTTTTTGTTGTTGTAAGAGAAAACTTTATTTTTTTAAAAGAAGAAGCAATTAGTTGCCAAAGTTTCTAGAAGCTGAGTAATTTTTGAGCTCTTGTTCTGATTCCAAAATATTTTTAGTAGCATACCTGGAATGCAAATGTCTGTATAATCTCACTTGAATTGTCTAAGAAGATGGTGTCCATCCAACCTAATTCATTTGATTTTTCTCTCATTTGCCTTTTGGTGAACAAATTATCGCTGCTGATAGCAATTTACTTTAAAATTGACACTAGATCTCAGCTTGATGAAGAGTGAATAACTCCTTGTTTCCTCTCAAATCATCACATTTAATTGCCTCCCCTCTTTTACTCTTCCTCATTTGCTATCTAGATGCATGAGTATCATGAGATTTCTTTTCCTTCTTTGATTACCAAGATAAGTAATTAAAATATGTATCTCTTGAATTCAATTCATTTATTATAATATAGAGAAGTCCAGGTGGTTTTATATATTATGCACATTAAATATCCAAAATAAAAAGAAAAAAACCTTAGGATAAAGTATTCATCTGGAGAAAAATCACTGCATAAGAAATTAGAGTAAATGTTTCTTCCATAAAGGCAAATGGAAAGTACACTCATTTAACAAGAAATGATAACAATGATAGGAATTGGCTGAAGATCCTGTTTCACCTACTCCAAAACAAAAAAACCTTTCTCTCCCAGGTGCTCCTCTCTTCCACCACCACCAGAAGGTGTGGGGAAGAAAAAGTCATGTTTAAGAACTTACTCTCTTAAAAGTGACATTTAAAAATCTTTAGCTTGGTGATTGCACAACTGAGGTAGTAACACTAGGTAGAATTTGATCTAGAAAGTCTTATCTTTTTAATTCTAGCATGGGTATGCACTTTGAGAATGGGTATGTCATGAGGAAACTATACAATTATAACTGAATAATAACTTTACTGTAAGATAGATGGTCTTACCTATTTGGGAGGCTATTAGGAAAATATTTTCCACAAAATTTATTTAGGAGCTATCCTGAAATGTGTCTGAGAAATGGGTGTGTTCAGGTGTAAGTGTACATATGTTGAAGACATTGAATAAAATACAAGTTGGACATAAAGAAAAACAAAACTATGTGCCTATGTGCAGTTTATACTTTCCAAAAGAACTAACTTGGTCTGTTTGTGGCTGCTCTAAAATTTACTCCAAGTCTTAGTGTTGCCAGCTGGCTGGGCTGGCAACTAAAAGACCACACAAACACAGAAATACCTTTCTCAGGGGTCAGGGACAGCTCTGAGACTTCAAGTGTCAGCTCCAAGCTGGAGGACAAGGAGACCAAGGGAGACAAGAGGCAAGAGAGTAAGCACACCCGAATGCCAGTATTTATTAGGGGAAGACATTTTATAGAATACTCCACCCAAATAAGGCAAGATATTGTGTTATAATAAACAGGGTGGTGTGTAGCCCAGTCCCATTGGGTGACACCCAATCACAGAGCTTCACTTCCTTGTCCAGGAAAGGTAAGGCCCACTTGCTTCTCACTTCATGGAATGCCAGTTCCACACCTCCATTACCCAAGGCTAAGGGGGCGTGCTCAGCTCCTGTACAGGGGGGCCCACCAACTTAGGGTATCTAAGCAACCCCATAAAACTGGACAATCCTTGAGTCTAGGAATGCCAAAGGCCACCATGAACTATCTGGCAACATGGTAGAGTGTGTTCTTAGAGTAAGGAGAACATACTCAGGAATGAAATCAAATCAATGGGTACATAGTAGCCTTTCTTTTAAAAAACAGACATTTACAAGGTAGAGATTTGATATTATTTGTGGGGTTATTTTTAAAAGGTAAGCGTGAGGACAGCAGAATCAAAATAGGAACTGGAGACATCTATGAAATTCCCCCACTGAAAGATGTAACGCTTTTGATGACTTTTGTTTATATAATAGTTAATTCAAGTATAGTATAGTGATAATAATTCATTTCCTTTCTTATGGTATTTAGGTATCTCAACATTCAGCAAAGATAGATATACCTGTATATCATCCTGTGATGTTTTCATGGAGAAAGGTGACTGTGAGGAGGGGTCAGTAGTCAACAGCAATGATTAATCTTGAATTTTAGGTAGTTAATAGAAGTGAAGTGATTGGTTGACTACACATACTGAGAAGCAATTGTCAGATGAATGACTCTAGACAAATATGAGAACCATAAAATTCTAACTGTATCTTGACCAAAATATAAGAGAAGAATATAATTCTTAGAGTGGAGAAAATACTTAAACTTGTTAAAATTGATAAACTAGTGTTTAGTGTGTACTGTGTGCTCTTCAAATATTATTTTATTTTATAATCACAAAAAAACACATTACAAATGAAGAGAATACACTTTAAAGAGATGAAATGATGTTCCCCAAGTTTACACTGTTTAATGGTGATAGACTCACCATCCATCTCATTTTTTTTCAATTTTGTCTTCCCTGAGTATATAGCTTGACTATTAACATATCATGGTTGTGTTTGCTTTATTAAAAATTGACATATTAAGTATTCTTAAAATTCCAGATAACCTTTAATATACCACTTGGATTGTATTGATTTCAACATTTATTATATTTAATTATATTTTGAGTTCTGGTTTTTAAAGAAAGATACCATTGCAGATGACTCTAACTTCTGTTGGTAAACTGCAGGAGTTCTGTGTTTGGGATTGGGTCTCTGATACTCTTTGTGATCATGGTATGCTTGGTAGCTAGGAAGTTTCTGTGCAAAGGTACAGAATGCCTTGATGCTAGGAAGTATCTGTGCAAAGTTGCAGAAAGCCTGGCTTCTGGGAAACTCCCCTGTCAAAGACATGGGCTGCCTGGCCACTGTAGCAATGCTCTCCATGAGGGTTTTGACCTTGATCATAGGCACATAGCTCCTAGGAATAGAATAATTTGTTTGATAGATAACTACAATGTTTCATCAAGCTCTGGTGCTCCAGAAGCTGCCCACCTAATAGTAACTTCAGATAATGGACTTTCTTGAGAACTGCACAAAGCTCCTAACATTTCATATTGAAACTGTGAAATGTAACTGCAGCATAAGCAACTTTACTGATACTCTAAACAATAATGTAGGTATGGTACTAATCACCTAATGTAACCTATTGGTATAAATAAACATGGCTGCTTGGACAAAGAGCCACTCTGCCACCTTCCCTGCCTCTGCACCTTGTCTGTCTCCTCTTTATAATAATTCTTTACAGTAAACATCACTGACTATTCATATACTCCTGTCTTTCTTTCCAGAGGAAACCACTGAACTGCAGTTGGATTCTATCATACCCATGGATGTTTTATTTTTTAATATTATACTCATGAATTAAATTATGTATAATATATTTTCATTACACATATATTATAGACACACATGCATTTATGTCTGTAGATTTAACTACTTAGCTGTAAATATCTGGTTTATTCTGAATTTAGATATTAAAAAACCCTCACCATCTTTTAAAATGTTTTTATTGGTGCATTATTGTTATAAATATTATTGGGTTCATTGTTACATATTCGTACATAAATACAAGATAATTTGGTCAATTTCATTCCTCAATACCTCTCCTTCTTTCTTTCCCTTTCTTCTTCGCCCTAGTCCCTTTCCTCTACTCTACAGGTGTCTCTTCTATTTCTTAGGACCTTTCCACCTTTTTTAAATCCCCTTTCTCTTTCCAGCTTCCACAAATGAGAAAAAACATATGATGATCCTTGGATTTCTGAGTGTGGTGTATTTCACTTAACACAATGTTCTGAAGTTCCGTCAATTTTCCTGCAAATGACATGACAATCTTTATTAGATATGGCTTAATAAAACTCCATTGTTTATATATATCACATTTTCTTTTTTTATTCATCTCTTGATGGGCACCTGGGCTAGAAAAAAACCCTAAACATCTTTTTTTTTTCAAATTCTATTTATATGGATAAATGTAAAGTGATTTTTGATTCTCACGCCTGTATAGCAACAACATACATGAGTGCATTACTATTTATTTCTGTATTTCTCTGTTGGATATTTAGATTATTTCATTTTTTTCTGCTACATATAATGTCAAGATAAACACCTTTGAACTTACTACTTTGTGTGTTTGTGCTGAGAATTTTACATGTGTCTAGAAGAGAGGCTGCTAGGCTATAAGGTGAGTCAGTTAAAAGCTTCAATAAGGTTTGTCCAACATTTCTACCCTTCACAGTAGTAAGAACTCCTAATTCTCTATATCCTTTTCATCAATTGCTATTTTCAGAGATTTAAACTTTCTTTACCTGGAAAACATTAAGTGGCACTTCCTTGTGTCACTGATTTTCATTTTTCTGATTTCTACTATGCTGGTGCAAGGTTTGTTATGTTTACTGAGCTTTGAAGCACCCTTATCAGAGGTAGTTTGAAACACTTCTGCATTTTTTTACACTTTTTAAAAGATAGAACCTAATTTCCCTCCCCTTTCCTGTGAGCTAGACTTTATGCCTCACTTTTAAATAATAGAGCAAAATAGAACTTTACTGTGATTAGAGAATAGACCATAAAATTCACTGAGCCTTCCTGCTTCTATGCTCTCTTGAATCCCTTGCTAATGGCAGGGAGCGGGAAGAAGTGCCAGCTGCAGTATAGTGAGTGTACTCAAGTAGCCTATGAGAAGGCTATGGCGTTAAAAAAGAGGACTCTTGACAAATAGACAACAAGCAACAAAGGCCTCCTGCCAGCATCTAGTAAGGTGGTAATGACTGATGCTTCCAGTGATTGATGTCTTGCCTGAAACCTCATGACACACAATGAGCCAGAAAAATGTGATGGTCCAATATCACCCCAACTGAGCCACTCACAAATTTTAGACATAATAAATTTTTATTGTTGTAAGCAATTAAATTCTTGAGTAATTTGGTATCCAACAATAGGACCCATAGGGGCTTCCTAGAGCAGGAGCTGCTGGTGTTTTATAACTAGGGACTAAATTTATCTTCTTAGAATCAAGGTTCTAACAGACAAAGAGAAAATATAAGCCTAACCCTGGATTTATAAAATGATGTCTCTGCTCTGTTTAATTAAAGCTGTCTCAGGCCTTCTAATCTATTTTTTTAATTCACAATATGTTACTAATATCTGCTGCCTATATTTCAGAAAGGAGGGTCTCTTGCCCTAAAGAAATAAATGTTAAAGTATTTGGACAATTAGTACATTTTTCCTATTATTTGTATTGAGAATAATGGTTTTTGCCCAGGAGAGTTGCCTAATAATATAATGATGAATGAAAATTTTAACTCAAGAAAATTAAATTTATTGTCCTCAAATTCTGCAAAAACAGAAATAAGCAATTAAATTGATTACATGTTGAGTATGAAGCTAAATTCTATATTGTACACTTAACACTTAAATTTTCAAAGCCATTTACATAAAATATTATCAGGCTTGATCCACATGGGTATGTGAACACTAACACAAAATCATTGTTGATAATTGGGCCAATTTACAGGGCTTATAAAAGAGCTCATGCTAATTTAAATCCAGATCCAGTGCCATGAGATCCAGGCTTTATTTGTTACAACATATTACCTTGTCTACAGCGATAATGTCAATCTTTCCTTTAACAAAGAAAGTGAACATGTCTTTTCAAATATAAAATATTACATTTATTACCAATGTTTATAAAACTAGAAGTGCTTAGAAAAGCTAGAGAGTATCATAGTCAGTGTGAAATAACCTCTCTCCATCCCCAACCACAAATATATATTTATTTAGCCTTGGGGTCTAAGATACAAACCTGAAGTCAATTTTATTTTAATGTTGCAACCAACTTCATGCTCAAATTGACTACCTTTAACATTTGATCTTTTAAAACAAAGGTACAAAGTATATATTTTTAAACAACCTAAAATCCCAGAATCAAAAATTATTTAAAATACAATGTAATCATAGGCAAAGAAAATAAAGGTAGATAAAACTTAGTCACACACTAGTTATATAAGGAAATGACAATTGTATGTGTTTGTAAGTACGTGTTTTTTTTTTTTTAAAATGGATTCAAAGTGACATTACCTTTTGACAGCCTGTTGTGAATATTTTTCAAGATTCACCTGCTTTTTAAATTACAAAGAAAGTACATACAGTGTTGTTGTTGTAAAAATATAACAAATACTAAGAATGCAAACAAAAACACAGTATGATGTGGTGGATAAAACTGTGGGTTACAGAGGCAGAAAGCCAACTTTTGTCACTGTGTGACCACTGACAAATCACTAACCCTTCAGGTGCTCACGTTTCCTCATCAGTAAATGGAGATAACAGTGAAATCTTTCTCATAAATATAGGAATAACATAAATAAATATATATAAAGCTTCTGGGACTATGTCTGACACACTCAAAACATTTAATAACTGGCAACTATTGACTGTTATGCCTATAAATTCCTATGGGCATCCTTTAGAAGAGAATCTGAGTATTTGGAGAAGAACAGGATCAGAAAGTGAAATAATTATGAGTAGAAAAGAAATATTTTGTGAAGAAACACAGAGAAAAACAGGAGATAATGAAAAGAAAAGAAAGAGAAGGTGTAAAGAATGAGAAACAGGAGATGTCTTATCTGAATTGACATTGAACTATTTACTTTCCCGTGTCTCCTGGCTAGGAACCCTGAGGGCTGAGTAGAGTATGTGCTTCCTTTGCATTTATCTTGATTTGCTAACTAATTAGTTAACCATTCTTCAGTTTTCTTTTTCCCATATCTATACTCTGGATTAAAAAATAAGAAGGGAGAATTTATATTTGGTGCTTTAGCATCAGAATAGAACTGGCTGGATCTGGAATATGGACACACATCCATGTACTCGTGTATGTGTGTGTGTGTGTGTGTGTGTGTGTGCCCACGCATGCGCGCGCGCACACACACACACACACACACACACACACACACACACTGGTCAATATATACCAATTTTTATACTTAATATATACTTTTATATTTAATATATACCAATATATTTATATTTTTATATTGTTTGTATATATATTCTGTATGGTCTAAACTACTTAAAAAGACCATAATTTTGAGCAAACAAACCCAAGAGGATATTTTACATATGTTTGAGTGTATAAAACTGGCTCTTAATGAAAGAGTGATAATTTTGCTTTCCTCAAGTTCACAGATTCAGGCTCACTGAAGCTAATCACATGGAATATAGCATGACAATCATGTAACAGATGATTCTTCTGTAAATGACTGTCAATACAGCACTTGAAAATATTTGCATAAGATATGTTCAGGCAAATGAACAAATATCTGTGTTAACATTCCAGTAGACTACAAGTCCCATCCCTATAAGGTAAGATGATTCAAACTAAAATGGAACTACTGAAGCCCCTTGATCTCAATACCCAGCAAAATATGCCTTCACCGATTTGTCAGTTAGCACTGCTCTTTTTGCCTATACATATGATTTCTACAAGAGTTAATCTGGGATCCAAATGTTGCTTAGTGCAAAAAACTCATTATTCAATCTGTCATATATATATAAGAAATCTTTAGATACAATCTCATTTGCATTTGGTTCCAGGAAAAAAATATCTCTCTGAAGATAAATATCTTACTTTTCCTCTGCTGTGTAACAAGAATAATATTTAAAAGCTTTCCTTGTTTCTCTTTTTGTCTCAGCAACCAGTTTAAAGATTGCTCAGATAAAGACATTTGCAGGGGCTTAGTAATACTTTTGTTTTTATATATTGTCATTCTGTTCCCAATTTATCACCTTATTTTTAATATTTTGATTTATCACTTTTTAAAAATTTTAGTGGTACATAAATTCTAAGGAAAGTCAAAGATTTTAACATTCTGTTTTAATTTGTGGCACTTCAAAATTAAGCTGTAGAGAAATCTCTCTTTTGAGATAGATAGTAAGATAGTAATTGAAATTTTGCAGTATTCCATTTGATTTAATTGAATGTACTGAAGATAAATTCTACACAAAATATTCCTTTTAAAGATATAGAATTTTTATTAATTTATGAAATGGATACATTATATCTGGATTTAATTCCTTGTTTTTCATACTTATATTGAAGAGCTTCAAATAATTTTAAGTGCTAGGGTAAATATTAATTCAGTAAAAACTTTAGCTAGGAAAGTGTGTCCTAATTGCTGATGCAATTTAACTTATACATCAAAGTTTGATACTGAAATCTGAAAAAAAAGTTCCTCAAATTTTGCACACTACTAAACTAAAACATCACTCTTATTGATTATCAATGATATTTTTAGTTAACTACCACTGCATAATAAATTATCCCCAAATGGCTTAAAGCAACCAAGTTATTACATCATTGTTTCTGTTATTCAGAAATGTGGATGTTATCTTTTTCCTTAAGGTCTCCCATATGGCTTTTGGCTGGTTGTCTACCACTCTTGAAATTAACTGGAGACTGAATAAGACTTTGGATCTATTTCCATGATCACTCCAGTGCTGTGGGTAGCAGGTCTCAGTTCCTCACTGATTATTGACCAAAGGCCATAGTCTTTTGCCACATGAACTATTCCTCAAGGTGATTTGAGGGCCACACAACATAATGGTTGATCCCCCCAGAATAGGTGATCCAAGAGGGAAGGGGATTGAAGCTGCCTTTGTCCTAACTTATACACCTGTGTTTTTGTCATAGATTGTAGTTAGAAATGAGCCATTTAATCTAGCTCACACTCAGAGGGGTTGGGTGTGAACTAAGCTCTGCCCTTTGAAAGGAGCAATATCAAAGAGCTTGTAGGTATTTTAAAACCATCACAATCTTCCCTCTGGGCCCAGTTTATTTACACTAACCACACATAAAAAATACAGTTCTTGGGCTGGGATTGTGGCTCAGCAGTAGAGGGCTCAGCAGTAGAGCGCTCACCTAGCACAAGCGAGACCAGTTTGATCCTCAGCACCACAAAAATATAAAGGCATTGTGTTGTGTCCATCTACTATATATATATATATATATATATATATATCTTCCTCATGAAGACCAAAAGCACTGTTACTTTATACCGTCAACTCAAGTCTGAATTACATCCAGGTGCAGAAGCTCCATAGGTGCAGCTTCTTATTTACAGCTCCCAGAAGAATGTTCTAAATCTATGAAATAAATAGACAAAAGGAGGAAAGGGGATTCAATGAGGAGTCACTGGTACATAGCAAATTTGAAATCTCTCTGGGCTTGTGTAGTAACTGCCTTGATCAAAACTTAAGTTTAGGTAATGATTTTCCATAGTTCTTTGTCTATCTTTTGGAGTTTGGATCTTATTTTCTAAGTTATCCTTTCTTTGTAGTAAAAGATATTACATGTTACCGTTGAGTAATCTGCTTCCAAAGTTCCCTTTTCATTCTATACATTCTCAATTCCTTTTAGTCCAAACTGGTGGCTTTCCTGAAAACACAATTCTTTTCTAAACTTTCTTGGTTTTCTGAATTTATTAGACCAGCAGTCCAAAAGTAACTTGGGCTTTTGTCTATATGGCTGTGAGACAATATCTTCAAGCTTCTTAGAAGGGTTACTGTCTGATTGAGGAGATCTATGAGACATAACCTTTCACACAATGATGGGGCTTTTGTTTGACTGGATGCTACTCTGAAGCATCATTTTGATCTTTCTGAACTAGTAACAAAGGCATTTTTAATTAGCCATTTCTTCAATGCTTCTCAGGATTTCATTCATACCTCCAAGTCCTTCATAGTGTTTATCAATGGTCCAATAACAAAGTTTGTCCCATGCTTCATGTTTTTGGTATGGAAACACCACAGTTCCAGTTATCAAAATCTTGACTAGTTACACATCACTGTGTAACAAATTATTCAAAAATTTAGCAACCAAAAATGCCAAATATTTATAAGTTCATATTTTCTGTGAATTATAAATTTGAAAATGGCTTTCATGTGTAGTTATGGCTCAGAGTTTCTCATGAGGTTGTACTCAAGAAGTTTTTCAGGACTGAGTCCTTGAAAAACTTCACTAGAACTGAAGACTCCATTTTGAAGCCTATTCACAGAGCTGTTCTTCATTCCTCCTCAGAAGGGCCTCTCATTGGCATAGCTTGTGTGTCCTTTCACAGGGCAGCTGGCTCTCTCAGAAGCAGGCAAGGAGAAAGATAAGTGAAGCAACAGTGTCTTTTATAATATAATCTGAGAAGTAGCACAATGTCTTTTTTGTCCTATATTGTATAGTAGTAGTAAGACACAATATCCAGCCCAAACTTAAGGAGAAAAAATTAAGCTCAACCTCTGGAAATGAGGTGTCAAAGGGTTTGTGAACAAACTAAAAACATTTACAATGATCTTTTTCTACATTGGAAAAGAACTTTAAAAATACTTTTCTGCTTTATGTCATTGTATCTTGCAATTTTATTGACATTCATTTCCTAGAACATTCTTTTACTGACTTACACAATGAAAGTCTTTTTTCTATTTAAAGAAAAATTATTTGATCACTGTTTTAGTTATTTTCCATGTTCTTGTCATTGTGTATTAACATCTTGTTGTATTAACATCTTGTTGACTAAATCAATTAATATGCATCAAACATTTTTCAACATTTATTTGGATATGAGGCTGAGCACTGTCACTGAGAAATAAAGGGAAGGAGGCAGCTTCCTCATACAGTCAGCTTAGTTTGGATTTGATGTTTTCAAACTGTATTTGTTTGAGTTATCTGTAGTTCTGTAACAAAATACCCCACAACTTGATGGTTTAGAGCAACAATCCATCTCTTAATTCTTAGCATTAAGTTGGTGCCCTTCAGGTGTTCATTTGCTGGGTGCGCTGGCAGCTACTGTTACAGCTTTCTAAGGGTTTCATTGACTCAGTCACATGGCTGCTTGTTGGAGCTGGATATTAGTTTGGAGCTTGCCTGGGACGATCTACAAGGGTGTCTCAATTATTCTTTATGGGGCCTCTCTGAGTGACTTGACATTATCATAGTATTGAGTCTGAATTCTATGAGTCAGAGAGTTGAAGTTTCCAGTAGAATTAAGTCTTCAATTTTTCAAGATTAGAACATTATTTTTTCCCTGCAGTCTATAATAAAGCCAGTCACAAAATCATCCTCAATTCAAGATGCACTGAAATAATTACCATGTCCTGACATTAGAAATGCAGCATACATAGAGGAAGGGAAATGTATTATTTATTCCATCTTTGGAAACTAGGTAGCATAGTCTATTTTTTTTGGGGGGGCCACAAAAATTCATGTCACTCCTCTTACTCATCTTCTTGTAAGACTTCAAGGAGCCTCAACTACTTATAGCATCAGCATATAGTAAATCTAGAATTTCATCAAATAAATCAGGTTAAGGTAGCAATGGGTGTCCTTGGGTACCTGTTCCTGCATGTGATGGCATAGAGAAATAAGTCCCCTCACCAAATTACCTGATTTTCCTAAATACCCATTATGAAATTCAAGAAATTGACTTAATAACAGCACTAAGCATCCCTATTCTAACAGGGAAGAAATAGTACTCATAGATGTCACTGGTTCATAGCAATTCTGAAATCCATGTAAATATGTATTTTTTCTCTTACCTTTGGTAGAAAACATTGGCTGTATTGAGTCATTTATTCTATTTAATAAAAAATAATCTTGTGTATGCTGCCAGATAATTTTTTCAGCCTGTATTCTTTGTAGGAAAACAAGGGGGATTAAAAGTCTGTTTTCATTTTGAACTAGTTCTGTCCCTTTAGTTCAAACTAATAATTTTTTTAAACCTTGTGGATTTATAGTGAATCAAGTTATGTTTTATTCTATTAGATTAAATCCACAACTACATATCTGAGATAAGTTTCTTTATATTTTGAATTAAGGGTAAGCATGTGGTGATGTAATACCTTTAAGATTCTTAGAATCCCTTTTATCTAACAGAGTGTATAAAGCACATGGTGTATAGCTCAATACTCTGTAGACATGACCTTAATCTTTCTCAGTTCACATCAATGGGTTTTATAGATGTCCTTTTGAGCTATTCTTCCACTGTAAGGCTTTACTAATATATTCCTGAATTTGATATTTTGTTCTATGTTTTAATTTACCTTGGGCATCTTTCATGTGTTAAGGTTCATGGGAATGATAAAGATTTTGATTTTCCAACCTAGCAATTATGAGATTTCTTCTATGTGTTTTTTTTTTTAAACTGAATCATGGTAACTTTAGTTCATTCACTTCTTTCCATATTTTTCATAGGCAAATTTTTAAAAATAAACTTTTATTTCCACCACCCTGCCTGGAAGAATCCTTATACTAGTTTATTAGGTTCATGAGTCCATGTCACTACCATTGCAGGGTTCTTAGACATTGTGGAACTATATAGCATCTGACACTTTTTGCCTATTTCCAAATATACTTCCTTACAGCTCTTTAGTCTCTACTAACACTGTTATAATTTCTGTATAATACCAAATCTACTGCCACATGTTTTAAATTATAGCAATGGTAGTAGCTCACTTCTAGGTATCCATTTTGTATTATTTATTTCTGTGCAAAAAATTACCCTGTATTTTAATGGCATGAAACAATGATTGTTTAAAATTTGCTTAATAATTCCATAAGTTTACAGGGATCATCTGAAAATTCTGCTGTACATGATGCTATCTGGGTTTCAGTTAGCTGGAGGCTCAATCAGGATAGGATATCCAA
Organism: Callospermophilus lateralis; assembly: GCF_048772815.1. Taxonomy (NCBI): domain Eukaryota; kingdom Metazoa; phylum Chordata; class Mammalia; order Rodentia; family Sciuridae; genus Callospermophilus; species Callospermophilus lateralis. The sequence continues at coordinate 250,206 of NW_027513711.1, forward strand.
TATATTTCACTCATCGTAGTGGATAGTTTGTTTTGGCTGCAAGGGAAAATTGGAAGTCAGTCTGGGAGATCAGCCTATCTTTGAGACCAGGGCACTTGGGTTCTCTTTCATCTATTTTTCTTAAGTTCATTAACCTAATGACCTAACCATTCAAGTTACTCAAGTAGATTTATTTTCATAACAATAAGAAACCAATTAAATGAGAAAATAGGTAAATAAATAAATAAATAAATTTGTGGGCCTATTTCTATAGGGTAAATTTTCTTTAGATGGCACAGTCCAATTAAAAGCTATCTTGATGGATATTTGGTAAATTTTCCATAACCAGCCAGTGATTCTTTTACTCTACTGTCAATATGAGTAACCGATCAAAAAAGAAAAAGTTAAAGGAGAAAACAAACACCACTCTATTGAGCTACTAAGTTCTCACAGTACCAGGGTGAACTCTTCCTGAATAGTGACAGTGACAAGATCTCAGCAATAGAGAACACAATCTCATTTGTTGACTTTGGATGCCTGTGGAAGCTGTTTAGTTGAACAACTATGGGATTCCAGTGGATGTCAACCAAGGTAACAGCATAAACTCTTTTGCTTTATCTCCACTTAGTTTCATTCAAAAGTATTGATCTGAAAACTTACAATGAATGGTTCCTGGTATTTTACTGAACTTTAAAGTAGGTATGCTTTGCATTTTTCACAGATGAGGAAACCCAGGCTTAAAGGGCCTAAGAAACTGTACAAAAAAAAAATCTGATCACTTTGGTCAAGTTTAACAAAGTTAAATCACAATGAAAAATATTGGAAGTTGAACAATTTCTCAACAAATGCTGTATTTCTTTTTTAAATGAAGACTACAGATCTCAATTGTTTCACTAGTTCTTTGTGGATCATTTTTAAATTTTATTATGTGAATAACTATAAACAGCAAATGTTTTCAAAGTATCCAGATTGCATTCAACTATTTCTATAATGTTAACTTGCAAATTACTTTCATTTTTTTCTCAAGTTCTCAAAAACAAGGTAAAAGGATGCACATTTATTTTCTAGTTACACTAAATATTGGTACTTACTCACTAACCTAGTATAAAAAAGAGCTTGGATTAAATCCAGGTTTTTCTAACTACAAAGCCCTTGTCTTCTACCACACCAATTTTTATATGGTGTACATTGCCACTTCTTGGTGCAAGTATTTTTCACTTGAGTTCAGATACTTTGCAAAGAAATCTTTTCTCTCCCTCTACTTTTCTTTGCTAATTAATTTAAGAGGAGTTAAATAGGGCTGACATTATGATAGTGCACCAGGTCTCCCTCAACTTGCATATATATTGTGTGTACTTAAGAACCTTTTTTTGTCCATTTACTCTTATTTGCCCACACAGTGTTCCAGGACTGGTAATATTTGCTATGTATTGAATGAACTAATTCATTTATCTAGCTCTTCCCACCCCACTAGCCTATAAATCCATCATCATACTAAGCTGCATTAAAAACAAAACAAAATATCAGAATAAAAAATTAAAAAAAACAATAAGCAGACACTACAGGAATGTTTGAACAGGGAAGAAACTCCATAAAAAATGTTTCCTGCAAATTTACATCTTTAAGAGAATTACCTCTGGAGGGGTGTGGGTGACTTTTTCCAGAGTAAGCAGTTGTGGGGCCATTTGTGCTCACCTTTTGGCCTTGGGTTTTATTAAGAACTCAGCACCCCAGGTGGAGATCTTGGCTAATTGGCACCTGGCTAAGAAGTGCTTTATGATAATGGAAGGGAGGAGACATGCACAACCTTGACCCTGCAGCTTTGGACAATAAGAATCCTCAAAATGCTTTCCAGTCACTGCAGTTCTTTAAAATCAATGTTGTTAAGACAAAATTTGCATACAATAAAATGCAGCCATATTAAGGGTGCAGTTTGATAAACTTTTGGCAGATGTAGGCATATGTGGCATAAACCCATCACAGCAGGTATGTCATACATCTGTCATCCCCAAATTTTCTTCATGCTGTTTTGCAGTAAATTCACACTCACCCCAAATCCAAAACAATCACTAATCTGATTTTCAACATGATGAATTACTTTTGTATTTTCTAGAACTTCATAGGAATGTGGTTGTCTGGTATTTCTATCTGGCAATTTTTCTCAGCATAATGTTTTAAGATTCATGTATATCGATCCATTTATTGACATTTTGGTTTTCTTTTACTGTTGAACAATATTCCATTTTGTGTATTCCACCATTTGATTAGCTGTTTATTTGTTTGGGGGTTCTTTGTTGTTTTCCATTTTTCTTTTGGCCAAAATGAATATAAATGATTTGTGTGTAATTCTTGAGGAAACATATGTTTAAATTTTTCTTGGGTAAAAATTTAGGAATGTAACTCCTGTATCACATGGTAAGTATATTTCCAATTTTATAGGCAAATGCCAAAGTCTTCTAAAGTGGTTGTGTAATTTTATATTTCCACTTGAAATGAGTGAGTGTATAGTTGCATGCACTGAAATTATTATATGTTTTTTCCCCTAAGATTTTAGTATGGTAAATTGCCTTGATTTATTTTAGAATGTTAAACCAATGTGTCATTTTTTAATAATCCTCACTTATTCTATTTATTTTTTCCAAGATATAAGTTTGTAGTTTTCTTTTTCTTTTTCTATGTCATTGTTTTGTTTTGATAGCATAAAAAGGTAAAATGATTTGGGAAATTTTCACTCTTCATCCATTTACTTAATAAAAAATTATGAAGGACTTGTATTTATATCTATCATAGAAGGCAAACAGGATTCAACAGAGATAACATTTGGGCCTAGTACATATTTTTATTATGAATACAATGTCTTTAATTGGTATTGAACACTATACTTTTTTTCTAATCCTAAATTATTTTTGTGTCTTCATAGAATTTGTTCATTTCATTTGAGTTGTCAAATCTATTGCCATAAAGATAGTTATAATAATTTTTTGCTATCCTTTTAATGTCTGAGGATCATCATAATATTGCTCTGTCATTTTCAGCATTGGAAATATGAGTCTCTGTTTTCCTTAATGAATGTCCCTAGAAGTATATCAATTTTATATCTCTTTTTAAAAACCTTACCTCTTATGTCATTGATTTTTATCTATTATTATTCTATATTCTATTATAATTTTTATTTCTTTTTTCTACTGACTTTATAGTTAGTTCTCATATAACTGCTTAAAGTGGAAAATTAGATCATTGATTTTTCTCTTTCTTCTTTTTGCTAAACTGTTTTCCTTTTCATTTGGTTCCAATGATTTGTTTTTCTACTTTTTTTTAAGTTTTAAGACATTTACTTTTGTTGATTTAAGTCTAATTAAATTTTTGTCAGGGCATATACATTGTGAGATGTTTTAAAAAAATCTCTTTTCTCTCTCACTTTTCCTTTCTTGGTGAATATTTCATGTGCACTTAAAAAATGTGAATTCTTCTATTGTGACATACATAACTGTGGAGAAGCTTCAATGAATACTGAAGAACTTCTTCAAACTTAAAGTAAAAACAAGACACTTTTTTGATAGTTGCTAACTCATCCAAAGATGGCTGAAAGAAATTTTAATTTTAATTTTGCCACAAATTAAATATATCTTCTAAAAGGACTTATTTTTAGTATCTTGTTCTGGATAAAATCTTTGTTTTGTACAATTTTACAAGAGTGCTTACTGAACCAAGAAAGGATGACAGCTAAATATTGAGCTCACTCATTATATCTCTATTTACCCATAGAACTCTAACCTAACTAAAGCAAAAATTATGGTCATTTTTCTTATTCCTGAAATTAGTGCAACAGTCAATGATAGAAAAGCAATTTCATTTCAAACAATGTCCTCACTTACTTTACAAACTCCTGGGTAGGGTGTACTCTCTGAAGGTCAGTAGCAAAGAAATAATACTCAAGCTACCTAATATTAATTTTTCATAGTTTTTCTTTAGGTTTATGTTGCTTTGTACAGATAATTATTTATATGTAAACTCCAGCTTCTGATTTTTGGGTGTTCTTAGAGATCATACTTCCAAAAATAGCAGAGCACAGCATTATTGAAATCATATTTAACAAGTTCATGATATTTGTTAACAATGCATTGCAGATACTCTGGTTCTCATCTCCCTGTGGGACTATAGATGATTGTACTTTCTCCTTTATCTTATGGTTTGTGGTCATGCGACTGATATGGTCTATGAGTTTTGAAAGGAAATGACACATGTCATGTCTTGGCTTGAGCAAGACACATGGGGCCTCTCTTCTCTGCCATCTACCAGCAATATCCTGCACAGAGGCTTCCCCATAGGATTTTTATCAGGGCAGAAATGACAGAAAACAGATCTGCACATGGTCCATAGGGGGTATGTAAAATGACCAAAATATAAACCTATAAAAAGCCACCACAATTGGAAAGTATTGATTACTCTAGCATAACTCTGCTTAATCCAATTAATGTATAGGTCCACTAGTGAAGTGCTCAGCTAGAAAGAAAACAATATAGAAACTATCCCTGAGTTATTTGTACCTCCTCAAAGAAAAGATAATGAGATTTTAACTGAAAAATGCTTACTTGATGTTCATTTCGAAGGGTACCCATTCAATTTTTTATTAACAAGAATTACATCTTTTTTAAAAATTTGTTATCATTTTGTCTAGTTAAAACATCCTGAATCTTCTCAAGTTCTCGAACAAAATAAGAATGTCAATATTTATCTTATATATGTATGTAATTCATGAAAGAATATAAGAAACACAAAGTTTACACTAAGATAAAGTAGTATTGATATGTAAAGTAATGAAATTCTTGAGTTAAACTGTAGTCTCTCCTACATAGTTCTAGATATAGATCAGGCTGCCATGATAAGTATGAAAGTGATTTTTGGCATAAAGAATCAGAATTTGGGATCTTGGTCATAATTCTTAGAAACTCTTTCTTTCATTAATTGTTTACATTACATAAATAATCTGAGGTTATTCATATTTTTAGAAGGTTTTAACCTTTCAGTGTTTTACTTTGAATGTAAAGCTCAGGCATTTCTAACTTGGGGAAGCCTGGCAGATGTATACCCTTTATGGGTGATTATTGTGATACACACATCTTTTTCTTTGCTGAACATGGGCAAATGTCTTATTCCATGTGTTAATGACCTCTTTCCCTTGGCCCCTTTCTGAGCTCTCAAAAGCCATAGGTACAGGTGGAGTGGGTAAAATTCTTATAAGAAGCACAAACATTATTGAAAAATGTGTTCCTGTCATCTGGAGAAGCACAGCAGACTGAGTGTCCCCTAAAACAAAGGTTTAAGATGTAGTTGGGATTTGTTTACTCAGGGATAACTTAGGTAAAACCTCAAGTCTTGAGGACTAACCTGAGACTTATTCTACTTATGAGACAAGATACATTCCAAGATCAAAAGAACCAAGTGAAAAATCAAATTTGGGACCCCAAATGGTTTAAATTTAAGAGGTAAAGTTTAAGAGGTAGTTTTCCAGTAGCTATGTTTTTATTAGATTGATTACACTTTTTGAGAGTTTGAATATTTCTAGAATGTTTTGATTATTGAAACTTTTTTTGGTTATTTGAGCATTCAAGTTAAAGAATGCTTAATTCACTATTGCCTCTTCCGTTTTTCCCAATGTCCAAATGCATTGGATTTTGTCAAAGAAGATAATCCTAAAATTTTCTTCTGATTCACCAAAAGAAAATCCAGGCATAATTTGCCCTTTTCTATTATTTCCTTGAAGTCATTAAAATCCAGGCAATCTTGGTTCACAGATTGTCCCCACTGTTTGTCAGTAACTATCAATTCATCTTCCTTGTTTGTGCATTAATTTCTTAGTTCTTTTTTTTAAGAGAGAGAGAGAGAGAGAGAGAGAGAGAGAGAGAGAGAGAGAGAGAAAGTACTTGTCTAAAGTCACCATGAACCCAGAATGGAAAGCTTGCAGTCTGTGGTCTTCCCATCTCACCACAGTTTTTTTTTCTCTTTTTTTTCTTTTAGGAGGAGAATCATGTCCATCAGAACTTTATATTTATGCAAATTAATTATAGAGTTCTGTGTTTCATTATGGCATATAACATAATCAATCTATATTTTCCAAAACACCTCCCTTTCTCTTCTCTCCACTTTCCTCCTTCCCCTGATTCCTATACTCTACTGGCTTATCCTCTACTGGCCTCCCTTCTACTTTCATGACATCATTTTTTTTTCTTTTTTTTTTCATCTAGGCTTCCATATATTACTGAAAATATATGACATATGTCTTTCTGAGTCTGGCTTATTTTGCTTAACATGATGTGCTCCATTTTCACTCATTTTCCAACAAATAACATAATTTTGTTCTTTGTTTTGGCTGAATAAAACTTCATTGTGTATATATACCACATTTTCTTTATCCATTATTTGGTTGATGGTTTCATAACTTGGACATTATGAATTATGCTGTGATAAACATGGGTATACATGTATGTATAAAGTATGTTGACTCTAATTCTTTTGGACAGAGACAGAGGCATGCTATAGCTAGATTATATTGGTTTCTGAGGAACCTCCCTACTGATTTCCCTACTGCTTGAACAAATTTACATTCCAAACAACAATGTGTAAGAGATGCTTCACCCCACTACAACCCCCACATTCTTGCCAGCCATTATGGTTATTCATACACTCCATGATAGCAATTTAGCATCTTAATGTAGTTTTTATTTGCATCTTTTCTGATGGCTGAAGATTTTGAACATTTGTTTTTCATAGAGTTGTTGGTCAATTGTGCTTGTTTTGAAAAGTGTCTGTTTTATTCTTTTGCCCATTTATTTGCCTAATTATTGAATGGGTTATTTCATCACAATGTTCCTTAATTCTTAAATCATTGCTTTTACTGCCTTTTGGAGTGAGCATAGGTGTTTGAACTTACTTGTATATAAATACATACACATTTATGTGTGTATGAATATTCTGTATCTCTCTCTCTCTCTCTCTCTCTCTCTCTCTCTCTCTCTCTCTATATATATATATATATATATATATATATATATATATATATATACCTGTAGCAACATTCTGAGACATCTGTTAACAATAGATATATCTAATAATTATAAGTTATATAAATATGAATTAGGTATTGAATTGTTTGACTTTCTAATGAAGGCAAATGACAGTGGCTCACAACACAGGAGTAGTACCAAATAAATGCAGTAATTTGTTTCCTTTACAAAAATAGCTGCTGAAAGGCAGATGGAAGTGCCAGTTGTGTGGGGTGCAGGTGATTATGGCCCAGTCCACACACCACCAGGTTGTTTTTTTTTTCTCCACCAGAAAACTGTCCATTCACTTTCCAAAGAGCCAAAAGCAAAAGGAGAGGAATTTGTGAAGTTGCTAGCCCATATGCCTGGTAGTGAGTTAATCTGTGTCTGAACAGCAGGTATCAAGAGCCAGTCTGTCTGTTGGGGCTGCCAGGAGCAGATCAGAGAACAGCAGGGAAGGGATCAACTCAGGCTGCAAATACAGTCAGGAATGTGGCAGGAAATTATTTCTGAAAACACACTTTGCTGCATAAGGGCAGCCATCAGATGCTACATGATAATCTAATCTGCACTTCATTTTGGTAATTATTTAGAGTTGTACATGTAGGTATGAATTTTAGATAGTTGAAGATATGTAGTTATTGTTCACTTTATATAACACCTTGCCTTAAAATAATTATTTCAAGTGTCCTTGCTTCAAAATAAAACATGCATGCAAAAAGATTTTGGAATTTTGAAAAAGAGGAATTGATCTAAATCAGCTATATGAGAAAGAGATAGGGACCTATTCAAAAGGCAGAACCGCAAAGATAATGTCTTTGTTAAATAACCAAGAGAAAATAGGGGCTGGATAGAATTTCTCTTGATGATCTGGCAAATAGAGAAAATGAGAAATAAATTAGTTGAAAACAACTAAAAGAAGCCTGAATTATAGGAACAACTGGGTACAAAAAATTTAAAAATGGAACCATGCAAATTATTATTGGACAATGGTTATTAGTATCTTCTTTCCTTCCTTCTTTTCTTTTGCTTTCTTCCTTCATCTATCAATAGATGCATCTCTCATCTATCAATGTACCTATATTAATGTTATATCTAACATTAAGATTTGGCATATTTTTGTATTCACAGAATTAAACCTGAACCATTTGCAAAAATAAACTAGACCAAAGAATCTGTTTACATGTAGTCTTCTTGTTTCTTAACCATGAAAATAAAGCATTAGTTTTCCTAAACTTAGTTAATATAACTTACATCTGTCATTAAAATATTGAATAGAAGGGTTGAAGAGATAAATGATCAAAGGGGACTGAAAGCTGAATTAAAATGATATTTACAACTAGTATCAAATGTGATATCTAGGATCACATAGTTCTAGAAAATCCAAACTACTATTTATTTTTTTTCATTTAAAACTTATTTTATTTTTTTTACATAAGCTCTATTATTTTTATTATTATTATTTGCATTACAATTCTTAATACTCCTCTATACCACAATTTATCATATCTTGGTATACAAGACATGCTGACACCAAATTCACATCTTCATACATGAACTGTGTACAATGATGAGGTTCTCCTTCCACCATCCATGCTATTCCCCCCCTTCCCTCCCACCCCTCCTCCCTATCTAGAGGTAATTTTCCTCCCATGCTCTCCCTTGTTATCCCATCCTGAGTCACCCCCCTTATATCAGAGAAGACATTCAGCATTTGTTTTTGGGGGATTGGCTAACTTCACTTAGCATACTCTGCTCTAATGCTATCCATTACCTTGCAAATGCCATGATCTTATTCTTTTTTAGTGCTGAGTAATATTCCATTATTTATAAATGCCACATTTTTTTTATCCTTTCATTCACTGAAGGACATCTAGGTTGGCTCCACAGTTTAGCTATTCTGAATTGTGCTGCTATAAACATTGATTTGGCTGTGTCCCTGTAGTATGCTGTTTTTAGGTCCTTTGGGTATATACGTAAACATACAACTTTTTCAAACCTTCTTTACTCATAAAGAGCTTTAAGAACAAACTCTCTAGAGGGGAAAAGAATTAGAAAGGGCCAAGTCTATGCTCAGGATCAGAATTCAAGTGAACTTCATGTTTTTCTTTCTGAGACCTATGACCATTAGTTTCAATAGACTGAATTTCACCTTCTGTCATATCATAGCTGAAATTCTAAAACTAAATGGTTTACTGTTTGGGGGTCTATCACCTGACCCTGGTGATAGAATGTGGTTATTTCCATAGTGAGGCATATTCTGCTTTTCTTCCTAGAAACAAGAAAAGTGAAATACTGTTAACTCTTGCACAAAGTCATTGCTACAGAGTGGTTCCTACCATTCTTCAATAGCCAGTATATGTTATTCACCTCACAATTGTCCTCTAACGCTTACATCACTTACATAATTTCAGGTGCTCTTGGGCATGAATCTCAGAGACCAACTCAAATTTTCTTCTCTTTGCTCCAAATTATAAAAGCATCTCCAAATATGTTAGTGTGATCAAGGGAGGTATCATGAACAAAATTTCAGCTGAGCTGGGCCTCAGAGTTTTAAATAATAAGAATCAGAAGATAAATTGTTATTCCATGAAGATTGACATGCTAGACATAAAGTCATCAAGAAGGATTCCAGACTGTATCAAGGGGGAGAATGCAGAAGAGCAGGATGCCTAAATTTACTTATATAATTCCTGAAATTGAATACACATGTCTCATGAAATATGAAGTTCAAATTATGATAAATGCTAAGAATTTTATTAGATGTCATCAAACCCTAGAAATGATGATTTGGAAGAAACTTGATATTTTTGATGATCAAGGAAAATGACAACAATGACAAGAAAAAAAAACTTGTACAGAGGTATCTATAACCAAAAGGCTTTAGGGTAAAATTTATGTATATATTAGTAGTATTTAGCAATAATTTGGATTACCTAAGTTTCAGAGAAAATACTAACGTATTTCTATGTAGAAGGAGTTTGTATTTTTAAATGAAAGGAATTTGTATTTATTTGCAAATGCACTATATTCTATGTAGCTGTAGAGAAACTAAAAACATAATATTAACATAAGACACAGACACATACATATTCATAATGAATTACACAGTACCCAGCAATGTCACATTTGCCACTTTCACCTATTCTTATAGTATTCATTTTCCTTAAATCATGACAACCTAATAAATCCCATTTTACTACAAAGAACAGAAGCTTTCTCAAAAATAATAAAAATTAATATTATTCATCTATGTATCTGAAAGACATCAATGTTCATTGTTTTAAAAACTACATTTTAAATTTATTATCAAAGTAATATGTTTAAAAGTAACTCTACTCTTCCAAGTCCACTACTAATTCTTAAAAGCAATGACATCCAGCTTACTTTTTGTATATTTCATTATCCACACCTCAAAATAACATGTGTGTATAATTTCTTAATTTATGAAAATGAAGTCACTTGTCTCTTGTCTTCTGATATGACCAAAATATTTAAAGCATTTAAACTATCACATCACCTCCATGTACTCTGGGTATGGTTACATCACTATTCTTAAGTTCCATGGGGGTAATTTCTATTATTTGGGACTATTAGAGAGAAGGAATATAAATTAATGTAATAAATAAATGTGAACATTGCCCAATTTAATAAATCTCCAATGTAACACTTGTATCACATTCTCCTTTCTTTCCTTGCAAATGTTAAGTTCCACTTAAATTTGGTGTTTGTTTTTCCATGCAAGTACATATTCACTTATATTTATCCATCTTTGCTGTTACAAAACCTTTTGAAGTTAAAGGTATTTTGAAATTCAGAATGATTTAGATACTATGAAAACATTACCATAAAGACACTATATACTATAGAATATGTAACTTCTTCTGTAGATTTGGAGCAGGCTCTATAATTAAAATCAACAAATATTTCTAAAACAGAAAGCATAAATATCCACAGCAAGTGAGATAAACAAAAGGAAAAAATAGCTTCATATTATTTTGGTCAGATTTTGTCAGCAAGTGAATTAAGATTACGTAAATTTTATAGCCAATGCATTGGGGGTGGGGTAAGAAATCTCATTTTTATAGCTCTTAGGATTTGGGAGTCATTCACATGAGAGATTTTGAAAATGCACTAAAGAATGGATTTCTATTACACTCCTAATACATTTGTTCCTAACTTTGTTGATACAGATTAGTGTAGTTCCCCTCTGTGAAACGCACTTATCATCACCAATTCCCTTCCAGGGACCTTTCTTCCCAATGCCTACCTTTAAATGGAGGTCTTTTTAGGTTTGATAACACTTGTATTCTGTTACAGAATGCTAACATAGCTTGTTTACCCTGCTATGTCTGTAATTTGATTTGGAGAGGGCATGTCAATAATCTGCTTATGTTACTTTGTCTATGTGAATATGAGTTATGCAGCTCCAGGGAGCACATCCATTTTTCTGCGAGCTTTAACTCTATTTAGTTCATTTCTTTGCATTATTTTAACAAACATACCTTTCAATTTACCCAAAATTTCTATCCAAATGTGTTTGCTGTCAGCTGCCTGTAAATACTGAACTCAGATCCTGTATTAAAAGTGATTTCCTGGTTGCTGTCATTGCCCTGTGTGCAAGGAAAACATTTGTTTCTTGTTTCCCACCATATCCTTCACTCTTTCTCCATCTGCTTTTTATCTTTAATATTTGTTGAAATACATCATTTGCAAATGACTCTTGTCTTTTATATTTATGTTGAGACTATACATGTAAAAGCATAATTTTTGTAAAATACTATATATATATATATATATATATATATATATATATATATATACACACACACACAAAAATAGTATCAGAAAGAAGAGAAAATGAATTTATATTGCTAGTTTAACATTTGTTTCTATAAATTTTAAGAAGAAAAATGTGCAAATGATAACTATTAAAGATTATATTATCCAGGAGCAAGGTGGCAAGGTGCAGAACTTAAGCAATAGTTCTGACTTTAAAATGTCAGTGAATTCAATACACAATGTAATTAACATGCAATTAAAAATCAGGTATGCTTTTAAAATATAAGTAAATGGGCTGGGGATGTGACTCAAGCAGTAGCGCGCTCGCCTGGCAGGCGTGTGGCCCAGGTTTGATCCTCAGCACCACATACAAATAAAGATGTTGTATCTGGTGAAAACTAAAAAAATGAATATTAAAAAATTATCTCTCTCTTAAAAAATATAAGTAAATGACAATAACTCCCTATATTCTCATAAGGAAATCTAAATATGAAACTCATTTTATATTCTAAGAACTGTGGTTATCTTATTTTGACACAATAGTAAGAAAGTACCAATGATTACAAAAGCATAAAGTTATGAAATAAAATATGTTCCAGCATAGTAGTCATTTTGTTACATGTGCATTTTATCACATCATGTTATATACCCTAAAAGATTCCAAATAAATTTATTAAAAATAAAATTTAAAACCATAAGAAAGAAATAACTTACAAATACAATAATAAAGTAAAATCTGATCCAGTGGCTCAGGAGGCTGAGGCAGGAAGATAACAAGTTTAAAGCCAACCTCAGCAAAACTGAGGTGCTAAGCAACTCAGTGAGACCCTGTCTCTACATAAAATACAAAATAGGGCTGTGTATCTCAGTGGTTGAGTGCCCCTGAGTTCAATTCCTGGTACTACTCCCCAGCAAAAAAAAAAAGTAAATAAATAAGTGATCCTTGTTACACTAACACAGGACTAAGTTTATAGGTAAATTATTGTAGGTTATTATGCAGATTTTATTTAAAGAGGTTAAGCAGTTGCTGTTGAAATTCCACTCATATTCCCACATTTTAACCACTTCAGTCTGTACTCCACACACTTGCAATTGCCAGACTGCATTTCCTTATGTGAGGCTTCCTCTGTTATTAAAGTCTTTATTTTATCCATGCACTGGACCAAAATGCCAGGGAACAAATTTCCAGAAGAAGTACTCATCTGATGATTGATGAGAATTGGGGTATGAATATTTCTGCTTCTGTTAAAGACTTTATGTTTGCCCTTCTCCCCTGGCCACAAATCTGTATGTTGAAGTCCTAACATTTAATGTAACTTGTGAAATACAAATATTTGGAGTATGTGTATTTGGGCCTATGAGGAGGTAATACAAATTAAATGAGGTCAGAAAGATGGGATCAAAAAAATCATATTTAATTTCAAAATACACAAAATATATTGTCCAGGGGGCTATGGATGGAATGCTTGCCTAGCATGTTCTAAGACACAGTTTCAATTCCTAATACTGGGTGTGTGTGTGTATATATATATATATATATATATATATATATATATATATATATATATATATGTTTGTGTGTATGTCCATATGTATATGTGGGTATATGTGTGTGTATATATATATACACACACATAGAGAAAGAGAGACAGAGAAAGAGACATGGAGAGAGAGACAGAGAGAGAGAGACTCAAGATAAATATATAGTCCCAATTAATAACATTATATTTATTTGATCTTCAGAAAGGGCAGATTTTAGGGTGAAAAAATAGAGTTTGATTAATGCCAGAAATACTGAAAATGATGGGGCTTTTATATAGACAACATATTTGAGTAAATTTACATCAAGAAATTGCTTGGATAAATTCTAGTTAAATGATATAACTGAGTGGAACCACTAGTACCACTTCAGTTTATCAATTTTATTGCTGTATTGATAAGGAATAGCCCAGGTCATGATGCAGCCAATGTTATCATGCTTGCTTTTCTAACCAAAGCCAGAAATTATTCCTTGTTCTCTTCACATCATTGGACATATTTCATAGTCATCTGGAAAAAAAGTACTTTCTCTTGCCTTTTCCATTATTGTTTCTTTTATATTGTATATTTCAGAATAAATATTTGCATTTCTTATATTTGAGGGTTAAATTGAAACTTTATTCTCTAAGATCCCAAGTGCTTTTTTTTTCTTTACTTTTTCATGAAAACTATCCAAGCCCCTCATATTTACACTGGTTACAGGGTTTCATTTGATGAAAGAACACAATTCAAAAGCAATAAACAGAAGGTGGGCTGACTTTATAGTTACTGAAAGCAAGAACTTGTTACCTGTGTTCATGAATAAGTAATAAACTTTGTTATAGAGTTTATTAATTCCATCAAATCCTTTAATATAAGCTCATATTAATTGTATCTTTAAGCTTCATTTCTCAGCTTAGCAATGCTGAATTTTCCTAATTGGAATTTGGACTGTAATGATAACTTACTTACCTCTTCCTTTTTGATCACCCTATGACCATTGGAAAATGGGAGAATGTATTTACAATAATACTGAGATCCTAATATTTCATTGGTTGTACTTCTGGCCATGTCAAGATTGCATCACCTTCAAAACGTTGCAAAGGCATTTTGCCAGAATATCTCCTTGTTCCCAGGAAAGAGTCAGAAAAATGAGAATAGACCACAAGGCTATCATTAGATGAAAACAATAGACTGGGACTAACCATCCAAAAATCCTAAACTTATTTCAACATCAGATAGTTTGCTAGTTACCTAGCCATGGTTATCTATTGTCCTGCATTCTGAATAAAATTACAGTTAAGAAATAGTGGGAATTTATTCCTGAGTAACCAAATTCAGATTTTTTTTTCTAATGATGAATTATTATTCCCATTCAAGATTCAAAACAGTAGAGGACATCTTATCAGTATAAGGTAAGCCAGTAAAGTTGAAAATTATGAATCTATTCAGGTTCTGACTCTTGCATTCATCCTTTTTCCAGAACTGGAGAGATGAGAAACATACATTATTCTTCCAGAAATATCAGAAAACCTGAAAGAGTTAGAGGAAATGGGAATTTCTCATAGGATGTACCAGTTATCTTCAGCTAGGTAACAAACCATCCCAGAACTTTGGGAGTTCATTGAGTCAGAATTAACTTATTATTCCTCATGGTCCTAGGGTTGGCAAAGTGGTTCCTATGATGCTTTGTCTTGGCTAATCAGAGTATCTGGAATTGCATAATCACTGGAGCTGCTGGAATGCACAAGATGGCCTCATGACCACTTCTCACAGCTGGTGCTGGCTGTTAACTAGGTCATATCAGGTCTCTAAGTGGCCTCTGTTTCTTCAGTAGGCTACCTGGGTTTCCTTACCCTGAAGTTTCAGGTCAGTTTTTTAATAATACTGTTTAAAATTACCAAACAGAAATTCTAAATAGTGTTTTCTACAGAGAAAATTTTAATTAGTATATATCATAAGAGAAGAGATTATGACATCAATTTTTAAAAATAGGTACAGTTAATAAAGTTGTCTTTTTAGGGATATAATGTGTTTCAATGATTCGGGGAGAGACCAACTCTGTGGTAATTGAGGTTTTCCTTTTCTGTGCAGTTTCCATTTAAAGAACAGTCAAGAATAAAGCAATAAGACCTACACTTTTTTTTAGAAACTTCATTGTTGTATTCCAGTTCTTGCACTAATGTCATTAGAAAACTTTCAAAGTGACCCTTCTGCTTGAGTGATTCAATTTATACCTGTATCAATTTCTTTTTCTAAACCTTGGATTTATGCAATCCAAAACATTGCTGGAAGGAATTAAAATGTGGTGAAACAAGAACTACATTCTCATATATTTTTGGTCAGAAAAAAATAGAAGTTGTTTCTGTAGAGAATTCCTGTGTGTCCTGGGTTAGATACATTATTATCTGGGGAAGAGGGTGGTAATGGTAGGGGATGCTGGATAACATGGGGAATTGAAAACAAAAGCAAAAACAAAAACAAAAAAACAGTGCTTATTTCCAGATCAGACCTCAGAGGTAGGCCTTAGTGAATTGCTATTTAGCTTTTCTTTATGAGGCAGGCAGGCTCTCCTAACAAATGAGCTTCCCTGTGCATTCCCACACACTTTTTAAAACTTCCTTTTCTTGGGGCTGGGGTTGTGGCTCAGCAGTAGAGCACTCACCTAGCACATGCGAGGTGCTGGGTTCAATCCTCAGCACCACATAGAAATAAATAAATAAATAAATAAATTAAAGGTATTGTGTCCAAGTACAAATATGTGTTTGTGTGTGTGTGTGTGTGTGTGTGTGTGTGTGTGTGTGTGTATAAACAGAAACTTTCTTTTCTCTGGCATCCCCCTAACTATGCACATGGTAGTCTAAGAATCAATTTTGTGATCTACCAGTATGTTTTAAGAAGACTGCCAAAGCCCAGGAAAGATCTCAGCTGAGGAATTAGATTGGCAGAAAGAAGATTGGTACCTATGTTTTGATTGTTAGGTTCCAGCCAGCCTTTAGTAGTATCTTCTTTGGCCAAGTAGTTCGTGTTATCTAGTTGGAAGAGACATTAAACAATGAGTTAGTAATAAATGTACTCTTTCTCTTCCTTGGATCAATGTTTAATTTCCTACCTCTGAAAGGGAGAAGAAAACTTAAACATATAAAGAATTTGAGGTTTCTAAATAGAGATGATCTGTATAAATTGGAATATGCTATCACAGTGTGGTGCTAGGGCAGTTATAGAATCAGGATAACTCTACTACATCCCAGAATAGGTATTCACTGCTTGGTTGCATGGTTTAATTTCTAGTGGTATAATGTTTACTGTTGTGAGACAGCTAATTCCACTGTTGGATAGTATAAACTGTGAGACAATAATTTCTATGTTAAGTCAAAATATCCTTTCTGACAATTATACACATTATAACTGCTTTTGCCTAATGGATTGAATAATTTTTGTATTTTATATTAACTTTTATTATAGCATACATATATATCACATATTAAGGGATTTAAATATGTTAATTCATTTAAGCTTCACAACAATCCTGGGAACTAGGTACTTTTATTAACCCCATTTTTCAGATCTGGAAACCGAGGTATAGAAAAATTACATTGAATTGTTGAGGATGCTAACTCATAATGGTGATTGCAGGCAGCATGGGAGGAATGGAGAAACTGTAGATAGGTCACAGGGGTGGGAGGGGAAAGGAGGGGAAAAGGGGGTAGGAATGATGGTTGAATGAGTTAGACATCATTACCCTAAGTACATGTATGAAGACACAAATGGTGTGAAAATACTTTGTTTACAATCAGTGACTTGAGAAATTGTGCTCTATATGTGTAATATGAAATGAACTGCATTCTGCCATTATGTATATATAACAAATTAGAATAAAAATAATTTAATTAAAAAGAAGTAGGGCTAGTATTTGAACCCAGGCAGCTAGATTCCAAGACCTTTTCTGTTAACAAATACAGATACACATCAAACTGTTAACTGTCAACACTAGCATTTAGTAATTGATATAAGGAACTACATATATTAGCAGTTGTTGCAACCAAGATGATTTCTTTTTTTTTTTTTTTTACATCCCCAGTATCTAATTCTGCAAACTCAGAAAGCAGTTAGCCTTGATGCACTGAAGAAAGCAACTAGGTTGTGATGCTTAATTCTGTGGATGGCCCTAACATGCTTAAGAACAGATCCCCTGATTTTCTAATCTCCTCCTTCATGGTCATCTCTAGTACTTTTATATTTCTTCATATTTATCTTCTCCCAGAAAATATTTGTTGAATATATACTTTCCCCAGGCTCTGTGCTAGACACTGTATAAAAATAAAAACCCCAAAGATTTTTTAGGCAGTTAATAGGTTTGGGATGGAAGAGAATTAAGTTTAAAAATGAACCTAGCATGTTAACAAATTATGATAGAATTATGCTTCAGGTTCTCTGGGAGTGGGAAGAGGTCTCTAAATAATACTGGAGCATTAGGGAAGGATTCAGAAATGGTTTTACTTTGAGATATGAAGAATAAATAACCCACTTGAATCAAAGTGTGAAATATGATATATCAAGAACTATGTAATGTTTTGAACAACTAACAATAAAATTTTTTAAAAAAAGGATAAGTAGGGATAAACCTAGTGGAGGGGAGAGGAATACTGTAAGAGGGGAAGAGACAAACAGGCAATGCCTTGACAGTATGACTGAGACTGAAGTGTGCAGGAACTGCAGTTGAATTCCCTGGAGAGGAGCTTCTCTCTAGGGACAGCTGGAGACAACAGGACAACATCATTGGGAGGTATGTGTGGGGGGGTGGGGGTAGCCATTGTAATGTTTAACTTCTAAGTGACTTTATTCAATAAATATTTATGAGGTTCTTAGTACATACCATGGCCTATGCTAGATATTGGTTATTTCTTGTGAACAAAGCAGCTTTCTTCTTAATGCTGAGTCAATTGGAAAATAAAGACAAACAATAAAAATAAATGTGGTGCTATGATAAAGGACTTACAGAAGGTAATTTGGAGCACATTTTTCCAGAATTGAATTTGTCCTGGGATTAGGGTCAGCCTTCTTAAGGGAGTAAACTTTATGCTAAGACTAAAAAACAAAATTTAGCTAGATGAACCTGGTAGGTAGAGGTGAATGAAATGAGGAGAATATACCAAAAAGGAAAAAAATGCAGGGAATAATTGCAGAACTTAAATAAAAATCAGTGTTATCTTGGTTTGATTCCTCAGAAGTAGACCCTATGATTAAAATTTAGGTAAATGTAGTTTATTTGGGAGGTGATCAGAGGAGAGTTGAAAAGAAAGATTGAAAAAGCAAGAGCCCAATGCAGATTGAATTAATGATCAAGTTACCTCTTTGGACACCTGGGGATCAATCCCACTGTAGAACTCTGGAAGACTGTGCATAGCATGCTTCAGAATTGCTTTATCTGAGAGGCAAGGAAGAGTGAGTATTTATTGATCAAATCCAAATTGCTATTGATTGCAGACTTTTCTCAGGGATGTTAACTCCTCAACATTTCCAGATTAGCCAGCATATCCATTAAAACAAGCTCCTGTAACCCTCATGCATGGTTGTGGGATCATTCAGTCAAGTATATTCAAATGGTATCCCTTATGGAGTCATTGTTTTAACAATGAATCTTCAAGACTGTTCACTATATAACAAAACAAGGGGGACTAGCTCTCAAGTCTTCGCTGCTGCTGTTGGTCCCAAGGTCAAATTTGAAATATACCATTTGTATCCTCTACCAGTCATTCTAGTTTTCCCTCAACTTTGTCAATATGTTCACTAATCTAAATTTCTTGCCTAGTAAGATTACCCAGAGCTTCATTCCTTCATGTCTGAGTGGTCTGAACTTTTGGGTCTCTTTCCCCATGAAGCTGACAATGAGGTGTACTGTTCAACAGCTAGTCCTGAGTTGAGCTGTAGTGTACCAACAATTAATCTATCACTTACCCCAAGCATAGATCTGGCTTATAGATGACAAGACATGCTCTGTTGGACCACATATGTTACCTAAAGAAGAAGAGTAGGCAACTTGGGAGCCTGGGCTAGTTCTTCATATTAACTGGGACCATTTGGATTTGTACTCTGGATTTTTACTATGTTATAGAAAGATGTGAAGATAACCAGTTAATGATGAGCATTTTCTCTTTCATTATCACTTGATTTCTCATGGTCTTGAATTGAGCTTCTATAAGAATCTATACACTTAGTTTCTATTGGTAGCTTGCCAGCTGTTTTTTAAATGCAGCAGATGAAATAGCTTTGCAAAAAAAAATCTCAACTTTCCACAAAGCATCATAATTTACCTTAACTATCTTTATCAAAACGGAATCTGGTGGTTCAAGTGGCCGAGTGGCAAGATACTTGTACTGCATCTTTAATTTACTGCAAACTTCTCTTTTCTAGTCTCTAGTCAAATTTGGAAGCTATCCATATATCCATATTATCCTCTAAATGTGTAGGAGAAATAGTTTCAAATGTGGCATATGCTGCATCTAAGGTATAAGGAGGTATATTGAGTGTCACACTTAAAAAAAATATTTCTTTATTTGTATGAGTGGCAGAAGGGGCAACATGTATGATCTTGCCCTTTAACTTTGAGGGAAGATCTAGACATACCTCCAGACACTGGATCTCTAAAACTTCACTAATACGACAGGATCTGTAATCATTTCTTTTGACTTCTCTATCACTCTGATACACAACTATCTTACTAGCGGCACATGTGTTTGCCACTTTCTTATGTCCAGGAACATTGAGATAATTAATAAGTCAGTGTGATGTTTGAAAAATTGTGATATTTGTGGAAATCTGGATACCCTAAAAAAAATTCTGTTCTCCTTTCTGGAGTCAAGCATATTCCAAGCAGGACAAAAGAAAAGGCAGAAACTCACAACAAATTATTATAGAAATTCTGTGCATTGTGAAAATTCTCATTCTCTTGCAGGTGCCACTCAAGGACAGCTGAGCAGTGTGGGTCTGCTTTCTCTTTATCTCTTCTCCATCTGTACCTAGCAGAAATTCAACAGACCAGACAACCATCACAAGAAGAAGTATGACCCTGAGAATGAGGGGAAAAGGAACATAGAAGTACTTGTCCAGGGGAGGAGGACACAAAGTTAAAAAGAGCTGAAAGTTTCTGAAGGTGGCCAGGAGGATGCTTGGGGAGGTTGGCAGAACAGGTTGGAAGGCTTCTCCCTGGATGTCCACATCTCCAATATGGACCTTCTTATGCTTTTGAGTTACTGCAATTTTAGACTGAAGTAGAGAATTACTTTAGAAAGGCTTCCAGATCCCATATGTTTGGTAATGCAGAAATGTAAGAGGTTTAGAGGGCATGAATTGTTTCTCCGCTATTCTACCATATATCAAGGAAGTAATGCTAAGGTTATTAAGGGTTTTAAAGGTGGATGTGAGCAAATTTGCATTTTTGGAAAATAACTCTGGCTACCATGCCACATGAAACTATGTTAAAATAAAGAAATGCTGCAAAAGGGGAAATCAATCAGGGAAGGATGTTGCAATAGATCAGTTAAGGAAGTACAAAGTTTTACTTTAGGATAGTGGCCCAAGAATGAAAGTATGGGTGATATTTGAGATATATTTGGCAAGTGATGACTCACTGATTAATTTAATTTAGGTTAGAAAAAAGAAGGAAATAATGTCTCCTTTGGCAACTGAGTAGAGAGTAGTGCCATTTTCTGAGATATGATATATTGAAGAAGGAAAGTGCATATAATAAATTCAGTTTTGAGTTCAAAGCACTTAGGAGGCATCAAAAGGGTGATTTTCGGTAGGAGTTTGATGTACATCTCAACATAGGAAGCAGAGTTTTTGTAAGAATTATGATACAGAAGGTACTGTGAGTCATGTGAGAGGACAAGATGGCTCAGAAAAGTGAGAAGAGAAGTTGCATTGGAAGTTTCTTGGGATTAGGTCAATCAATGAGCTGTCAATATTTGGATATGTTTTCTGTGTGTTTATTTCAGTTTGTTTTGGCTGCTATAACAAAATACTTTAACTGGATGGCTTATCAATGACAGTTCTAGAGGCTACAAAGTTCATTGTCAAGATTCGGGCAGGTTCAGTGTCTGGCATGGGTTAACTTTCTGGTAAATAGATGGCACCCTCTAGCTGTGTCACCACCTAGAAGAAGGAGGAAGAGATCTTTCTCAGGCCTCTTTTTAAAAAATATTTTTAGTTGTTGGACCTTTATTTTATTTATTTATATGTGGTGCTGAGAATCAAACCCAGTACCTCACACTTAGGAGGCAAGCACTCTTTCACTGAGCCACAACTCCAGCCCCTCTCTCAGGCCTCTTTATAAGGGCATTGATCTCACTCACAAGGGCTCTTCCCTCATGGCCTAATCACCACATAAAATACCTTATTTCCTAATATCATCACCTGAGGGATTAGGATTTCCAACATTTTAATTTTTAAGAGAACACAAACATTCAAACCATAGCTAGAGTATTGATGAAAGGGCTTGAAAATATACCAGATGTTGAAATTGCCAACAAATGGGGAAAGAATCAGAAAATTGGATAAAAACCACAATAAAGAATACAGGTTTCTACAACAGAATGTCATGGGCTTCCTGTTTATAATTTGTTGACCAGGTGAGGGGGTATTGATCTCTAGTCTAGGTCCTGGACTAAGAGGCTCAGATTTGGAAGGTGGAGGGATGGAAGTAGTATTCTCATTTAAATATGTTGATTTTGAGATGCTTTTAGGAAGTCCCTAAAGTAATGTCAAGTAGTAATTTGGCTAGAAGAATCTAGTATTATGGATAGAAATCTGGTTTTGAGTTAATGAATGTATGAGTCATATAAAGAATGGGTATAGAAAGGACAAAAAGAAGTACTAAATAGATGAGAAAAGTAATGACTAAAGATGGAACTCTGGGTCACATCACCATTTAGGAGGCAAATGGAGGAAGGAGTGAAGGCTAAACAAAATCCCATGAAAAGGTAGAAGAAAAATTGGAAGAACACCGTCACAGCTGAAATAAGACAGTTTCAAGGAGGTTGGGGTTGCAGAGATTCTAAAATTCTACGAAAAAATCAGAAATAGAAAATGACACATTATATTTGATAACATGAAAGACAGTTATGACCTGAATCTGAGAAAATTATTGAGGAGAACTGCAACATAATTAAAAAATGCATGGACTGTAAAGAGATTGGAAGACCCACCATGCTCAGAAAACAATTTGGGGAGGATCAAGGGCTTAAATGTGAGGTCTTTTAGGGGAAAAAAAGAATATCTTGTGTCTTTCATAACCAGGAAAATGCAAGATAATAGAATAATCATGTATAATTTCACCATTATTGGTTTGACAAAAATTGGTAAAATTATATCAGGTATTGGAAAGGATAGACAACTTCATAAAAATTTATTCACTCTTTGTGGGATAAAAAAAATTGGTACAATAACTTCAGAAAATAGTTTGTAACTTCCTTGAAACTTGGAAATTTTCATTTCTGATCAAGTGATTACATTTCTGGATGTATAATATAGTTGTAATATTTCCAAACTGGTTGTCTCTTTATATATACATCAAATACCATATAAAACATTTTTCAGTAAATAGAAGGATAGTCAATCACTGTTGATTGCTCCTTTCATATGCTTGCTTATGAAAAGAAGAGAGAGAAAACTGCAGTATCTAATTATGTTTCTCTGGTCTTTTCTGGACATATTCCTTCTCACATGTGGCCCCAGTTGGTGTGGCCATTCTTGCTCCTAGCTTGTGTTTCCTCTCACATGGTTTTCACTGTTAATGTGAGTTCATGGTTACCTTCATTTTCCGAGCAGACTCTTCCCATTTTATCCCATATTAAATTTGCAGTCAATTTTTGGAACAGCCTAAAAATCTGGTCAGTATTTAAAGCAGAGTTTCTCTTGGGAAAGGGGGTTCTGGACTTTCATAGCAAATGTCAATTGTGATAATAGAATAGTGAGAAGTCCCTGAGTTACTGATTTCTAGAGCTTTCTGACTTCCTGGAAAATAATTTTATTTAAGGCCTTTGGGAATAAGAAAAATAATCCTCAATAAGGATGATACTGTTATTTATAGAGGGTTTTTAAAAAAAAAATATATATATATATGCAATGTTCCAAGTGTTTCTCAGATGTCACAGCTGTCTGGAAGAGACTCCACAGAGTATTGCCAATATTATTTTTTATTTTTAGTAAATATTCAGTAGAGGCTGAATCAATGCCCCTTTAAAAACACTTTCAGAATTGAGTCTGAGTCATCTTGGTTTTTCTTCTCTAATTCATTTGTTCTCTAGACAGAGTGATTGAGTGGTTTCTTGATTGAGTGATTTCCAACCTTGACTCAAACTGACTACCACACGCTAAGGCTGTAGTTTCATTCTATCAACTACAGAGAGCAAAGTGAGAGCTGCTCTAGAGATGGGAAACCTTCAAAGATCATCAGCATCAAAAGGCTCTGGTTGAATCTATCACCGTTCGCGGCACTGTGCTGTGTGTTGTACTCTGTGGTTTCAGAAAGGCTGCTGACACCTCAGAATCAGTAATGAGTAAATATCCCAAAGAAACAAACCTAAAAAACACGTTACAAGCTACAGAATCTGAAGATTCCACTATGTGTGATCAGTGAAGTTTTCCTTACATGTCTGCTTCACATTTCCATATACAAAAGGTTTGTATGCATGCAATTTGATTATTAAAAATCAATCTGTAAAATAAACAAAGGACTTAATCAACACCCCCATTTTAAAGATTAAAAAAGCTGAGATTTAGAGATGGTAAATGATTTGTGCACAGTTACAGGACTAATAAATAATGGAGAAGGGGCTTGATCCCAGCTACATCTTTGATTACAAATTCAGTGTTCTTTCAACTGAACAACACTACAAAGTTGTCATCCAGACATGGTAAAGTGCAGTGAAAATTACCAGGTTCTTATATTTTTACCAGACGAGTTCACTGTCTTTCCCCCACTGAGCTATGTTGCAGTGTTTATTTGACTGTTCATTAGTTCCAAATGATTGTTATCATATGTTTAGTGGCAGTATGAATTCATTCTATTTAGTATTTTTAAAGAAACTCATAAGAAGCCCATTTATATATTTTTCTCTGAGCTATTTTTCAAATTATAGGTTAAGTTTGCCTCTCAATAACAGGGATATCACAAAATTTTATCTCTGCAGTCTCTTGTAGTCCTAAAATGCTAGGATGCAATTTGAGAAATTGAGGATGTATTTTGCAGTAGGAGTATTAATGTGACTAGAGCCCATTTTTTTACATGACTTAATTGGTGTTGGTATTTGCTAGATGTTTTATAAGCATTGTCTAGTTTAACACTTAAAATAACCTTTGGTAGGTGGGTACTATTATTGTCTTTTATAGACAATAATGTAGATTCTAAGATCTAAGTACTCTTAGTTCACCTCATCAATAAATGTGCTAAGGTTGAAACCATCTGTCTTTTTTTGCAACCTATACTCATAGTCTCATACTCTCCTGCAGAACCTTGATATTCATAAAAGAAAAGTTTGAAGTCTAGGAAACTAGTATCAGGGAATGCTAGAAGCAATAATTAATAGCTCATATTAAAATTAGGGGTCAGAACTTCCAAATTCATGGGGGGAAATATAGCCTTTGAGTCAGACCCATGTTTACATGGTGATCAAATATGAATCTCACAACATTGCCATAAAATGAAATCAATAATGGTTACAAGATATCTGAGATGTAGTATGACCTCCATAAAATCAGCTTTAATAGCTTTTACTTGTAATATATATATATATATATATATATATATATATATATATATATATATATATATATTCATGTGAAACACTCCTTGTTTAAAGAAACAGAAAATCCATTAAAATATATCTGAGAAAAATTACCTCCTATAATCCGAAGCCTGAAGGGGCATTTCTGGGTGTGGCCAATTCAAACATTCAACACTATTCCATGGCCCCAGGTTTTGCTTAGCAGTCCTGCCTTGTTCTTTCATGGTTGCTGATGTGTCTACATGCCAGCAAGTCCATGCAGACACAGCCAGTTCCAGTAGAAAAAGCAGAAACGTTTCTTCCAGGGCTTCCTGAAGACTGCCAGTAGATTTTGAAATATCTTTTCAAAAGAAATAACCATCCAGGTGAATAGAATTTACATAACTAGCTTTGACTAAGTAAAATTTTCCTTCCTACAGTGGGGAGGGGCTTAGCATCCCTTAAAGCATATGGTCACTCAAGACACAGAATTATGGTAATATTGATCAGGAAGAAGAAAGGGGAAATGGCTGTGAGGTGGGTAGTTACAAGTGTGGGCAATACACCGAGAAGAGAGGGGAGTGTGAGGCCAAAAGCTCACTTTTAGAGAGACAAGCAGTGATTCTTAGAAGTGAATCCAGGTGTGAACTTGAACTAGACTAATTTGAATGAATCTGCATTGAAGTCAAGTGCTTAACCACAAAGGATAAAGTCAGAGCCCAAGAACCCGGGACCCATAACAAAGTCAGAAAGCAGAAGAAGGTAACAGAAGAAGCTGGAGGCTCAGGTGCTAGCCTAGAGCTATGGCCTTCTCTTAGGACAAAAAATTAGTCCCAGAATCTAGGGTGGTACCTAAACACACAAGTAAGATTCAGAATGGACCCAGTATACCACTTTCTCAGCTGGGTCTTCAATCTGTTTTCTTCTTTTGGTCCTACCTTTTAGGCAATGAATATGCTCCTTTCTCCATCTTTAAAAAATGTCCTTCTTTACTGTATTTCAGTGGAATTTTTCTTTGGTTGCTCCTGTCTTTTTCCTGGTTGCCCTAACTCTCATTTCTGGACTCCAGATTGTCACTATTCATGGTGCCACACAACATGCCCTATCTATATTTCCAAATATGCTAATGTTGCTTCTTGAAGTAATTCATGTCACCCTCACTGTCAAAGTCAGTGGTCACTTTCAAGCTTTCTTGTATTTGAGTTCTTTATTAAGCACTTTCCTTCTGTGTAATTGAATACACTCTTCTAGGGAAAAAATTTTAACCCCTTAGCATCCATGGCAAGGCTCCTGTGGCCATCACTAAACTGCCCTGACCAGTTTTCCTCAGCTCCTTTTCCTTAGCTTGTCTAGTACATTATGTTGCTTCTGAGGTTTCTAATCTTAAATTAACATTTTAAAAATTTATTTTTGGGTACATAATAATCACACAGAATAGTGGGTTTCATTGTGGCATCTTCCTTCATGTACAATATGCCACAGTGAAATTCACTGTTCTGTATAATTGATCTTTTAAAAAAATATTTTTATGTGATGTGATAAAGAAAATAACTTATTCATATGTATCTGTATTTTTAGATCTTCACGGCATTTTTTGTTTTTGAAAATTTTTAGTAGTAAGTGGGTAGAAGTTAATAAGAACAAGTTATTAGCGTGAGGTGGGTGGTTATAAGTGTACATAGTACATCTCTGAGAGGAGAGTGTGAGGCCAAAAGCTCACTTTTAGAGAGACAAACAGTGATTCTTGGAAGTGAATCCAGGTGTGAACTTGAAATAGACTAATTTGAATGAATCTGCGTTCAAGTCAGGGGCAAGTAAGTGAGTAGTAGTTAATAATAACACGGAATTGTTGAAGAAAGAAAAGTTAGCCTTGTCCCCCACTCCCACCTATTTTTTTTGTTTTTGACAAGGACAAAAATTGTTGTCCTGTCCTCATGTGTCAGTCTAGTAGCTGTCATTTTATATTGAGTGCTGGCTTAAATCAATCGAAACTCATCAAACTCCTGTGGTAGTGTGGTGATGTAATATGCAGGAGTACTATGCCAGATGACTTCTCTTGATTTAAAAAAAAAAAGAAAGAAAAGAAAAGAAAAGAACTAAGCCATGATTGTTGGCTGTCAACATGACATATTCTGCCACCAAACCAAACCAACCCTGGGGCCCTTGGAGGTTTTGAAGGCTGTGAAAATTGTCTTAATTATAATATGCTATGCTTTCATAGATTTTTTTTCCAGAGGATTTGATGTAGTCTTACCTACAATCTCATGATTAGCTCCCTGTATGGTTATGTGGTACAGAAAAGGTTAACATTAGGGTAGAGTGAGGAAATGAGGCAATTAACATACCCAGTAGCAACAATACTGGCAAAGACAAGGACAGAAATCTGCATTCTTTACTCTAAATGTGGTGGAAAAAGCTGTGAACTATTTAATGTTCCCTCAACTCCTGTTCATTCCTGACCTCACAAATAGGTTGTAAGATATGCATATCACATAGCAGATGATGGCATTTCATAGTTTGCTGTGTGAGAAAGAATTAGCTGGACAAAGTTCTTTGTTATAAATAGTTACTGTTCAGGCTACATTGAATTATGGATGATTTCTATATGAACAGATATTGTATATAAAGATGCCCACATGATTTTGGAGAGGAAATAATATATAGGAAAATAAGACAAATGCATGATATATTTGGGCACTTTATGATTATGCAAGTTAGTGGTGAGTATTAAATAAACATCTATAGTTCTCTACCTGTTATAACTATTGACCAAAATATCTTCATAATATTGATTCATTCTGTAGAGTAGTCAACATTACATATACCAAGAAGGAACACTTGCCTAGCACCCCTAAGGCCCTGGGTTTGATGCCCAGCACTGAAGGAAAAAAAAGAGGGAATGAGAATGAGAGTGAGAGTGAAGTTTGGGGTCTGGGGATATAGCTAGGTGCTTGAGTACTCGCCTAGCATTTACAAGGCCCTGGGTTTGATCCCCAGCATTGCAAAAAAAAAAAAATAAATAAAATAAAAATAAATGCCAACATGATTTTTTTTGTTCTTTAATCACATTGAGTATGAAGTTAGCTTGTCATAAATGGCCTTTATTATGTTGAAGTAAATTATTCCCATACCTAGTTTGTTGAGAGTTTTTATCATGGAAAGATGTGGAGTTTTGTCAGGTGCTTTTTTCTTCATCTGTTGTAAATGATCATGTGACTTTTATCCTTCATTCTGATAATGTGGTGTATCATGTTAATGGATTTGTATTTTTAAAATAATTCTTGCATCCCAGGGATGTCTGTCTTTATCAGGATCTGTGATCCACAATACCTGCAACTGTAGAGTTCATAGAAGACAAGAGAGGAAGAACTTCTTGACATTGGTTTGGGCAGTGATTTCTTAGGTATAGTATCAAAAATACAAGCAACTAAAGTAAAAAACAGAAAAGTTGGGCTGTATTAAACTAAAGTCTTCTGCACCACAAAGAAAGCAATCATCAGAATTAAAAGGAAACCTAAAGATTAAGAGAATATGTTTGTAAATCATGTATTTGATAAGGGGTTACTATCCAAAATATATGAGGAATTTCTATAACTTAATAGAAACAAAACAAACAACTCAATTTAAAAATGGACAAAGGACTTGAATAGACATTTCTTCGAGGAAGACATACAAATGGCCAATGTATACATTAAAGGATGCTTGAAATTACCAGTGATCTGGGAAATGCAAGTACAAACTACAATGAGGTATTACCTCACACCTATTAGGATGGATATTACCAAAAGAACAAAACAAGTAGACATGAAGTATTCAAACACATGTTTTTGGTGGGAATCTATATGGTATAGCCACCATATCAGCTTTTTGTATATCAATTATTAATTAATAAAATTATTAGAACATTTTTAAAAATAAAAAAAATGGTAAACTCCTTGAGCTGCCAAGCACAGTCCTGAATACACCTTTTAAACTGTATTATGTCCCACTGTTGTTCAATATCATTGTGACTTACCAAATGTGATTGACTGCTTTCCTGAGCATCTGGACTCCCTGCCTCATTTCATACAGTTCCTTCTGCTTGGAATACCCTGAGTTTTGGTTAAAAAATTAGCATATCCTTCTGCCCTTTATCTCAAATACACCTAAATTATGATGGCCAAAGTATAAAAAAAAATTGAAAGGCTTCATATGAATAAATTTCCAATTTTTGTTAGTAATTTATAAAAATGTTGAGTAAATTACATGTTTATATCATGAACTCAAACTCTAGAATAGCTTATGCATACAAAACGGCAGTATTTTTAAAGAGCACTCTAGTTAGTGGAGAGGGTATTTGTAAACCCCAGTGTACTGCATCATTTCCCTCAACCTCAGGAATATATTATGTGCAATATATGCAAAGAAATTGTCACTTTTCATTTAATTGTATGAGTAGGGCATTCAAATATGTCCATGCACAATGTTTTCCTTCTTTGTGTCTATGTTTTTCCCTGCTGTATTCCCAGTGCAAACACAAAGCTTAAATATAAGAGGTATTTTTTGAGTAAGTGAATAAATAAACATGTATAAAGGAGAGGAACCTCACAATGGTGAATTCAAAGGACACAGTTATAGAAATTGTCCTGTATCAAAAGAAAAAAAATTAGCCAGGCATGGTAGTGCACACATGGCTTGGGTGCTTGAGTGGGCTAAGGCTGGAGAATCACAAGTTCCAGGCCAGTCTCAGCGAATTAGTTGGGCCCTGACTTTAAAAAAAATACTGGAGATATAGTTCAGTGGTAAAGCACTTTTATTAAGTTCAACCCCCGCAAACCACACCACTCCCCCTGTAAAAAAAAAGAAAAATTAAGAAAACCTTAAAAGTAAAGGTGCTGAAGAAGTGACTATTAATTTGGCATACAAAGTTACTACTTATATTTTTATCTTTGCCGAAGGCTATACAGATGTTTAGTAATAAACTAAAAATTCTTTTTAACCCATGCAAATCAGTATTACCTGTGAGCATTAGTTTAAGAGTAAATTGTACAAATTGTACAGGAGCTGAAAATCCTGGGCAATGAGTCTAAAAACAAGTTAGATGTTTGACCTTGTACCATATGAAAGTATATTAACAGGATCCCATAAAAGGATCTCAAATGCATCAAACTCAAATATATCTTCTCAGTGCTAACTGCCTAATTATTTAGAAAGGTGATATGGAGTTACAAAATACATGTGATGAATTGGAACGAATTAGACTCCAGCTATGTTATCACTTGTTCTCTATAGGAGAGAAATTCGTAAATCATAGAAATGCCTTGAAAGGCATGTTTTAGTAAAGCAACATGTTTTTGTTGTTGTTGTTAATATGCTTAGAAGATTCTTATGAAAGTAAAGTTCTACCATCTCAAAGAGCACATTAATCTAACTTTTGGGGAGATATATATTTATTATTAAATATGTTTTATGAGTATGGTATCCAAATGAAAGTTTGCAACACTTAACTTCTTAATTTTGTGATATTAATTTGATTGACAGAAGAGAGCAGTAGAAAATTATATTTGTGATAGAAGACAATGGAGAAAATAATATTTGAAATATCAGAAGGTCAGCCTGAATGGTAGATATTGAAGAATTTCAAAAGAGAGCTGCTCACATGAGTAGAACTCAAATCCAACACTTACTAGCTGTGTGATTCTGGGCAAGATGCGTAACAATGATTTTCTTCAGTTTGCCCATCTAAAAGTTAGGAGTGATAATAATGGGACCCTGATAGGGTTATATTGAAAATCACAGAAGAAAAAATCAGTGTCTAGTACTTTTCATTAACCGCTGAGACAGAGATTTGTTACGGAGCCTCTTTTTATATCACAGAAGTATTATCCTAATGCACTTAAATACTTTTGAAAAATAACATTTTAAAATGATTCTCAATGTAAAAAAGTACTTTGAAAGTTTTCTGCCATTTTTCTTTTTGTTCATTTTTAAAATTTTTGTTTGTTAGAAACCTATTTTCTCAAGTGCCACACAGTGTCAGGCATTATAGTCAAAGATGAATAAGATCTGAGTCCTACCCTCCTTAAGAAATTGACAGACTAATGGTGGCACCAGGTCATGAGAATTCACAATTACTGTACAAAATGAAACTAAAATGACAAAACGTAGGGTCAATAGACATTTGGCTACTGAACTTTCTTACCATTCATTCCTCAAATATGTGCACCAAGTGACTGCTGTGTGTCAAGGGCCTTTCTAGGCACTTGGTTGGACCTACAAATGAAATAAATTTCTAGTTTCACTGAGCTAACATCCGGGTAGGTGGGGTGAAAGACAATAAATACATAAGCAAATAAAAATGTAAACCTGTTTTAGAAAACATGAGGAACAAACATCTTTGTAAGGAGGTAATATTTTTTAGTTGTTGATGGACCTTTATTTGAATCATTTATTTATATGTGGTGCTGAGAATCAAACCCAGTGCCTCACGCATGCTGGGCAAGCACTCTACCACTGAGCCACAATCCCAGCACCTGTAAGGAATTAATATTTAAGCAGAGACCTGAAGAAAGTAGGGGGACGATGCAAGACTTGGAAAAGTCTAAGTGGAAGGGCTCGAGGTGTAACTCAGCAGTAGAGCATTTGCTTGGCATGTGTGAGGCCCTGAGTTCGATTGCCAGGACCACCAAAATAAATAAATAAATGAATAGATAGATAGATAGATAGATAGATAGATAGATAGATAGATAGATAAATAAATAAATAGTGTTAGAGGAGGAGACTTCTTGACAGTTAATGATAGGTAGAAATGTGCCAGGCTATTATTAAAAATAAGAAAAAAGTAGCAATGAGGCCAATGTAGGTTCAGTGGAGTGGTCAAGAAAGGAGTGGTTTGAAATTATTTTGGAGATGTAGGTAGCTTAATCACAGCAGGGCTACATGAGGATTTAAAGGAGGGACATGGTGTGAGTTTCATTTTGATGACAGTCTTTATGGGAAGTAGAAAGGAAGCTGAAGGCAGATTTTCTGTTTTCCCCAGTTTTAAACTTGGGCTGGAGGCCTACCACTTCCATGCCATGACACATGAGGAGATGGTGATTGGCTCACTCTTCAGCCTATTTCCAGGTCACCTCCCTGTCTATGGAGTTTCTTCATATCATCTCCGTAGGTGTTTTCCGCCTCAAAGATGTAATTCATTTGTGCATTTCTTGTCACTCTAGTAAAGCAAGAGGCCTTTCCACTTATCTCTGCCCCTTCAAGACTGTTTTAATCATTGTCTAAGCCTTTGGTTCTCCTGCCATCGTTGACATTTAACTATGTCAAATGATGAGACATGTGACATCACAGGTAGCTCTGACATTTTACCTGTTGGACGACAGAACTTATTGTTGTTTGATTTAGAAGCCTAATTTGTTGAAAATATTGAACAGCAAAACACACCTCTTAAAAATAGTGGCAAAATTTTGATTAACTGTATATGTTCTGCAATATTTTTCTTCTCCTCATCTCTTACATTTATTTAATTCAACAAGTATTATTAGGCACATGAGGCACTGTGCTGCAAGTAATGTGGGGGTGTGGCAGTGGACAGGGGATAGTTATTTTCCTTAGTCATTTCTAAAGAGAAGCATTAGATAACACATGAGTAAATATATGAATGTGTCCTGAGTTTTTGGTTAATGGGCATATACATATTTATACATATATATGCAATGTGTTTCTGTATATGTGTATATACATTTATATGTGAATATATGTATATACATGTGATTTCATGTATCTCATATACTAAAATAGCTACTATTGTGTAGCTATGTCTTTGCCAAGCATTTTCCCGATGCATGATATAAGCCCCTCAACAACCATGCAATGTGTATTATTCACCCTTTAAAGGTCAAGAAACTGTAAGACTAATTTGCTCAAGTTTAGGGATGAAAATGTAGTAGAACTCAAGATCAGGTCATTATGACTCCAAAGTCCATTCAAATTCCCCAAATAGTGTTGGTTTAGCAAAATGCAAAATGTGTCTGCTGGTGACAAATTTACTTCTAAGAAAAGCAAAACCAGGCTTAGAGTCTTTGCCATGAAAATCACATTTCTGTTAAGTCTTTTAGCATTTCTTCAGAGATTCCCAGTAAAAAGAGAGCTATTTGATTTTCAGTGAACACATATGGATATTTGCATCATTGACTTCATTTTGGAGTATTGTACAATACTAATCTGCATTTTCTTCTTTTTGTTAGACTGTTGCTTCCCTATAAATAAAAGATTGCAAAAAGCTGTTAAACTATATTCAATGAAACATTCAATCCTCAGGCTTTTACAAGCTTCTGTAAAACTGTAGTGATCTTGGTGAAAAAGTCCTGGATGGCAATATAGTGAACAGATGAGCTCACCCCTGGTATGCAAAGCTGCTGAATTAGCTGGATAAACAGGTTGCTGAGATAATTACATTGTCTGTTTTGTGACACATTACACAGGTGCACTTGGGATTAACCTGTTCTCTTGTGTCTACTTCTGATCAGTTTTTTAGACAGCCTTTTATCTGATGAAGGAGCACAGACATCAAAAGAGAAAGGGGCATGGGTGAAAAGAAAAGGCTCACATAAAGCTGAAGATTTAAAATTTCAGTTTAAATTACTGAACATATATCCCATATTTCCATAACTTTACTTACTCTCTAGAGACCTCTGCTGGAAATTATAGGTATAGATGAACATTATATTTTCCTTTCCGACTCATTGTTCCCATTTTACTGTAGCTATTATATCATAAACTCAGTAACTAATTTAAGAATGAAATTTCAATATCGTGTCATACAAATAACACATTAACTATAAAGCTGCACTTGAGGCAGAGCACTTTGTGCTTTCAAAATTTGGAGGGCATTCAAATGATAGAAATAAACTGTGATAATCAACATGTATTTTTGCTTTTATTAAGAGCCTATTATGGGTTTAGAAAAGATAATTTGAGCGTTATTTATTATTTTTATATTTTGTTAATGCTGTCAAAGTTCAAGTGGAATTATTTAATTTGAAATTAAATGTGGCACATATAAAGACAAAACAAAACAAACAAACAAACAAAAAAACACCACCAAAAACAACCAAAAAAACCCTATCCCTAAAAATTTTTATGGGGTCTTTAGTGTCTTTAGTTCCATATCATTATGCTGAAGGGGAAAATTATTAGACCATCTGATTTTATGGCAATGTAGTAAGCATAAGATTTCATCATCAGTGATAATTTAGATAAAGAACAATTAAGAGAATAAATAGAAATCTTACCCATTAACAGTCCCTGGCACCTCAAATTGAATTTAACCAACTATTGAGCCTCTGGGTATAGGGAGATACAATTTAAAGCAGGTATAATAGATCTTCACAACTAAAACTTGTTTGTCACACTGTACCAACTAAGATATTAGTTAAATGGGGCAAGAAATTTCCCTTCATGTTAATGAACATCAAATTTAACTCCTGCTGTTTCCCCCGCCTCCCAATAGCTGTGTTTGACTTGATAGGCCAACATTCAAATGAGTCCTTACAAAGTTTTTTGGGATAAGTTTTAACTCAGTTGAATCTGTATCCCTTAGATACTTCAAATTTGTTAAAAGAACTTAAAAAAAAATATTGGTAAGTTCCCTCCCCATATATAGGTCCACAGGATCACATCTAAATGTAATGTTTTGCTTACGTCTTTTTTTTTTTTTTCAGTATCAAGTATTGAACCCAGGGGTACTCTACCACTGAGATACTCCCCTGCCCTATTTATTCATTTATTTTTTGAGATAGGGTCTTGCTAAATTGCCAAGGCTGGCCTATAACCTATGATCCTCCTGCCTAAACTTCCCTCTTGTGTCCCTGGGATTATAAATGTGTCCCACTATGCTTGGCTGTACCATGGTTTCTTGCATTTGTTTTAAAAAAAAATTCTCATCAAAAAGAAAGAAAATCCATGTCTACCATCTTTACCTGAATTCATTCTACTGCTCCTAAATCTATTTAACTTTTATGTTTATTGTTTAAATGCAGACTAGAGTGAGAAAAAAATAATTATGTTTTTTAATTTCTTTTTTTGGTTATTTTTAGTTATACATGACAGTAGAATTTATTTTGATATAATTATACAAGCATGGAATATATCTTATTCTAATTACAACCCCATTCTTATGGATGTACACGATAGTGGGATTCACTATGGTGTATTCATATTAGTACATAGGAGAATTATTTTGGATTTATTCCACTATCTTTCTTTTTCATATGCCCATCCCTTCCCGGCATTCTCCTTTGAATGATCTATTGAATATTTATTTCTCTCCAATTCCCCCTATATTTTTATTACTTCAGCTAATATACAAGAATTTTAAAATGTATGTGTATTTCTAAATTGAGTCAACATGTATCTTACTATGTTTTCATTTTCCTAAATTTTGTGATAAAACAAGAAAAGTGAAATAAAACAAGAAAACTGTGATAGACTTATTAGATAATATTTTTTCCTAATGAATTCAGGAAAAGGTGATTTTTCCTTTTAAACTTCCCAATATAGTTTTGACTGCATAGCTGTGAATTACATTACACCTAATAGGCTTTGCCCCGGCATAGCTGATTAAGTATTGAACACCACTAAAGGAAATGAAAATAATGTTTCCTATTTTGCAAACTTTTTTTGTTTTGTTGAAGCAGTTCATATGTTAATGCATAACTATTAGTATATTTATAACATACATGCCCTTTTTCTATTAATCCAGTGAGAATGAGTACAAATGATAGTTTTATGAAGCAATTACTAAGGCCCAGAAACATCTTAAAAACTTTATATACACAACCTCATTTAATCCTTATAATGATCCAGTGAAATTCTGTACATTTTACAGCTGAGGATAAATGATTAGAGAAATTAAATAACTCTGGTATAAAAATGTCTGAGGAGTGGCAGATTCTAACTTCAAACACAGATTCTGTCTATACTAAGACTCAAGTTGAACACTGTGGTACTCAACTTCTACTCAACTTCTGAAGAATTCACATTTTTAATGTATAATCAGCTGTGGTATTTTCAGGGATTAATTTCAGGACCCTCTGGGCTATCAAAATCCACATATACCTAAATCCCTTCTGTAAAATGTTGTGGTATTTGCATTTAACTAGGCCAACCTCTTATATACTTTAAACCATCTCTAGTTGACTCCTAATATCTAATGCAATGTGAGTGCTATGTTAAAAGTTGGTATTCTCAATTGTTTAGGGAATAATGACAAGAAAACAAATGTCTGTACATGTTCAGTGTGAACACAATTTTCTTTTCCTGAATATTCTCAATCTGCAGTGGGTTGAAGCCATGTGTAACTCTCAGGTACCAGTTACAGATGCATCTTTTGGTGTTTGCGTAGATTTTGTATGTAGTCCTCAAAAAGTGTTTAGAGATGAGGAACCAAAATTAGAGCTCTAGTTTCTAGTCTTGAACCCCATGATATTTCCTCCCATTTTAGTGGTGATATTGATGCTGACATCAAACATTCTAAGTGCAATTTCTGTAACACAAAATGCATACATAGCTGTCTTTGGGAAGGATATTGTGATAAGTGACTTTGAAATAAAATTGTCTTGAGTTTGAATTCCAGTGTGCCACTTAAGCATCTACATGATAAAGTGAGGCATATACTGTCTCTGAAATTCTATTTTGTCATCTGATAAATGGGGATAATAATACATGCTGTAGGGAGTAGCTGTGAAGATTAAATATGACATTTAAGTGCCTGGCACATAAAAAGTGCAAGGTATGTTCCCATCTAATCCTTCTCTCATAGTAAATTTTGGGAAACTAAATGTTCATGCATGATACAATAGACACGAAATAATGAAAGAATACTGCAAAACTGCACTTGATAACATGCAATTGTAAATTTTAAGAACAGTTTTGTCATTAGAGGATGGAATTTCAGGAGGAGTGTTCAGGGAGAAAATGGAACTTAGATGGGCATTGAAAGATAAGGAGGAGGATATGTATAGTTAGAGAAAGGGAGTCAGTCATTTTATTCAAGGAAGATACCACAAGCTGAATGGCTTATGTGTAATAAAAGTCCAATCCAGTTACAAAAATACCATTTCAGTGAAAAGCTTTAATGAGATTTCTGCACCCCAGTAGATGACCCACTTATTTAAATACCACACAATATTCAATACTACAGAATTCCATGATGACACAATTTATTCAATCTCTGGCAATTGGGTGTAATTTAATCAGTATAGAAGCTGGGAACGTTTCACTCGTAGTCAGCATATTACCTCATGGGCCATCATTCTCCATTAGCCCAAGTCTGGCTTCTGGTCCTGTGGCCTCCGTCTGCTTTTGCAGAAGGGTATTTCTGTGCTTTCTCCATTTTTACTCTAAGACCACTTTTGAATGTAGATCACAGAATAGCTAACACTGTTTACTCTTTCAGATCTTACTTCCATCTCTGCAGAGATGGCATTACTTTCATTCTAACTTATTGGTAGTTAATGTGATTACATTTGTTCACAAAGTTCTTTATGAGTCATGAACAGTAAAAGTGGAACAAAAATGGAACATCTTTTATTTATGTTACAATCTGAGCACTTTTATACACTCCTGGTAGGAGCATACTTGGCTGGGGTCCTTTGAGCGGGAAATATGTCACTAACTTTAAATTATCCATACTCTTTTGATTCAGCATTCAGTGTGTACATATGCTTCCCAAGTGCCCACTGGAAAAAAAAATGGGAAAAAAGTAAACATCAATCAAGAGAGAAATGAGTGTATTAGTTGAGATATATTCATACTATGAGCTGTTATGCAGTTATTAAATATGAGTTAGATTTATACCTGTCAACATAGAAAGAAAATAGATTATTAAATAGAAAGAAAGGAAAATTTAGAACAGTGTGTACCCATTTGGATAGTCATCCATTGAAAGGACATTCCTTTCCCAGGTACTCTGCATTGTCACCTTTGTCATAAACCAAGACTGAATATATATTTATATA
This sequence comes from Callospermophilus lateralis, assembly GCF_048772815.1. Taxonomy (NCBI): domain Eukaryota; kingdom Metazoa; phylum Chordata; class Mammalia; order Rodentia; family Sciuridae; genus Callospermophilus; species Callospermophilus lateralis. The sequence goes on from NW_027513711.1 coordinate 288,288, forward strand.
TATATGGCTTCATTTCTGGACTCACTGTTCTGTTCTACTGATCTACTTGTCTATCCTTGTACCAACAGCACATGAATTAACTACCTTTGGCTTTACAATAAGTCTTGATATGTTGTACAGTCTTAGCTTTGCTTTTTAAAGATCACTGGATATTCTTGTCTCTATATTCTTATGCCAACTTTAAAGTCAGTTTCAACTTTGTAAACTTACTCATTTTAAAATTTAGACTGAATTGAATTTATTTGTCAATTGGGGGAAGACACCTTAAAAATATTGTCTCTTTCATATTATGACCAATGCACCATGGCATAGCTGTCCATATATTAAGTATTTTAAATTTTCTCTTGATATTGTCTTACAGTTTTCTAAGTGTTTAACATCTTTTAATAGGTTAATTGTTTTAATATAGTTTTATTCTGGGAATTCACATAGTAATGAATAAAATAATAGCTATATTTTCTGCTACAGTTTGGATTAAAATCAGTTTCTATTCTCAGAGTCTACTTCTCACTTCACTACAGTATATACTCTGTGATGCTACATGTACACTTAATTTTTTAGTAATTGTAACTTTGGGGCTATAACTTAGGATCTTACCAAAGAAATTCTAACTTGGTCCTAATCTTGGAGGTAGAAGGGTTTGGATAATGAAATTAGAAAAACTTGAATTTACATCTGTTTTCATTAGTTACTAGCTGTGTGATCTCAAGTAAATTTTTTAAACTCTTCAAATTCAGTTTATCTATAAAATAAAGATAATCATTCCCATCTTACAGCCTTATTGTGCAAACTGATTAGTAAAATATATTTCAAACACCTTCCACAATGTGATAGAAGAAATATAATAAGTAGTGACCACTTGGGGGCTATAGATCTTTTGGAATATAACTAAGATTTCATAGTCTCTAATTTTTATCTTGGAATTTATTTATATTTTAGGTTCATTAGAAAAAGAATTCTTTTATAAAAATTATTTTTCTGATATCCTTGTAATTCAAACTAGTTCCTTATAGTTTATAAAATCATCATAAGGTTTGCAAATATCAGTAGTTTTTGTGTATTCACCTTTATATTAAAGTCTCTCTGTAAATGTGAGAGATCAAAGTTGGATTTTACTTTACTTCTACATTTCTATGAAAAATAATCAGATATCTGTGGCTTCTAACAAAGTCACAAATCTTTGGAAAGTTTTTTCGAGTAGATTACCTTGATGCCCTTCCATAGACTACATAATACATTCTCTAGAGACTTTCAGTTATTGAATTTACTTAAAACACCAGTAAAGCTGTTGTCCCCAGCAACATCAGCAACAGCCACCACTGCAAGCAATTGCCTGCACAGTGACAGTTTGAAGTCCCAGAACCCAACCATAGGAAAATATAAGCATATTTAAAAGTTATAACTGTGAAAATATTTGAGTGAAATATAGTGTTTCTGTTTCATCTTGAAATGTGGCCTTAGAAAACTCAATGTTTTTCATATGCTGAATTGAAAGAAATGAAGCAGAATGAATACTCTCAAGAACCTCCAGTACTCTCTCCGTGTATCTGCTGGCTCTTGATGTATGAATGCTAATATAGATAGCATCAGTGTAAGATGATATTTTAGGAAAGAATAATTTTTTTAAATCAATAATCAGGATTAATTCAAGGATAGAAAGTTTAAGTGTTCCAATATTATTGTTCTTGAGAGTATGTGGATTTCCATGTCTTAGTAGTATTTTACTGTCATTAACAGAATTCACCCCTATATTTAAAGAAAAGGAAGAGGAAGGAATTAATGTTTATCGCTCCAAAATCTATAGGTACTTTAATTTATTTTCTAATTACAAAAAACTTACAGATGAAAATTATTTCTTTCATGGTACAAATGCAGAAACAAAGTTAGAAGATGTCAGGAAACTTGTCCAAAGTAACATAACCAGGTAAGATAGGAATTCAAAGACAATTCCTCTGAATATGTAGTCAGTGATTTGTCAAAATGATTATATTAGGTAGACTGTTTATTTTTATTCATAATTGAGTGGTAATCTTGTTAATATTTATATTTTGTTGTTTTGCATGAACAAGAAATGTTTGATATTTTAAAATTTTATTTCATTTTATTTTTGCTAGTTTTGTTATAATGATTTTAAATGTCATAGTAACTTGGAAAATTAAAAAAAAACTCTAATAACAGTCTCCTTCATTCAAATTCACATTTACTAATGTAGATTGGAACTTAAAATTATACATGTTAGAGACACATACATAGAAGTCATTTGGAAGAGACAACAGTTCAAAATGATTTTTAATCATTTTGATAGTCTAGAAATCAGCAGGAAGGTTCCAGTACTATAGTAGTAATCTGATCCATATAAAAGCAACTAAAATCAGTCATGAATTCTAGGATTTCTAGCTGCCATTTACATGTGATAATATTTGCATATATCCTAAAACAGATGGTATTCTACAAGCCAGAGTTATAAAAATTAGGAGATATTGCAAACAGTTTCCTTGGGGGGAGGTGGTAGTATTATCAAATTCTTTTTCTTGTTACTTGGGGATTGCTATGGTATAAATGTGCCCCCCAAAAGTTCATGTGGTAGAAGTATCATCCCTAAAATGCATATTTTAATGGTATTTGAGGTGAGGCCTTTGGTAGTAAATTAGGAGTAGGAGAGGTTCTGAAAGTGGGGCCCCCAGCATGGCACTAGGACTTTTTAAGAAGAAGAGAGACCTGACCTGCCATGCTTACTGTCTCTGCCATGTTATGAAATGGCAAGAAAGCCCTTACAAGGAGCTCGTACCAGGGTCTTGGACTTCTCAGCCTCCAAACCATGAGCCAAACATACTCCTCTCTTTTTAAGTTTCCCTATCTGTGGATTTCCATTAATAGCAACACAACCCCAAGGAAGACAGGGGTGATTTTAGTCTATGAGTGAGAAATGTGACCAATGGTAAAAAGCAAAATTCTTTAGTTGATTAATGCCCTTTTTAAAGGACATAGAAAGGTTTCTTTGTTTTAAAATAATTTCCTGCAATTGTTGGAGCAACTAACTTATCTTCATAAGTCTGGTATAGTTAAGATCACTTGAAGATTTTAAAGTATAATATTATATTGATTAATATGTTTTGTACATGTGATATATCTGTTTTTTTTAAGAATGGGAAGTAATAGGAATAAGATCTATTCTTTTCTCTCCACCCATATATTGCTTTCTTTTTCTTCTTTTTCTGGATGGCTCATCCTTCAGGACTCAGCTGAAAAGTTACTTTCTAGGGAGTCCTACCTCATTCCCTAGATTAGGCAAACTGAGCTTTCTTTCTTTTTGGCACTAGAGATTTAGCCAAGGGGTATTTTATCACCAAGTTTAATCCCCAGCCTTTTTTATTTTATTTTTTATTTTTGAGATAGGGCCTCACTAAGTTATTGAGGCCGGCCTTGAACTTGCGACTCTTCTGTCTCAGCCTCCCAAATCACTGGGAATATAGGCATGCATCACTGGGCCTAGCTATTTCTGTCATTCCTTGTCACTCTATACCTTTATTATAAATCAACTCATTTATCTAATGAATGAATGAGTTTAATTGCATGGTCTTTCTGCATAGTTTCAAATTTTTCAGACTATTTGTTTTGCTTCTTCCGAAAGTAGACCGTGGCCACCCAAATCCTAGTCATTGATAGTCCTGTTGAATTTGGTGGCTTCTTAATTAAAATGCAGTTATACTAAATGTAAAAATGTACATATAAATACACATTAAACATGGAGATGTGATGAGGTAAATTATTCTGTCATAAACTCAAAGAAATATGTAGATATCATTTGCCTTTAGCAAAAATAGAGCCCTGTATCCTCCTTATCTCATTCTTAAAATGCTATGTTTTTCAGGTTCAACATCAAAAGCAACTGTCAGTCCACAGAGTTTATACTACAAAGTTTCAGCTGTTTTTGTAGTACTCATTAAACCTGAAAGATATTCTAAATTGCCTGAATTACTTGTATACAACTATACATTAATGGGTCACATTCCTGCAGTTTAACTGGGCCAGGTGCCAAAATATACAAACTTTGCATGTACATTTCCACAGTATAAAAATACTTTTCTGTTTGTCAGAGTAATTAGGAGATTGTACCAGGAAGTAGACAAATTTGAAAATTCACTGGAATACAATCTCGTAACCTTATGAGTATAAAGTTTGATTTATGTTGGAAGCTTGGAAGAGAGACCTAGTGAAAATTGTCAAAACATTAACTGGTGTTGGAGAGATAGTGAGGATGATATAATTATAGATTGAGAATATTTGAAGGTGCTGACACTCAACAAGAGGAAAACACTAGGTTTTATTTGTTCCGTCTTTGCCTTTTCATTCATTCTTACACATTTTTAAAATGATTTTTGAACTCTTTACTCTCCAGAACAACTGTTAGCTGAATATTATTGGCTAACTTACCACTATTGTCTCAAAATCAATATTATTAAATTACCTAAAATTTTTCCTTTTCCACCATATTTTTATCGGTGGTACTTTAATTCCCTAAGCTCTAGCTACTTCTAATGCCAGCACATTGTATACCGTAGGGACTCACAGAAGTCAAGACTTTTACCCTTTCCTCTTATCATCACTAGTCAGTCCTTATTTATTAATGATTTTCCTTTATATTATCTTGCATTTCTGCCAAGGTTCTTAGTTCATATCACTTTTCTGTGGTAGGCAAAGTGTGACAATCTTTTAATGGGTTGCACCATGTCCATTTGCATTCTTCTCCAAGCCATCTTGCACTTTCAGTTGTTAGTACTCTCTGGTCCCTTGAAGGTCAAACATAGGGGTCTATATATAGATGGCATTCAGTAAATATTTGTAGTTCCAGTGACATAAAACAGTAAAGCTGTATGGCATAGACTCTGGCAATAGATTGAAATGAACAAAATAACTCTTGGGAAATAGCTGTGGTGATTTTCTGTGTATATGTACACTTACTGTTATGAAAGCAGATCCCTTCAAAGGTCCAGAAATAAAACACTTCCAGAAATGAAACACTGAAATACCTCAACAGTTGGCTTCTTGACATTTTGCAAATTGTGAAAGAGAAAAGGTACAAAGTGATTATAAACTCTGGGTATGGTTAAAGCACCCAACTACATACTCAAATGTATGAGTGAGTTCTAAAGAGCAAGACCAGCTGGTACAAGGCCCTGAGAAAGGGGTATTCCTAATAAATTTGAAGAGCACCAAGGATGACCTCAAGATGTTTTAGAAACTAGATGAATTGGGTAGCTATTTACGAAGATGAGAAAGTCTAGAGAATTGGCATGTGGGAGAAAAATTCAAAGGTTAAGTTTTTAATATGCTAACTTTGAGATGGGCATCAGACATCCCAGTGGGAATGTTAAGTAGCAGTACAAGTCAGAGGCTGTTGATATGAATTTGGCTACCATTGTCATTGAGATGGTATTTAAAAGCCGAAATATGTCTATAATTTCTTTGAGGATAAATATAGATGTAGAGGATTGGGTCACTGAAAAGAAGAGGCTGAAGATGTGTAGAGGATTGTTAACTGTAGAAGACAGAGGCAGTGGACAGCACACTCAGGTCAGGTGAGTAGAGAGGATTTAATGAGAAGGAGTAATTACTTACAAAAATACTGCTGAGAATTTAAGAAAGATGAAGACTGAGAACTGGCCATTAGATATGGCAACCTGGAGGTCATTACTTGCCTTGACAAAGTAGGAAAAGAAAACATTATTCTTTTCCAGAAAAATCTTCCTAACAGGTGATAAAGAACACTGGTGCATCTAAGGAATTGTGCAAAATCTCTCTCTACTTTCTCCTTGGATTTACCATCTACCAGGCCACTTTAAGTGCATCTTAGATAGTGTAAGGAAATTCCTCCTCCTGAGTTTCTCTCCATCATTTCTACCTACCTCTTCACAATCCCCTCAACCTTCTAAGCCTGCTGCTGTCCCTGCAAAGTTTTGCAGATTTTTCTCCTCTGCTCCTGGCTCAGTTCTTTCCATTTTTCCCTTCATGGGCCTAGGGTACCCCTGGGGATGGAGACTTCAGAAGAGAGCTCTGCAATACAGATAAGGTTTTCCATTATTAAAATTGACCACTTCTTATCACAGTCTTGTGTACTGTTATAACATGAAAGTCTCTCTCTCTCTCTCTCTCTCTCTCTCTCTCTCTCTCTCTCTCTCTCTCTCTCGACAAAGTAAACTTCCTTCTGTTGTTAGTTTGGTTTTTAAAGTTTCAACATGTATTTCTCAAACCCTTCATTTCCTGACCTACCTCCACCCCCACCCCCCATTTTTTTTTGATCATAGCATTTATCACCTTCTGGCACAACTGGTTGTTAATTGTATTCATTGTTTATTCATTATCTCCTCTGCTAGACATAAACCCAGAATGAACTAATTTATTTCGATTTCACTCACTAATGTACCTTAAGTACTTAGTGTAGGACCTGGCGTATAGTAGGTGCTGAGGAATTATTGCTGGATAAATAAAAGTTGTAGTGTCTAGGAGCAAGTACCTGCCAAGTTATGGTTACATAAAGCAGATATGTGTGAGAGTGGAGACATCAGCCTGCCACAATTATTATCTGTATATTAATTGACACACAGAAAATTTATTTACTACAGTCAGTTCCATCTGCTTTGAAAATTAAGTCCAGGCTATTGAAATGGAAAGTATGGCCTTTTCTATGACATCCATGGGAAGAATTAAAGTTCTTAATGACCCTGAGAATACAAAGTATAGAGAGAGATGGTGACACAGAGAAACACATTCTGAAAAACTAGTCCAGGGGTTTGTAACCTTCCTCAGATAAAGACAAATAGCAAAATAAGCACCAAAAATAGACTTGTCTCAAAGATCTAAGTTCAGAAAGAAACCAGGTCCCTGAGAGCTCAGTCTGGTGGCAGCTCTTTCCCCAGGTCGATTATGTTCCAACTGAGGACAAATATTGGGAAGTCCAGTGAGACAGTAATGGGCAGAATATAGTTTTCAGGAAGTTGACCGCTGTATAAACACAGGCCTGCAGTGTCTAAGAGAAGAGTATGGCTGTGTCTACATACAAAGAAAATCATGGAGTTGGGGAAGTACTGGGGTGTTTCTCAGTATTCCCAAAGTTCCTTCAAGTCTACAGCTGCTGTTTGTTCTTTGTCCCTTTCTTTTGTTCACTTAGGGGTTGACCTGAAGTGGGCTTTCCCAGCAAGGCTACTAACTTTTAAAGTGCTTACTCTGAGCAGCCTGAGCCTTGGTAAGCATTTCTGCTTGGCTGAAATCCACCCTGTGCACACTCCCTTAACTTGCTTGCCTGTCATTGCACACTGGAAATGGAAGCATCTGCAGTCATCCTGTGAAACAAATGTGATAATGTGTGTGAAGCAGTTGTAGTTTGTAAGAAAAATTCAAGATTTAAAAGGAGTCATAAGTACATTTTCTAAATATAAAGAATATGGATTTAAAATGTCTTTATTTTTATGTTTTATATATAACTTAAAATTTTTTTTTTGAAACATTTTTCTTGCAGAAGGGTTGCAAGCCCAATAATAACAAGACACACACAGAAGAACTTTCCCTTGAGCAATGTGATCTCCTACAAACAAGGTCATTTTCTTGTATAACTACAATACAACCTGTCAAAATCAGAAACTGGTACAGCACTGTCACATATTCTTCAGACCCCATTCGATGTCATCCACTGTCATGTTCTTTATCTCAAGGATCTGCTTCACACATTGCATTAAATTGTCTGGTCCCTTTAGTTTACTTCATCTTCTGAGTCTTCCTTTGACTTTTATAATTTTGAAAATTTTGAAATTATCATTTTTTAGATAGTCCCTCAAATTGAGTGTCTGAAATCTCTGTATTATCTATATTTTCTTATTTTGTGTATTGTTGATATTGTGGCATTGGAACATTCCTATCTGGGGAGAGATGTCTCCTCTCAGGGACAATCAATTCTTTTTTAGCTTTGGTACTGGGGTTTGAACCCAGAGGTGCTCTACCACTGAGTTATATCCCCAGCCCATTTAATTTTTTTTTTGAGACAGAGTCTGGCTGAATTGCTCAGGCTGGACTTGAACTTGAGATCCTCTTTCCTCAGCCTCCCTCTGGTGTCTCTGGGATGGTAGGCGTACACCACCATGCTGGCTGGGCTAGCCAATTCTTAAAAGGGAGCATTCCTAGTCACATAAACCTATCCAGAGCCCAAGCTCTAAAGCACCTCCTATCTGGCTTACATTCTTCTAGGGGTAATATTCCTTGGCCCTAATCACCCCAGGGGCAGGTTCTCAAAAACTATTGTTGAACCCTTTGCTTCACACCTGCTAAAATTATTCAAATTAGCCAATCCTTAATATGTTTACTCAGCATTTCCTTGCCTCTCTCATGGGGAAACTAAAACCTACATTTTTCTTCCTCACCATCCCTGGTTTTTCCCTGTGTGGCCATGCATGACCATGTGTGCCTCTTCTGCTGGGAACTGTGAGTAACAAATGATATTTTCATTGGCAATTTTTTCTGGATCTGCTGGCTTCATGATACCTGAATGAAAGTAAAACTCACATTTAAAAGTGATCTAAACCCACATTGAAAAATATCATTAGATACAGGTTATGCATTTGTTATAGGGATATCATGGGAGTAATACTGTATTTCTCTCATAACATCATATCAGATGGTACACAATTTTGATTTGTTCCATCAGTGATAATGTTCACATTGCTTCATTCAGTTGATGCTTGCCAGTCTTCTCTAGTAGAAAAGCACTTTTATTCCCTTTTGTCATTTTGTAGGGCAGTGCTTTGCAACTATATAAATATTCTGTTTCTAATTGAAGTTTTAAATTTCTTTTTCATTTATTAATATCAATATGGACTTAATTTCTCATTTTATTAATTCATTTTGCTGGCCAAATTTTCAAGGTTTGACCAGTGGGAACCCCATCAAAAAGGTTTCTGTGTCCTTTTGGAAAGTTCTAATTATTTTCTGAACTTATTCTTACTTTTAAGCATAATAAAATATTCCAGAGTTTTCTTATATTTTCCTTGCCCTAGCACTTGTATCAACTCTTTCTTCAAGGAGTTCTGCTATGATTTGGGAGATAGGTGTGTTTGATGCAATTGAGATATCACTGCTCCTAGGCCCTCTAGCAGAGGATCTAGGAAATACATATATACATATATATGTTCACATTTACCTGTATGTACATGTGTATACCTATATAAATAAGTTTGAATGCACATGTGTATACGAACCTATTTACATACATAATTATTTTCATTTCTCTGTGTATATTCTGAAACCCATAAGTTTCCACCAGTAACTCCAATCTGACATTTCCATAACATTCATTCTCATTTTCTGTTTCCATATCTGTAACTCTTTTACTCATACTAAGAAGCATGACTCCTATTATCCTTAATATATTAACTAACTAGATAATTTCATTGTATGTAATCAGTCATTCATTGCCACTGATCCTCTACCTACCTGCCTTTTCACTGTGATTCCCAGTGCTACACCATCTTCACATTAATGTATTACCCCTTCTTCTAAGGTGTTGACAGTATGCCAGTCCTTCCATTCACTACATGTTGCTTTAGGGTTTACTATTGGAAAGTTGTTTTTATTGTGAATACTGACAGTGCATCTTAAGTGTCAATTGATGCATATAACACAATACCAGAAATAAATGAAAATCTGTACTCTTAGATTTTAGTAATAGATAGGGAAATCAAGAATAAGCCTATGATTTTTTTGGAATTAAAATAAAACTTGCTTTTAAACTTTCCAGTTATTAGAGATTAAGGCATTGTCTTTGACAGCTGAAGTGATAATAGGCACCACATGGCTTTTACATGTAATTTGCATCAGAAATTCTTTCATGACAGTTTATTTCTTGGTTTTAATACATGATGAGCCTACTCACCTCTGGTTAACCTGTCAGTCTTGTGGTAGATTGTAATATAAAAGTGGGGATGGTGCTTTCCAAACGAAGACAAACAATGGCTCAGGAGTATAGGGCATTATTGTAACTCACCAAGGTCTGATTAGCATTGATAGAGATGCCCATCTCAAATTTGATGTCCGTTGATCAAAGATTGACTGCTAAGATTATTAGATACAACTCATTATCCAACATATGACAGATCTCTTCAACTCTCAGGGTCTCTGTTGCCTCATCTGTAAATTTAAAAGGATTTGTATTGTTTAGGATGCATATGGCTGCAATAAGCAGAAAACTGACTCATGTCATTTAAATAATAGAAGACAGCAACAGAAGCGGTGGTGTGTGTGTGTGTGTGTGTGTGTGTGTGTGTGTGTGTGTGGCCAGCCTAAATATCTTATCATATCACAACAACATCCAGTGGAATCAGAGACATTTTTTAACTATATAATTCTTATTAAGGAAGCATTTTCTAGGAGACCCCAGCAGAATACTATCTTATAAATAAAACTGTATCACATGCCCACATGGAAACCAATCACTAGTCAAAGGAATCAATACATGTTGATTGCCTTCTATTTATCATCATTCTTTGCAACTAAGGTTGAGTCACATCTCATTTGAAGTTGTGACTGGAAACAGGAAACCAGATATCTGGATGGGAAAAAAGAGAGGACTTGAAAGACTGTGGCTGTTATTCATGTTCCCTTATTCTGTTGTATTACCCTAGGGTCCTTTCAAATTTTCTTTTATTTTTCTTTTTCTGTGCTGGGGATTAAACTCAGGGGCCACAAGGATCCTACCTCCTTAGCCCAACTTACTTTCTTGTTTCACTTGTCATTTCTTAAAAGTTCTCAAGGTGAGGATCATGATTTTTTAACATATTTATCCTAGCTCCTAGCGTTAAGTTATAAATCTAGGAAATAACTATTGAAATAATGAAAATGGACAGTTCTTAGATTATTAGATTGTCTTTTTATTTGTTGTTGTGGTGGTGGTTGTTTGTTTTGTACCAGGACTTGAACCCAGGGGCACTTAACCACTGAACCACATCCCCAGCCCTTTTTATGTTTTATTTTGATACAGGGTCTCACTAAGTTGTTTAGAGCCTTGCTAAATTGCTGAGGCTGGCTTTGAACTTGCAATCCCCCTGCCTTAATCTCCCAAGCAGCTGGGATTACAGGTGTACATCATCATGCCCAGCTGATTGTTGATTTTTAAGAGGTATCCTAATGTCTAATCTTATCTGTTACATGCACATACTCATTTCATACATTAACATTAGAATGATTGATTTATTTTTCTTATATATTTCATTTGAATAAAGTATGTTGAACACTTTAACAATGAAAGTTACCTTCCTTCTTATATAGATCCCTTACATGTGCTTAGGCCTAAATGTTGCACATGATTGCATTTTGTTGATCAGGCTTTGAATTTGTCAAGGAAAAATTTGACAAGGAAATTTGAGAAGGAAAAAATTTGACAAGAAAAAAAGCTAATATATAATGGAAATTTTACATATTAATATTGCTGACTTCTCTGTAGCATTTAAACTTTTGATGACCTGTTCTCTTTTAAATTTTTATAGTTGTTGATAGACATTTATTTTATTTATTTATATGTGGTGCTGAGAATTGAACCCATTGCCTCACATATAGCCAGACAACTATGCTACTGCTGAGCCACAACCCCAAGTCCAGACCTATTCTTTTTTAATAAATAGTTCTATTTTCTTTACATGTGACCTTTTACTTTTATTATTACTTCTTTTTAGCCACTTTTTCTGTGTTCTCTTCCTGTCCTGCCATAAAGAGCACTGGTTTCCTCATACTTTATTCTCTATATCTGTTACTTGGAAGACTCCTCCCAGGTGGTCTCAATTATCTTTTATGCTTTGGGTGCCCTCAGTAAACTCTCCTCCAGCTACCAGTTCTAGAAAGAGTTGCTTCCTTGAGCTGGTGACCCAAGGGTCTCTTTAACATCTCCACCTGCATGTTTCACAGGCAACTCAAAGTGAATGTCTGACAAGTGATCTCTGGACTCCATCCCAGTCAAACACTCTCCTGGTGGTTCTTGTGATCAGAACCACCAAGCTTTCAGTCATTTGAGCAAAACATTCTTGTACATTCTCAATTTTTAATCTTTCCCTCAGTTCCACAGACACTAGACAAATATCACTGATGGTCTTACCTTAATATCACTCTAATCTATTCACTTCTGTTTCCTTTGCTATTTTTTTTTAATTTGAGGCCACTATCATCTTTTTCCTGGATCAATACAAACTACCTTCTAATCGATCTTTTTCCTCCCATCTAGAGAGAGCTTTGTTGAAATCAGTCTAATCATGACATTCCTTGCATAAAACACTTCAAAATCATAGCATAAAACCTAAACACAGACTGATGGATGGGGTATGTCGCCTTCTGACCCTGCAGCCTTATTTCATCTCATCCACTGCCACCTTCTACCTCATAGTCTTAACTCCAACCACAATGAATTACTTGGGGTTCCCTCAGTGTGCTACATACTCTTTCTCCTTTGAGCTGTGTTTAGGTTATAACATTGCCTGTAACTGGGGCATCTCACCACTGTCTCTATCAGATGCAGTTTTATGTGCTGTTCAGATAACTAACTTGGACTTCCCCTCCTTCTTCCTACCCAAGATTTTATTTTTATTTTATTTTTAAATTTAATTTTATTATATGTGGCTTAGTACCGTGTGATGACTCTTAAGTAAACACTTATCCCATTATGTTAATGAAAGAGTTTGTGACTTTTTAGTTTGTCCCTGTATACAACAAATAACAATTTAGTCTCATCTGACATTTATGCGTCTAGGTGGGACACCAATCACCAATCCAAAGGAACGCGTATATTACACTCAGTCTTTATCACAATGTTAAATGACACATTCCTAGGATGGATACAAAATACATATTCCTACATTCATCTGATGGACGCAAAATTATTAATTATAACAATTTCTCAGTATGGCAGTACTAAAAACAGTGACATTTTATCCACCTTATGATTCTGGTGACTTCTCAGAAATATAGCTTAAAATTCTATTCAAAAGTGATTTGTTTTCCAATTGAAAATTGATTTCTATCCTCAAGAACGCTTATGTTTTATTCTATTGTAGCAATGTCTTATGTACTGCTACTTATATTCTCAAAGTAAAAACACAGCATTTCTCCTTTCTCCTAGCTTGGTAGTCTTTGGTTTGTTCTTCAACCCTTAGAGTGAAGTCTGATGGTTTTCCTTTTGTGGTATGGAATTCACTGTGTACTCAATGTATTTTCTGAAAATTGATTTTGATTCTAAGCATTTAAATCAAGATGAATAGACTCTTTTTTTAAAGCATTATAGTTATATTTTTATTAATGTAATGATTCCTTCCAATATTTTATTTGTTTTCTTGGGTATTTGGATGGATGAGTTCCTTATTGATTTTTTTTTAAAAAAAAATTTCTTCTCTTTTGGTAGAAAGTGACTATTTCTCTATGTAGGAGGCATATGTTCCAATTTATTTATTTATTATTGCTGTAGATTAAATCCAGTTCCTCATTTATGCTAAACACACATCGTACCTCTGAACTATATTCAGGGAGCTGTTGAAATATTTATCAATGCCAGAAAACAAATCATCCCAACATTAGTGGTACAAAATTCTAACCATTTTATTATGTTCACAGATTTTGAGTTTTGGAAACTCAGAAGAGATGCAGTGAGAACTGCTTGTTTGGAGCTCTAGCTGGGAAAATTCAAAGATAGATAATTCAATAGCTCGGAGATACTTTCCCTCTAGGTTTAGTCACATGGCTGATGGTTGATATTGGCTATTTTGTGACTTTTTGAAATTGATTTCATTTTTTAACTACATGACAGCAGAATGCATTACAATTCTTATTACACATATAGAGCACAATTTTTCATATCTTTGTATAAAAAGTATGTTCACACCAATTCATGTCTTTATACATGTACTTTGGATAATGATGTCCATCACATTCCACCATCATTGCTAACCCCCTGCCCCCTTCCTTCTCCTCTCCCCCTCCTGCCCTACATAGAGTTTGTTTATTCCTCCCATGCTCCCCCTCCCTACCTCACTATGAGTCAGCCTTCTTATATCAGAGAAAACATTCAGCATTTTTTTTGAGATTGGCTAACTTCACTTAGCATTTTTTTCTCCAACTCCATCCATTTACCTGCAAATGCCATGATTTTATTCTCTTTTAATAGGCCAAGGCCATGAACAGACACTTCTCAGAAGAGGATACATAATCAATCCACAAATATATGAAAAAAAATGTTCATCATCTCTAGCAATTAGAGAAATGCAAATCAAAACTACTCTAAGATATCAACTCACTCCAGTCAGAATGGCAGCTATCAAGAATACAAACAACAATAAGTGTTGGCGAGGATGTGGGGGAAAAGGCACACTCATACATTGCTGGTGGAACTGCAAATTGGTGCAGCCAATATGGAAAGCAATATGGAGATTACTTGGAAAACTGGGAATGGAATCACCATTTGACCCAGCTATTCCTCTCCTTGATCTATACCCAAAGGACTAAAAAACAGCATGCTATAGGGACACAGCCACATCAGTGTTTATAGCAGCACAATTCACAATAGCTAAACTGCGGAACCCACCTAGATGTCCTTCAGTTGATGAATGGATTAAAAAAATGTGGCACATATACACAATGGAATATTTTGTGACTTTTGCTGTAACTGTTGGCCAGAGCTCCAGCTGGACTGGATTGGAACTCTTCACAGTGTGGTGGAAAGTTAGAAGAAACTTTCAAAACCAAACAAAAATATCAAACAAGCAACAAATAAACCAACAACAACAACAACAAAAAAAAAACAAGGTGGAGGTGTGTGCATGCATGGTATGTCATGATCCAACCACGGAAACAGTGAAGCACCATTTCAATATCCTTACTTGGTGCAGGTGCTTGCAAATGTCAGCTGAGGTTTGGGGTAGGTGTCAATCCTAGGAGGTCATGTTGGCCTTTGTACTGGCCTCCTTTGGAACACAGTATCTCAGTATACATTCATGATATAGCTTCTGGCAATGGCAACTTAGTATTGTGGTTCTCTTGAAATCTTCATATTTGTCAAAGGACATTTTGAAAACATGTCTACAGCCTTTATTTAGAATAATAAAAGTAATAGATATTCATTAAGGGAATTTTGAATAAGAAGCAAAGGTAATCAAGTATAACTGTATGCTGTGATTTACTTGATAACAGTTCTCTGAATTCTATGGATTTTTCCCATTTGTTTTGTATCTTAGGCCATACCTTAATAAACATTTTCATAAATTTTTGAATGCATCTTGATTTCTATGATATATATTTCTAGATGTACAACTATCCAAAGAATAGGGTTTTAATCTTTGAACAGAAAATAGCCCTAAATGCATGTTTTCTTTCATAAATTGATTAATAATCTGTTGGCTATATTATAGGCATCTTACCTTAAATAATCAAGAAAGGTAGCTTTAATAGTTGTTATTTTATTGTTTCTTTATACATTTTTGAATAAATCTCACTGTTATTGTCAAAGAACAGGGTACAGTATAGAAATAGAAAAAGGACAGTTAATTACTATATTTACTAATAATTCCTATAGATACTCATTACTACTACCTGGAAAAAATGAGTGGCCCAAAGGAATAATTAAATACTAATTTTGAGCATATCATCCCTTAACCCATTTTTTAATAGTTTTTTTAAAACTATCTGTTTTAAAAAAATAACATTGTGGGTGGGTTGGGAAGAACTGAGGTACTTTGGATTAGATAGAGGGGAATGGAGTGAAGGAAAAGGAGGGGATGTGGGGTTAGGAATGATAGTAGAATGAATTAGACATTATTATCTTATGTGCATAAATTATTACATGACCAGAGCAATTAGACATTACATACAACCAGAAGAATGCAAAGTTATACTCCATTTGTGTATGACGTATCAAAATGCATTCAACTGTCCTGTGTAATTAATTAAAACAAATAAAAAAGTAATATTTAAACCACATCTTGGTTCAGTATGGAAAAAATAATGCAATAGAAAGAGTACCATAACTGTAGAAGTTACAGTATCTTTTCTAAAAAGTTTTTATAAGTATTTTGTTATCGTCTGAAATATTCTTTCTAATCCCCACTCCCCCAGGTGTATTCAACTATTTCTTACCTTATAGACATCATTATATTTTTGATAAAAAAGAAACAATTTATTTGTAGTTCAACTTCAATTATTTTTAGGATATGATAAGTCATATTGCAAAGGTGCAAGGGAAAACTGATCTAAAATTGCAAATTGTAAGTAATTTTAATATCACTGAAACTTCTATTGGCTTACTCCTGTCTTATCTAAAAAGTGATGGGAATATTCTGAAACCTTATACAGAATAAAAGTGTCCAATGTTTTCTTAGGAATCTTCATATTGCTTTCCAGAGTAGTTGCACCAACTTTCAGTCCCACCAGCAATGTATGAGTGTACCTTCCTCCCCACAACCTCACCAATATTTATTGTTACTTGCATTTTTGATGCATGCCATTCTGAATGGACCATTTGATACAGTTATTCCACTCCTTAGTACATACCCAAAGGACTTAAAATCAGCATACAATAGTGACACTGACACATCAATGTTTTTAGCAGCCCAATTCACAATAGATAAACTATGGAACCAACCTCAGTGCCCTTCAAAAGATGAATGGATTTTAAAAATGTGGTATATATACTCAGTGGAATATTAGTCAGCCATAAAAAGAAATGAAATTATGGCATTTGCTAGTAAAAGGATGAAACTTGAGTCTATTGTGCTAAGTGAAATAAGCAAATCCTAAAATACCAAAGGCAGAATGTTCTCACTGATATGCCAATGTTAACTCACAATAAGGGGAGAGGGGGTAGGAAAAAATAGAACTACTTTGGACTAGACAAAGGGGAATGAAGTGATGGGAGGGAGATTGGGAATAGGTAATTTAGTAGAATGAATCTAACATTGCTTCCCTATGTTCATATATGAACACATGACCAATATAATCCCACATCATGTATAACTAGAAGAATGGGAGGTTGTATTCTATATATGTATGTTAAAATACATTCTACTGTCATGTATATAAAAAAAGAACAAAGAGATCACAATTTATCAAAAAAAGTGTCATAATGTGGGGAAGGCATTTGATACTGTTATAACTACTCTAATATATGGCAGATCAAAATTATAATAAAGTTTAGGATATACTGTATGAATATAAGAATATGCTTTAATCTATTAAGTACTATTCCTAGAAACCAGTAATAAACCACCGTGCCCAAAGGTTCTTTGGATGTTTTGTGTGTTGCTCTCCTCTCTAGGGGTAAAAACTTCAGCTGAAGCAATTGTAAGATCCAGGTTCTCATTACATGACCTTGAGTGACTCATTTAACCTTTTTAGATTTTAGTTTCTTAACTGTAACACTAGGAACTGAACTAGAGTGATCTCAGCATTCTAATGGATTTTGTCATCGTGTTTTGATTCATAGCTTAATGTGAAGGCTGAAAATTGCCAATCTGGAATTCATTAAGGAATTTTAATTTTATATGCATCGAGGAGGATTATTAAACATTTGACCCATGTTATTTGGTAGCTTTTCTAGAGGTTCCTACCTGAGAAGTAGTTTGTAATCTTTTGATCATTCCACTCAATTATCTATGTGGCACTTAATACTAGTTACTAGTTTGCTGACAAAGAAAGAAAAAAGTCCTATTGCTTAAATTTAAAACATCTGTCAGGACACTTTGAAAGATCTGCTTATTTGCAAATAACTCTTGAATTCTTTACTACTGTATTCATGATATTCTGCAAACTCACTTCTATAGTGGTAGAACTCCAGGTGGTATTTAGCAGAGAAATTAAGTATCTTATAACTTCTACGATCTGAACATAGGCCAGGTTCTCCAATTCCCTTGATGTGGTTATGTAGTAAAATTCTGTGCCTGTCTTTAGTCATGTATGATCTTTAACAGAAGAGAAAAGAACCAGGTGTAATTTTATTTAAAAATAACAATTAGGTCTATGGATATGGCTCAGTGATAGAGCATTGGCCTATATGAGGCCCTGAATTCAATGCTCAGTACAGTACCATCAAAAACAAACAAATAGATAAAAAATTACTTTAACAGTAGATGTGGGCATAAGCCCTTTTTAACAATATTTATACTTTTCATTTTAAAGGATATTTTATCACTCCATTCTTGTTGATGAAAGAAATTATTAATATTTACACTTGGATTTGTGGAACAAAAACACAGGTTGGGTAAAAATTTACAATGTATATATGTAAATTGGCTATAAAATTTTAAAATTACTTCTATGATGTTAACATTCCTCTTATACATCTTGTAATTTTTAAATTTAAATCAATTTTTGAGCTATAAAAACTTTCATTCTAGGGAAAAATGGAAACAAAGTTAATAAAGGAGTGATTTAATTAAATTCAATGAAAAATATCAATAAGTATATCATCAACTTTCTGGAGCTAAACTTTAAATTCAGAAACAACCCCGTGGCTATAAAAATAGACAGTTTCAAATTATTGCTTTACCTTTGAATACTTGTGCTATCAGCATTACTTAGACAAATATAAAATTATCTCTGTAATTGTATTGCGCTGAAGAATTTATTTGTTTTCAGCATTTTCCATAGCCAACATAGAGTGTATAAAGTACTGTACTAAAGAAGTGTTACAAGGTACTGAGCCATGACTAATTTATTACCTGTAGAAATGCCTTAACACTTAATAAAGTGTTAATTACATTCAGGTGACACAACTGTAGTTGGCAAGATAATTTGGTGTACCTTATCAGAGCTGATGAAAGTGTGGAAAGCATTTAGGTTACACTGCAGAAGAAAGGGTAATTTCTTGCAGCTCATCAGCACTTGATAATGGACACTTAGCAGTCTAACTGGTCAACGGCATTTATACTGTTGCCACAAATGAAAGACATTTCAATTAATAATAAGAGAAAATTTTAGGTTTTTTTAAGTGATTTGACTTGCTCTCTTTTAGAAAGGTAATAGTGTGACAAACAGAAATATAAATTGTTTATTTAAGTGCTTGTTATCCCCATCAGTAAGTTAATCAGGAGTTTCATGGTGCTTACACTAAATGATTTATTCAAACAGAAAGTGAAAAATTCCATGAATCACCCAGTGGTTTGTAAATTTCCAAAAAATGAGGATGTGAACTAGGGTTAATGTTTGTAGCTGAGAGAACTGAGTGCTGCAAAATTGGAAGATTTTTGAGCCTTTGTTAAGATCTGCTGTAGTACATTATCTTGGCTTGTCACTGGTATACCTCAGGACTAGCGTGTTAAACATTAACATCCTGTGCAAATTTCAAGTGTTATTTTCTCATTTGGGAATCAAAATCACATGTGGCCTAGGGTTGTATCTCAGTGGTGGAGCACTTGCCTAGCATGTGTAAGACACTGAGTTCAATTTTCAGCACTGCATATAAATAAATAAATAAATAAATAAAAGTCCCTCGACAACTAAAAAAAAAAATTAATTCACTCACATGTTTTACATATTGAACTCATTCAAGATAACAAATTGTGGTGCTGGGGTTGTGGCTCCGTGGTAGAGTGCTTGCCTGGCATGTGCAAGGTGCTGGGTTTGATCCTCATTACCACATAAAAACAAATAAAATAAAGGTTTTGTGTCCAACTACAACTAAGAAAAAAAATTTTTTTAAAAAGCGAATTGTTAGCATTTACAATAGAACTATATGTTCTAAACCAAAATAATTAAATATGAAATTTAAATTGTTTGAGTCCTAGAAAAATATTGCAGACTTTTAGACTCATGCTGATTATCATTTTGTTCTTCAAAATTCAATTTCTAGAAATGAAATGAATTGTCAATATTTATATTTTTGTTGCTTTGTTTTGGTTTTGTATAGATATGATATTGGCATAAAAGTAATAATTATCTAATAAAAATAATAGCTGAACTGGATATGGTGGTAGATGCCTATAATTCCAGCCAGGTGGGAGGCTGAGGCAGTAGGATCACAAGTCTGGGCCCAGCCTGGGAAAATTACTAATATTTTGTCTTGAAATAAAAAATAAATAGGGTCAAGGATGGCAGTCAGTGGTAGAGCACACTTTGGGTGCAAATTCTAGTATTGTGAAAATAAAAATAAAAGTAAAAAACACCTGATATTTATTGAGCTGATCTACATACTGTTTTAGTTTTATATGCGTGATTTTATATACTTTTCAAAACAGATCTATGAGGGAAGGACTAGTTTTAATATCAGTTTTTTTAAAATGTTTATTATTATTATTATTTTAGTTGTAGATGGACCCAATGCCTTTATTTTATTTATTTATTTTTATGTGGTGCTGAGGATCAAACCCAGGGCCTCGAACATGCTGGGTGAGCGCTCTACCGCTGAGCCACAACACCAGCCCTTAATATCAGTTTTCCAAATGAGAAGTATTGTAAGACTTGTCACATTCCTAGGTAAGAGACCTTAATAGGAACTGGAGTGAGGTCAGCTTAGATTTTTTTTAATATCTTTAGATTAAGTATCTTACAACTTAAGTGAGTGAAACTTGAGAGAAAATTGTTTTTTCCAGAACCACCCACACCTATGAGACATATTTTCCTTTTGTGGAATCAGGAATTAGTTTTACTTCTCTGATGGTTCATTTTCCCTTTTCTTTTTGGGGGGTGAGAAGGCCACTTATATTATAAAATGGAATTTAGCAAGATTGTAGAGGACTTACCAAATTCTCATTGTGCAAATACTGATGGAAGGATTTGGGGCACAATTGCACTCACCTTTTGAAAGATGTGAACGGTTGGCCTTCCTTAAATTTTACCTTTCATGGATGGTTCAGTTAACCAGCTGTACTGAAAGAAATTTTCTAGTGTCAGTATAGAATGCAACAGTGAAATGGAAACATGACTCATTTGGCTTTGACTTTATTTATTTGGTTGATCCTGAATTATGTGAGTCATCAATAATGTTGCTCATAAAATATTGTTATGATAGGAGAATCTCTAGATAAAAGAATCATTCAAGAAACAGTAGGAAAACTCATTCAAGTTACTATTTTATATATTCTTCAGGCATTTCTGCCTATGGATAATGCGGGAGTTTGGAGAAAAGCTGAAAACAATTTATTAAAATGTAGGAAATTGGTAGGGTCAAATACATTTCTGAGTGAGGGAATATGTGATTCAGTACAATTAAATCGTCTTTTCTGACCTTTTTCCCTTTCAAACCTTCCATATTTTTATGTACATGACATATATCTTACCTAGGGATTAAAAATGACCCTGAGACAAAAAAAAAGCAATAAAACTTCAACAGGCAGCTTGAGATCTGCAGCAAACAGGGTAGAGGGCAGGCTAAACCAGAAGAAAGACTACTGTGGTAGGAGGTAAAGATGTGGTTTTTGTCCTTTGGAATTTTCCAAATAATTAGTATATATTAGGGCACACACACACACACACACATACACACACACACACACACACACACACAGTTGTGCCCTAGTTGCTAAACAAGAAGGTAAAAAAGTCTCGTTTGTATAACATGAATAAACTGACATAAGATTTCCTGAGTGGATAATACAAAAATTCTTATGTAGAAAGTAATATTTGAGTTGGGCTTTAAAATACAGGTAAGGCATTTTAGGTAGAAGTAATGAGATCATAAAAGGTATAAGGGAAGCACTGTGTAGAATTCGAATGAAGGTTAATTAGGGCCTAGATTGTAATTATGAAAGTAGAAAATGGAGTCAATGCATGAAAGAGATAAGTGACTGACCCTTTATTACATGTCCCATGCCCATGATGCCCATGTCCCTTGGTTTATAGTGGCTCTGGATTTGGATGCTCAGCTTGGGTCATCCAAAAATTAATGATTTTACTGGGTTATCCAGAATTAATCCAGCTCAGGGGAACTTAAAACCAAACACACACACGCACACACCAGAGACATAAGAAGGCCAATTTAGTTCTGGACAACTTGCAGGAAAATGTCACAGAGGAAATAAGAAAAAATGATAGCTTGATTAGCTTCTACTATCAGAGATATTTAAATGTGCAAAGTTGTCTCAGGCTGTTTGCAGTTCAAAAAAATCACTTTATTTATTAATCTGAAAACTGCTATTTCCTAGCCTTATTCCGTACATTCCTGGTACCAAGTTCACAGACATTTACTGTTTCATTTCTTTTCTAGCCCCTCAGGAGTTCCCACAATCTACTTCATGACTGACTGTATCTTGGGAAGATCTTTTGTATAACCCTGGAGAGATTCTTGGGTTACTGTTGTGGAACTGATTTGCTAAAGTTTACTGCCTCCAATTTGCCCCCACTGTTGACTTTGCCCATGTGGCTGCTGAATTTGCTAAAAAATCATTTGAAGCTTCTCTAGAAATGATCCATCAGTTGCCAGTGTACTACCTTTGGCTTGCTCCTGCTCCTTTTGGCCCAGCTATTATCAACTCTGTGTTACTGAACTTTCATGGACAATCTGCGATTCACTCCTTATTCTCAGTCCTGCAATACAAAAATACTATCCCTTTCTCTGTGATTATTTCTACATAAGAATTTATGAAGCCTATTGGGTAAAAAGCTTTTCTCAGTTATATTTGATTTGTTCACCATGTGCAAAAGTGCATTTATTTATTTTTGAGAAAAGGTCTCACTAAGTTGCTTAGATCCTCGCTAAGTTGCTGAGGCTGGCCTCAAACTTACAATCCTCCTGTCTCAGCCTTCTGAGCCACTGGGATTACAGACATGCATCACCATGCCTGGCCAAATGCCTAACCTCTTTATACCTACAGCTTAGCTTCTGTTGCCTGCCCCAGATTTATCACACACCTTTTATCTCAGTAGCAGCATGACCCATTTAGAAATTAACCTTAAATACTCTAATACCTCTGTAGTAGTGTGACCCATTTTGAAATTAATGTATTTATTGTTTGTTGTTTTTTTTTTTTTATTTTTCCCTATGCTGTAGGGAAAGGGCCTCCAATTTTTTTCTTGGGATAGATTTGCATGTTTGGAAAAAATGAAAATGATCTGATACAGGAAGATAATCAGAGTTCTTTTTGTTCCTGAAGAAGCTGTACAGGCTCTTTTGAATTTCTGAAGTCTGAGATCTTGAGATGCTGGTAGATAGTTCATAACCATTGCTATAGAAATAAGAAGAGGTGAACAAAAAAGAAAAGCAGACTGTTGGGAGACTGAGAACACAAATATGAGAAGAGAGATGGTAGTTTCAGGTCCATCAGGGCAGAGGTCTGAACTTACACTGAGCAAGATGAAAAATGCTGTGTATGAAAATATGTTGTGTATGACTGAAAACCAGTGAACCAAGAGTTTCAAGCCTTGGGAACCTGGATGTGGCATGCCTGTAGTTAAGCTTGACCCAGAGAAGGCAGAGATGCTGGGCAGTAGTCCTCCATGAAGGACCAGGCTTGCCTAAGCAGGACTCAGAATTTTAGCTCTGTGAGGGTAGTAGAGAGCCAGCATTCAGTTCATGCCATGCCACATGTGCCAGGAGAGTGCAATGGCGGCTACATACTGAGAGATATTCAAATACCTCACTTCTTGAGAGTAGATGCCCCAGACTGTTTTTGCATAAGATAAATCCTAAGAATCCTTAAATGATCCCAAGTAGAAATAAGAGGCTACTGTCTTTACTCTTGATCTGATGAACAAAGTCTCAACCTAGTACATACTACATGTACGTAAAAACACATGACACTGCTTGCCTCTTGGGCATCAAACAGCTCTCAGACCCCAGAGAAATCAGTGGAATTAGCAGATAGATATGGTGAAGAAGTTGGTTATGTTGAAGGCACATATTCATTGCTTCTAGTACATACCAGGCATGTCCGACTCTTAGTCCCTACTCACTCAGATCCCTGATTGAATTCTTATAATATCCTGTAGGAGATGACACGACCTGCATTCGTATGGATGCCAGTCTGTTTAGCTAGGGTAATGTGGAAATAATTAGCAGAGAGTTGACTAATTGGAGGAGAAAGTTTGATCGTGTAAATTGCTAGTATATCAAAATCTTGATAGGTAAATGCATGTGTCTCTTCCAGGGAATGACAGCTGAGGTTCTCAAAGCATAAACATTCAGTCTCAGGGCATCTTCTTTCCTAGCACTATTGGGAAATTTTGGCAAATTCTTTTTCTTTAATGTTCATGTTTCTATATTTTACCAACTTTATAGTTCATTATCACTGCAAATAATTCAGAAGTTTGAAAAATTAAGCATGCTTTTTAAGATTACCTTGGACATCATGACTAAACTTGGGGTATTGTGTGGTATAAGCAATGCATTTTCATTTTATCTATAAGGAAATTAAATATAGAAAGGATCCTATTGACTGGTGCTACTTCAACTTTTATTTTAGGATTTTTCCTTACTCTTCCACCTAATTAGTTTCCTTTATCTGGTCAGAAGTTATTTTGAGGAGTCATATCCCAGTGGTTATATGTATGGTCCAGCAACTAATGGGAAATTAGAAGTCTGGAAAAGGAGCTGATTTCTCAGGGAAAGTTTGATTTTATATATATTGAGATTGAGATTCTGATAGGCCAGGCAAGTAGAGTTGTCTGGTAGGATAAGTAGATAACTCTAGTTATTGCTGAGGTATGTGCCATTAGGAGACACTCATGAAGGACCTTGAGTTGAAGATGGCCTGACACAAGGCAGCTGAGGACATAGTTGAGAAGAGCAGAAGGGGTGTCTTGGGGAGTGTGAAGGTGACACTCAGGCGGCACTGATTTCCTCTCCCAGTTGACTTCTGTTCTAACTCACTAGCCAAATTTCTGCAAGCACAGCAGCACCAGGAAAATGAAACCTGACAACCTTCATACTAAACACTTACTCTTTCTGGTAAATCAATCAGGCCACATGTCATGGTTTCTGCCCAGGAGGAGCAATAATCTCAGTCAGAGAACAGTTCAGAGCTTGTTAGAGCAACACTGTCACCTCGTTTTCAGAACAATTTTGTTTCCATATGACAAAATCCATGCCCCAAAATGATAAAGCCAGCTTGTCTCATCCACACTAGCAGAGAAGGCCCTATTGAGGATTGAGAAGAAAGTACATCCCTTGTGGGGAGAGCCCCATCAATGCAGGTTCATTTTTAAGAACTATGATATAATTTGATACTTCTCATAGCATTAAATTAAAATGCACAGTTCAATTATTAAGTTGCACACAAGAACAAACCGCACACATACAGTTTATCATCCAGTCTTGGGAATAATTCTTACAGGACCTCCAAAGGATTCCCAGGTGAACAGTTCCCTTCCTAGATCATGAAAGCTAAGGAGAGACTGCAAGTGTTTTAGTTTTCTTCAGAAAGCCTTTAAAATACCCCCTTTGTGTGTCACACTTTATGGTTGATAGAGTCCCTAACTATTTCATAACCTGAGGTAAACCTCATGGCCCACATCAGGATTACTGTCACCAATCTTACTAAGACTTCTCATATAGGTTTTGTTTGTGTTTTAAAGTATATCCTAAGCCCCAGGAGTGAGTTGGAAAAATACTCCTACTCTTGCATACCTTCCTAAGACAGAAGAAACGATGGTTTTCCTGGATCCCTCTATATTAAATATTTCTTTGCTTACATTCTCTCAGGTCCAACTCTTGTTCTACATGATCTTAAATATATCCATGTTCTTCCCTTGCCAAATATATTTTCTTTGATCTTCTCAGTCAGATTGTAAGTTTCTAAGAAATAACAGAATGAAGAATTTGTTTTCTTAATAGTCTGTATAGATTCTAGCTAAGTACTAAGTCTGTAGATGTTCAATAAAAGATTAAAAGTAATCAAGTTCATAGGACATGAATTCAATTTATTTACTTTCAAATTATTATATTTTATGGCAATAATTAGCCTGAAAGATAGTCACTTTATTATTAGAATCACACATACACACTTATTTACTAACACAATAGGCATTCCCTCTGTGTGTTTATAAAACAGGACAATAACAAAAACCCAAAATTGTTGTGGATTTCATTGACTTGGCTTGTGGAAATACAAATACAGAAAAGCAAATGTTATGGATTACTGATTAAGTAACTAAAGCAAATGTTAAAAAAAGGAAATGATAAAAAATTATTTTCTGTAAATATACTACTTGATTTGCATATATGTCAACTAAGAAATTTTTTTCAATTAAGAACCTAACCATGCTATCTAATCCATTTTAAAGTCAGTGTTTCCTGATACCTGCCAAGTATCTTGTTTACTGTAAATTGAAACAAAATAACAAATAACTGGACTTCAATATAATTCAAAAGTTTATTATCTGGTAGGAGAAGCAAAATATAAAAGTTGATGTTTTCAAATTTACTACACTGAACTCTAATAAGATTCATCTCAAGATGATTCTTCAAAAATGACTCTAACACACGGAAAATTAGAGGTTTTTTAAAAATCGATATCAAATTAAAATTCAGTTTCAAAATCCATCAGTATTTAGGATAGACACCTGCATTATTTGTCATCAAAAGCTCTAATGAAGGCAAAAGAGAGCACTTATATTATTATCTAAAATGTGAATTTGCTTCTGGAATTTTGTCAGAGTACATTTTCTTGGAAATCTTATTTTCCTCTGAAAATCCTGTTCCCCTTAATAACTTCAGATGAAGCCAGGAGCAGGTTAAGGAAGACTGAGAGTTGTTTGCTTTTAACTCATAGGTTACTCAAGTCAGGAGTAAAAGCATTAATTGATTCAACAAAGCCTTTATTACAACTCCTTTGTACAAATATGAGTTTTCACATGCTATGAAATTTGATATTCTATTTTCAACCTGCCAGGTCCAGGTTTTTGCCTAACTGTGAAGAGAAGCTAGGTCACTTAATTTTATGGATAATACTGGTGTTGAGGCAGAACCATAGTCAGACTTTGCAGAGGAGGGGGGATATGCTGTTATAGATTTTTTAAAGAGATTTCTTCTAATTTATGATATTATAAGAATTAGTGCCCTGTGTGGTGGCACACATCTGTAATCCTACCTACTTGGGAGACTGAGGCAAGAGAATGGCAAGTTCAAGGCTAGCCTGGGCAATTTGGTGAAACCCTGTCTCAAAATAAAATTTAAAAGGGCTTGGTATATACTTCAGTGACAGAGCACTTGCCTACCACATGTGGGCTCCTGGGTGAATCCCCAGAATTGAGAAGCAAAAAGCAAAACAAACCAAAAAAAAAAAAAAAAAAAGAAGGAAAAGAAAAGAAAACAGAACTAGTCTGTCATAACAAAATGTGTAGACTCTACCACTTGTACCCATGGTTTCCATATTGCAAATTCAACAAACCAAGGGTAAGATATACATACATATATCTATCTATCTATATCTATCTAATCTATCTCTCTCTCTCTCTCTCTCTCTCTCTCTCTCTATATATATATATATATATATATATATATATATATATATTAAGTTGTGCTTGAGCCAGGTGTGTGGTGCACACTTGTAGTCCCTTTGACTCTAAAGACTGAAGAAGGAAGATCTAAAATCTGAGGCCAGCCTCAGCAACTTATTGAGATGTTGTCTAAAATAAAAAGGGCTAGGAATGTAGCTCAGAGGTACAGTGCCCCTGGCTTCAGTCTCCTGTAACAACAACAACAACAACAAAGTAGGAACATTGTAGTGAATATGTTCCTTGTCATTATTTGATAAACAGTATAGTAGAACAAATACTTACATAACATTTACATTGTTTTAAGTGTTATAAGTAATGTAAGCATGACTTAAACCATATGGGATAATGTGCATAGGTTATATGCAAATGTTATACCATCTTATATCTGAGACTTAAGCATCCATCAGTTTTGGTGTCTGTAGAAAGGAGGGTCCTGAAATCAGTACTCCCAGACAAAAGGGATGACTGTATACTTACAACCCCATACTATTCAACACGCTACATTTTGTATTTATAGAATTTACTTAATCAACCTACAAATCCTATTCAAAATCTGGTTTAGTTTACTTTTGTTAATTTTTCCTCAGATGCCTTTTTTTCCCTTCCATCTGCATCTGAAACACAGGAAAAACTAATTAATCCCTCTTTTTGGCTCATATGGTGATCTGTTAACTACCAATCTACTCTGTGCTACTGTGAGTTAGATTTTTTTATTCATTTCATTTGTACTTGACATCATGTGGTATTTATTGGCTTATTTTACTGAACAAAATAATATTATCCAGGTTCATCTTTATTTTTTTCAAATGAGAGGATTTCCTTCTTTTAAAATTCTGGAGAGCATTCCCCTGGTTATGTGTGCCACATTTTCTTTATCCATTTGCTTTGGTTTGAATGTGTCCCTCATGAAAGCAGGTATTGCTAACTTAATTCCCAATGCAACAATATTGGAAGACAGAAGTCTAAGACTTCTTTGTACTTGCCTGTATTATGACTTATCACATTGTAGATGTGTTACTTTTTTACGTAGTTGCCTCCTGAGTGAGATTGTGGATTCCACCAAGATGGTGATCAGTTACTATTCATTTTTGTAACTGAACACAATACTTGGATAATAGGTTCTATTTATAGGTGAAAAAAAAACAACTTAATAGTACACATGTGAATGAAGTAATGTAAATTACATGAATGAGTAAATGAATATAGGAATAAATGCATCAGGAGTATCTCTTCTGGTTGTTTTTTTCTCTTACCATTACAACTTTAAATCAAATTTGGAATATAATATTTATAAAATAAATTATATCAAGTTAAATCGAGCAATTTAAGGCATTTTTAATATGCCTAAAACAAACACCACAATCAAGATGCAGAACATGTCCATTGGATCCCAAATTTTCTTAACCCCTTTTGAAGCCCACTCTCCCTCCAGTTGTGTTTAACAAATATTAACCTGCTTCCCATCATAGTATATTGGTTTATATTTTTCAAATAATCTTAGGTAAATGAAGTCATTCAATATATGCTCTTTTTTGTCTAGATTATGAACTCATGATGATTTTGCGCTTCAACCATATTGTTGCTTATATCAATAGATCATTCTTTTTGAGTCATATTCCACTGGGTAAATATCCCATATTTGTTAATGCCTCTGTTGAAAGATTTGTATTAATTTCAGAGGTCACCAATTATCAGCAAAACTCCCATGGACCTTCACCACAGAAATCTCTGTAAACTTTTGATGTCTAAGAATGTTGAGTATCTTTTTAGGTGAAATGATTGGCTAGTCATACGTTGACAATTCATATTTTTTGTGGCTTGGATTTTGGCTTTTCTTTATTGTTCGTGTGTGTGTCTGTGTGTGTGTGTGTGTGTATGTGTGTATGTGTGTGGTGTTCTATCTAAAAGAGGGAAGTTTTTTCAATGCAGGCTCATAAATATTTTCTTCTATTTTTTATTTTTCATATTTAAATCTTTGATCCATTTAATTTTTGTTTGAAACGTGAAGTGTAAGGATCAAGCTTTTTTTTGTTTTGTTTTTAGCTTTTCTATACAAGTGCTCTAGTTTATTGAAAAGTCTTGAATTTTTCCACTAAATAGCTTTGATGCCTTTATTTAAAATTAAATGACCATGCACCCATGTTCACTGCAGCATTATTCACAATCATCAAGATATACAATCTACGTAAATGTCTATCACTGGTTTAATGTCATCTTAGTCCCTTTTATGCTGCCATAACAGAATATCACAGGTTGGATAATTTATTGGCTCCTGGTTCTGGAGGCTGTGAAGTCTAAGACTAAAGGCCTGGCATCTGTCAAGGGCCTTCTTGCACACTGTCTCCTGGTATGCGGGTAGAAAGAAAGCACAAGGGAGCAAGAGATCAAAGTGAAAGTCTCAGCCCTTTCTCAAAAATAAATAAATAAATAATGGGCATTAATTCATTAAAGAGTGAGGTGATTTCATGCCTAAATGCCTCCTATTAGGCTCCATCCACCAACATTGTTGCATTGGGAATTAAGTTAGCAATACCTGCTTGCATGAGGGACACATTCAAACCATAGCAAATGGATAAAGAAAATGTGGCACACGTGACCAGGAGAATGCTCTCCAGAATTTTAAAAGAAGGAAATCCTCTCATTTGAAAAAAATAAAGATGAACCTGGATAATATTATTTTGTTCAGTAAAATAAGCCGATAAATACCACATGATGTCAAGTACAAATGAAATGTATAAAAAAAACTAACAGTAGCACAGAGTAGATTGGTAGTTAACAGAGTCTGGGGAGTGACGAGCAATGGGAGATAATGGCAAAAGGAAGCAAAATTATGGTTGGATAGGAACACTGAGTTCAAGAGCTCTGTTGCATATCATGGTGACTGTGGTTAATGACAATATATTATATTCTTCAAAATTACTAACAGAGTAGTTTTCCTTGAGAAAATATAACTGCACACCTTTATGGGGTGCAGTGTGATGTTATAAAAAATTTATACCTTGTATTGATCAACTCAGAATACCTAGGTTTTCCATAATCTCAAACATTTATGAGTTCTTTGTGATGAGAACATTTGACATCTTCTCTTTTAGCTATTTTTAATTATCTGATACAATATTATTGAAAATAATTACCTTTCTGTGTAATAGAACACCAGGACTTTCTCCTCCCACTTGGCTGAGACTTAGCCTGTTAACCAATGTCTCTTCATCTCCCGCTCTACCTTTCCTGGCCTCTGGTAACTTCTATTCCTTCTGGAAGTTAGCTTTTTTGGATTCCACATATAACTAAAGTTATGCAGTATTTGTCTTTTTGTGCCTGTTATATTTCACTTAACATCATGAAATCAAGTTCCATCCATTATCACCAGAAATGACAGAATTTCATGTCATTTTGTGGTTGAGTAGTATCTTATTACTTTATATATAAACCATATTTTAAAATCCATTCATTTTTTGACGGATACCTAGGTTGATTTGATAGCATGACTTTTGTAAGTAATGCTGCCTTAGACATGGGAATGAAGGTGTCTCTTTGATATACTAATTCGTTTCCTTTGGATATTTACCCAGTAGCGTGATTACCAGTTCACATGGCAGTTCTATGTCTAGTTTTTGGAGGAACCTCCATTTTGTCATCATGATTGTACTAATTCACATTCCCACCCACAGTGAATGAGTTCCTCTTTCTCCACATCCTCACCATCATTTCTCATTTTTTGTCTTTTTGATCATAGCCATTCTAACTAGGAGGGTGAGATGATATCTCATTGTGTTTTACTTGGCATTTCCAAGATAACTAGTGCTGTTTTGCATTCTTCTGAATATTTGTTGGTCCTTTGCTTATTTTCTTTTGAGAAATATCTATTTAGATCATTTGTCCATTTAAAAATCAGATTATTATTATTATTATTACTGCTATTGCAGTTGTTTGTGTTCCATGTATATTTTGAATATTAATTCCCCGTTGGATAGTTTGCAAGTGTTTTTTTTTTCCAATTCTGTAGATTGCCTCTTCACTCTGCTGATTACTTCCTTTGTAACTGTTCTTATCATTACAAAAATAGGTGTTGAGTTCTTATCATTAGGAAAATATTAGCTTGATTTAGCCACTATACAATGTATATGTACATCAAAACATCATGTTGTACATTATAAATATATACAGTTTTGTCAGTTTGAATAGTGCATTAAAAACTAATGAAATAAAATGACAATGTATATATATGTTTCTGTTTCTGGATTTTTCTATCCCTTTCTCAATAAGTCTACTTTTTGCTGCTACTACATTGTTGATACAGCTTTATCTTACAATCTTAAAATCAAGTAGTCAATTCTTTTACTTTAGTTCTTTTTAAAAATTGCTTTGGCAATTCTGAGTCATTTGCATTTCAATATAACTTTTAGAATCAGCTTGTCAGTTTTGACAAAAATGCTTTCGGAAATTTTTATCACAATTGCATTGAATCTCTAGATCAATTTGGAGTTAGGATACTCCTTTAAATTGCTTCTAAAAAGAGTAACAACAAATTACTAGTATTATAGCGTTGGTGAGAGTAAAAATAATAAAATAAAAGTAAAACAAGGTCTAACATGGATTTCAATTACTTCTATGTCTTCAGAATTTTGCTTGGAGATAACCTCAAATAAACCTTGAATAAAAATTTCCTGTAAGGAAACAACAAAAAACGTACCTATACCTAATATCCCAGTTTATAATGAAGTACATTTTCTAAACCTTCACCTCCTCTACCCTTCCCCACCCTAAAGAAAGAAAAACACAAAGGATATTTATTTTGCACACCATGCTTATACTGGTTTTAAAAACTATTCTTCCAATGTGCAAGTAGCCCAACATTTAGAAGTTCGAATTACTAGGTACTGGGGAAGTACCTTCTACTCAGAACCTCATCCTTTCTGCAAACTTCAGCACCTACTGATGAGCAGAAGGAAGTGTTTTCTTGATTTAGATAGAAACACATCAGAAGAGTTAAAACTACTTTCAAAACTACTTCACTTGGAAAGATATTTTGCTGTAAAAGAAATTTTCAGAGGGCAAATGCAGAGAACTGTAGCTATTTGAAAATTTTCTTTCACCTTTAAAGAGCTAATATTTCCCTTCATCTGCTTTTGCAAATCTCAAGAGTTATTTTTGTTAATTTTCTGGTCTTTAGTATGTTCCCATGGACACTTTTTACTTAGAACTGAACTTTGTAACACTTAGCATGCATTGAAAGTAGAGCAGTGCTACTCAACAGTATTATGAATAGAATAAACCAGCACATGTCATGGACTCGAGATAATTGCGGAATGAAAAAGTACTTTTCCAATTAATCAAGCATGCAAGATATTACACTCTATGCCTAATGCCTGGGTTCTCTCTCTCTCTCTCTCTCTCTCTCTCTCTCTCTCTCTCTCTCTCTATTTTTTATGGTTTACTCATTTCATTCTGTGCTATTGGGGACATTCTTTTTGGCTTAGCAAGTGTTCTTGGTATTCATCCCCAAGATGAAGGACATGTTACTTGTAACGACTCCAACTCTCACTGGAGGACAAGAGCTGTGCAAATACTGTCTCTCAGGATTGACTTAGATTCCTTACTCACAATTCAGAAATTTTTCTCAATCATGTAGTCTCACTATTTTCTGTTTTAGATATACTTCAAAGGTAATTCATTCATTCAAGAAAATATTTTCTAGGATATGGAAGGAACATAGATTTGGATGCTTAAAAAGCTTTGGTTTGGTTTTATGCATTTGTTTGATTCTTATGCAGTTTTCATCCTTGGATTAAAAAGCTAAGAGAGAATCTAAGACAACTTTCTTCTTCAATCACCACCAAATTATTTAAGTCAATCTAAACTTGGAACAGAAAAATGAAATTTTTGTCACAATTTCTAGTCTTTCAAATTCTTTTGTTTTTTTTTCTATTTCATACCTGGTATTAACCAGCCTTTAATAAATAAGCCACATTGCCAATTCTTTTTAATTTTTTATTTTGAGACAAGGTGTCATTAAGTTGCTCAGGAACTCACTAAATAGCTGAGGCTGGCTTTGAACTTGCTATCATTCTGCATCAGCCTACTGAGTCACTGGGATTACAAAAGTGAGCCACCACACCCAGCTATTCCTTCAAATTCTTTTTCTTAAAAGAGAGAGAGAGAGAGAGAGGGAGGGAGAGAGAGAGAGGGAGAGAGAGAGAGAATCTTTTCTCTTTCTTCTCTCTCTCTCTCTTTTTTTTTGTAGATGGACACAACACAATGCCTATATTTATTTTTATGTGGTTCTGAGAATTGAACCAGGGTCCCGCCCTTGCTAGGCAAGTGCTCTACTGCTGAGCCACAATCCCAGCCCCCAATCCCTGCCTGCTCTCAGTGACATAAATTACATATATATGTGACACACAAACATAGAGTGGTGGGATGGAGGACAGAGAGGGGGAGAGGGAAGGGGAGGGGAGAGGAGGTAAGAAGGGAGAGGGGAAGGAAAAGGCGGAGAGGGGTGGGGAGAAAGGGAAAGAGGTGGTTGATTTATTTTATTACTCCTTTTCATTAGAAATCCATCTACTTTTTTTCTTTCAAATTTGCTAATTCATGCTAATTTATATATTCATTAATATACCAAAATTACCTGGTATCCATTGCATGTCTTTTTCTGATACTAGCATGTGGGGATACCAGGACATGAAAGGATCAACAACTATAGCTCTTGGCCTCTCTGGGCCCTGTCTTCCCACAGTGTGTATGCTCTTACAGCTCTTACAGCTAGGACTGTGGTTATCATCTCACATGCACCATAGGGAAGGAAGACACCTGTCCTGGCTGAGTGTCTCCCAGGTGCTCTGCTAGGCGGGTTTTACATGTGAGTCAGCGTTTCCCCATTGTATGTGCACCCTGGGGCACACAGGTAGCTATAAGTAGGTGATCACATCATTGATTGTCTAGATTATGAGCAAAAATAATGTTACTAATAATTACACCAGGATGACAGAAATAAGCTTTCCAGACAACTGAAAAAATGTGACCGCCCTGATGTTCGGCAATGCATATTTATCTTTGTAATATTTTCTGTTATATTAAGTGATAATTTTTATAAGTTACAAAGTTTTGAAATATGTTTAAGGAACACAGTAAGAATAAATAATATACTTGGTGTTAGCTGGCCTCAATACAAATTGTGAAAATAAGAAAAACTAAGATGTGAGAAATGTTTCATTAATTAAAACAAATCAGTGGGAGATAATGTCTTTTTTTAATTAATGAGGAGAGTGAAGCTGGGAGACAAAAATTTTCCCAATATTATGAGTAATAAGTAAGTGAACAGATATTTAAACCCCTTACTCTATAACTCAAAAATCCATGTTTCTCGAATGATTTGGGAGGCTGAGGCAGGAGGATCACAAGTCCAAAGTCAGCCTCCTCAACTTAGCAAGGCCCTGTCTCAAAATACAAAATAAAAAGGGGTAAGATTGTAGTTCAGTGGTTAAGCACCCCTGGTTCAATCCCTGGTATTAAAAGAAAGAAACAAAAAAACCTAAAAAAATCCATATTTCTTTTCTAATGGGATATCTGATTATTAATTTTATCTTGTTCAGAGTCTAATGTGTTCCCTCTTCTTCTTAAATTGAGAAAAGGTGAAAATTTTTATGGCCCAGTTTAAGGTAAACTGTGTAGTTTCATGCAGCTTAAAGTCTGGGATTTTATTGCCTAGGGTCCTGTGGAATCTACCAGCTCTCCTAGATCCTTCAACATTATTAAAGCCTCCTCCAGTCTTCTCAGGTCCAGATAAAGAAAATGCTTCCTCTCTAGCTTTCAACAGGCTTATTTGGGGCCTTACATTATTTTGCTCAGTCTTTCTGTATCCATTGAGGAGTGGGTTTTACATGTGATTCAGTGTTTCCCGGCAGTATGTGCAATAGCCAAAATGTTTACCCCCACCCCTTCATGTGATGAAATTTAATCCTTAATGGTGTATTACTTGGAAAGGGAAGCTATTGGTATTCATGGGGGCAGAGCTTTCCATAAATGGGATTAGAACTTTGATAAAAGAGACCCCAGAGAACTATTGTCCCTTCTGCCATGTCAGAACAAATTGAACAGATAGCAATGTAGCAGTGTAGGAACTAGGAAGTGGGTTTTTACCTGACTCTGAATCTGCCACTGCCTTGACCTTGAACTTTCCAGCAGCTGGAGCTATGAGAAATAAATATTTGCAATAAGTATTGGAATTTATAAGCCACCCTGACTATGGAATAACAAGAATATTTTTACAGCAGCCTTAACAGACTAAGACAAAGGGTATTTCTCTAATGTACACATTTGTCCAGAGCAAAGGAAGGATTCAATGTTTAGAGCTGATTTAATCACTACAAAAACCCCACCTTTACCACACTCAAGTTAAACCTTTATTCTCCAATCTTGGTGATCAAATGTATTTCATTTCACTTGAAAACAATTTTTTGAATCCTTTTATAGCCCGGAACTCTTCTAAACCTTGGGAAGCTCAATAAACAAACCAATATAAATATATATGGCAAGCTAGTGAGAAACAAAGTCAACCAATGAAAAATATTAGCTCACAAAGCCCATAAATATGAATGTATTTAATACATACGTACATATTTATATGTATACATTTAAATCCATATGTTGGATATTCATAAAATTTTCCTTTCTTAGGCAAAAAACATATAAATGTTGACTTTTTATTTCCCCACTCATTCCAGTGGAGGAACTTGCACATACTTTGGGTCAGTGCATCCCAATTTGGAAAGTAATTTTAAGCAACTGTCTACAGAAAGCAAGTGGCCTTAATGGCTGATTCCATCTTTCTTGAAAATCTGCTTGTTTTAATTCCACTCGACCATCACTATCCAAATTTTTCCTGTTTCAAAAATGAAACTGCCTATATTTCTGATTCCTACTGGAGGAACATGCTTTCTGAAACAAGTCACAACCGGTTAATAGTTCTGACCTCTGAAAGCAAGGGACCTTTCCCAACTCAGGTTCATTGGTGAGGAACTTAGGTTGTGAAATCAGTAGGTAATTTTGAGGCAAAAGAGTTTTATGATTCAGTAACTACTTCTGGCTCTTTTCTGCCCATATAACATCCAATTTAGTACTTATCAAGAGTCTAATCCTTATATTTAATGGAAATAACTTTAATTTGCAGTAAATATAAAAAAAATTAATGATAGGGAATATGATTCCTCTATGCCATTCATACTTCAAATTGAAATGAAAAATAGATACATGAACAAATTTATTCACTGATAATCATTACTAGCTGTTCCAAAACAAATATTGTTGATCATCTTTTGGGTGTTAGCTACCCTATGAAGATCTTATGGACTTGACAAATGACTCATCCAGGATCCCTGTCTTTTGAATAAAACTCTTTTATACTAGATAATTTGTTGAATTTAGCCTGTTTTCTCAACAATAGCAACATTTCTGATTTTCCACTGTTCCTTTGGCTAAACTTTTTGCTCCTGAGATTCTAAAGAGGCAATAACTACTTTTATTATGTTTTAGTTCATGGTCTATAAATACACCTGGTAATATGACTCACCAACCACTAGGCATCCCACACAATGAGACAGAATTGTTTTGGGATACCAAAATCTGGTTTTGAGGAGGTGCTGTCTGTTTTCACAGCCTGGACTCCCATAGTCATCAGATGACTCAGTCAAGTCCCGCCAAGTTGCCCTTTTCTATATTTCTATTATTTCAATCCCTTGGTCTTCTAAATTCACTTTGTTGGTTTATGAAGCCTCAGATAATTGTGTTCTCATGGAATCCAAATTGAAGAGAAGTCCATGAACATATACCACAAGGGATAAACAGTACATCTTTAGGGAAGTAAGCCCAGGGTAATGCACATTGTGATTCTTTCCAGTGTTCTTATTTTCATGTATTTAGGGGCTATTTGGTGGAAGAACTACATGAGGACTGATGAATGATGATGAAAGAGGGGTCATAAAACTGTATTGGAACATCAAATTCAGCTATGTAGAACAGCGAAGACAGTAATGCAATTTATGTTGAAGATTGGAAAAGCATTACAAAGAAGATTTAAGTAGTTTGTCAATCACTTGCAATAGTTAAACCTGGGATACTTGTTTAGAATGCAGGTAGTGGTAGTGAGCCCATTGTTCACCACATCATTTACTGAATTAGGATCACTGGCATCTGTCCCAGTCTAGTGAAACGATTTAAGAGGAAGTTCTAAGACACTCCTGTGTTTGGCCTCACAATGACAGTCTATTTTATTTTCTGATTAACCACCTGGAATACAGTTTCTCTTCTGCCTGCTTTGGGCTCTCTTTTCACATTCCCTGGTGGACTTTTCCTTGGTGGACTTTTGTTCCACTGAGTACTAGGTATTGCTTTTGTGAAGAAAAGTGGCTCAGTTAGTTCTAAGGAATATGCAGAACATCTGTATCTAAAGAAAGTGTCATGTCCCCTGACAGAAACCTGCATGACCAGAAAACAAAGCATCTAGTGAATATATGGATAAT
This sequence comes from Callospermophilus lateralis, assembly GCF_048772815.1. Lineage (NCBI taxonomy): Eukaryota > Metazoa > Chordata > Mammalia > Rodentia > Sciuridae > Callospermophilus > Callospermophilus lateralis. Next base: position 326,243 of record NW_027513711.1, read on the forward strand.
TATGTTGTTACTTAGCTAGATTTATTGATTAGAAACCCTGTAAATATGTGCATATGTGTGTTGGATTTTTTTAATTATCATCAGATATTTTACTTTAAAGGAGGAGAATAATTAAACCAGTTGTCTATTTCCTTAGGTTGGCAAAGTGAACAATGAAAACATTAGGCAGCATGCAAATATTTACCACCTCAGTGGATACACTACATTTTTCATTTGGAAAGCACTGAATCCAATAGTAGCCCCTGTGGTGCTCTTCATTTGACTTCCTCATCATGAACCTTAACAAACCCCAGCTTAACTGAACATTTTCTACATGTTGTAGCTGTTCTAAGCTCATACTTGTATTATTTTATTGAATCTGTACCAAAATCCTAGGAAGTAGGTACAATTGTTGCCCTCATTTAAATATAAGGAGACAGTATAGGGAGCCTAAGTTGTCAAAAAGCTAGCATGACAGTATTGGATACAGAAACATTGCAGTATATTGCTTTTAAGCAAATAATTCTCCAGAAGAGCTTTAAAAATAAGCACATCAGAGATTGGTTGTTATTAGAAAATATCTGAGAAGCTGCAATCCAATAAGGGATTCCACTTGACAGTTCACAATGTTCAGTGTCTGCTTCTGATAAAACAAGACAGAGTGTAAGTCTGGATATTCAATTTTTGATGTATATATTCTTTCCCCATAGTTTTTAATATATGTAAAGTGTATTTTAAAATGTTCTTTAAAGGAGATAGAAACACATGCATGGGCTCCCCCAGTGTTAACATGAATTATGCTGTTCTGTTCTGCACCTTGGACTTTTGAATAAATTCTATGTTGAAAACAAAATTGTGATACTTTAAGAAAGAAATAGGAGGGAAGGAAGAAAAAAGTTAAAAAACCATTATCATTGTGACTTGGGAGGCTGAGGCAGGAAGATCACAAATTCAAAGCCAACCTCAGCAATTTAGCAAGGCTCTTGGCAACTTAGTGAGACCCAGTCTCAAAATAAAATATAAAAAAGGGCTGAGAATATGGTTCCGTGGTTAATCATCTCTTGGTTCAATTTTTGGTTAAAAGGAAAAAAAACAGCATTGGACAGGATGGTCATCAACAGATGCTCTATTGTAACCTCCTATGACTATGGATTAGGTTCAATTGGCCATGTTGCCAATGCACATGTTTTTCACCTCAGTACAATCCAACAAATATTTCTTATACTGTAGTTCAATACAATTCAAAAAAATACCTAATCTTGTACAAGCACTGGAGTTGACACAGAAAGGATGAATTTAACCTCAAGCATCAGAGAGCCTCCCAGGGAGACAGAGATCAATAGAAGAAATGTAAAAAACCAACCTAATATGTCTTAAGTGAAGTATCCAGAAGGGTGTTTTGCAGCTTCTTGTTATATGACACATTGAAAATAAAGCTTTGCCTTGCCTTTCCTCCAACAAGAAAAAAATTCCAAACATTTAAAGACAAAGTGTACACAAGGAAATGTTGTAAAGCTTTTGAGGATAGGAGAGGTGGTACAAAGGTTTTGTTTGTGAAGGAGGAGTAGGGTTTTATAGGTGCAAGTGAGGAGAAGGACATTTCAGTCAAAAGGAATGATCAATCATTTGGAAGCAAATGCAGTGTTCCAGAGCGTTGAGTGGCAGGATCCTCAAATGGTAGTGAGAGTGTGAGGCAGGCGGGGACACCTGTGGTAGGAAGGTGTGAAACTGTTACAGTAAGGAGTTGAATTTAATCCTCTAGCATAATTGGGATGGAAAAAAAAATCTTTAATTAGGTTTATTTTTTAGGAATATAGATAGCCTGCCACTGTGGAGAGTGGATTCAGCAGAGATAGTTTGGAGGAAGAAAGCCCAATTAAGAGAATATTAAGATAGTTGAAATCAGGAAAAATAAAGCTTGTAACTGGGGATTGACAATATGCTTTTTGATTGAAAAAGTCAGGTTTTGATGAAAGAGCTCAGCGATATATTTCACAGTTAATCAATCACTATTAAGAGATGAGTTGAATGAGTAATTCAAGGATTGGGGTGAATTTGTCAACACAGTTGCTCTTTGTTCTCTAAATATATCTGGCTAATAGATGCCTTTAGCAAAGTTGAATGCTTAATATTGTCTACTACCGAAGGGTATATCATTTATACATACATTCATAAGTGATTTTTCTTCTACCACAACCCACAGCTCACACTCACTACTGGAAACTACCTCATAGAGGCTGGGATGTGGGCCAGCGGTACAGAACTTGCCTACCATGTGCAAAGCCCTGAGTTCAATCCCCAGCACCAGAAAAGAAACTGTCCTATGGACATGTCTGAAAGTGACTCCTTAAGTCTATTATTAGCTCATGAGATAAAAAAAGAATCTTTAAATATGAAGAAGTTTGCCCTTTTAAATATTGCTACTTCTATAAGTGGATCTTGTTTACCAGGAGTTGGCTTGTCCAATTAGACAGATATTTAATATGTGTCCAAAGGAGGCAGACAGTGTCAGTTTCCTGCTGCTGATGAGGAGGATTTGGGACTTTTCACATTGATTTAACCTTATTTTAACACTGACTTAGTAAATCTTATTGAAAGCATTTTTTGGCACAAGAGGTAGTTATAGTAGTAGTTGTTTTCAGGGAACATCTAATCTCATTTTTAAGCTAATTTTAAGTAACCAAAATTATCATTTGGATCGGACAGTGAAATGACTGTAATCAAGTTCTTCCCAGCACCTTTTAAAATGTTTGAATAGCCAAAAGGAGAGTAATGGATAATTGACATTCTGAAAGTGACAAAGCCAGAGAGAAATCAGGATAAGAGCTCATGTTTTTTTAAAATTTCCTGTTGTATTCTCATTGTGTTCAGGAAAAGAGTTCTGTAAAATATGAGACATTTATTTCTAATAGACTTTTTGTGTCTCCTTTAATTTTTTTTATCTATTCTCTGTATTCCTAAGACTTCTTTTTTCCTTGATATTATATGAAATATGAAGTTGTCTCCTTCGTAAGAGTAAACTTCTAGCTAGCTTAGCTCTTGAGATTTTTCTTTATCAGTTTTTACTAGTTTTTATGCTTCACTGTATTGTTTGCTTCTCTTTCTGAAAAAATCAGAACAACAGCAATAACAAAAATAACTGATTCAGTCTGGGCCTAACAATTTCCTTCACCCCACTAATACTAGTACCATATGTATATAGAACTGGTAAGTTTCTCTGTGGTGAATTAACTACTCTAAATCTCTGTGTTGCATGTTTGCTTCTAGATGGTGCAACCAAATGTCTGCTTTATCATCTGTAGATAAACATTCCCAAATGATTCCGTAGTCTTCCTCCAGGAACAGCACCCCATTCCCCATCTCCCCTCAGCTGCATTAATGTGATTCCTTTCTACTTCACTCTGTATCCTTCCTTATGTGAAACTTTTCAGAAGCACCCCTTTCATTCTGTGTCTCATTGAAACAACTGCCTAATATCTTGCTATTTATCACTGTCAGCTTGGTTTTCCCAAGGTATTCAGTGTTTAGGAAACAGAAGACAAAATGGTCTGGAGACAGCACTTATTGAACTAGGCACAAGCTTTATTGATGACTTTGGTTTGAAAATCTCTTCCAAGCAAAGCTGTCTCCTGATGCGCTCTTCAGAGAAAAGTGAGCTCAAATCCACCTACACTGTCTGCATATACTGTCACCAGTGTACCCTGTGTGCACATCAATGCCCCCTACACCCCCACACCAGAAGACTCTGACCTCTCTTTTCTCTTTCCCCATGCCCCTCCATTCTTGACCCTTGGTTTTTAAGCCTTCTTGATGCTAAATAGCCAATTTCTGGGCCCTTGTCCAGGAAGTTGAAATCCAAATCATCCTATTGGGTTAACAATATATTTACATAAAAGAGACAAGACGATAACTTAAATGGGAATTTTCCCCAGGTTCTTGATTCCTGTGCATAGTTGAGAAACTAAATCAATATAATAAATATCAGCCTCTGGAAACCCCATATTTAACATCAACGGGGATTAAAGGCACTCAGTAAATATTTGCTTATTGAATAAATGAATTAATGAGTGAGTGCATTTGTTGGAAGAGAGCCCCGTCATTCTTCCTCCCACATTCCATATTCTAAATTTCACTGGAAAATGAGTGGGAGGGGAGAATGAAACAGTTGAGTAGAGGGAATCTAACTTTTCCCTATTCTTTCATCTGCATGATCCTCGGGGAATCACAGAGTCATTTTTTTCTATGTGTCACAGAAAATATGGAATTTTATATTTGGAAATACAGTGGAATTTTAGATATTTAAGGTCCTCTGCTTTCTGTTGCTCAGACATAAAAGAGCTTTAGTCATACTGCTTTCTGGCTTTTAAAAAGCTCAGTTTGGTATATGAAGGAGGGATAATGATGTCTTGTTTTAAGCCTGGCATCAGTGCAAATTGAAAATTGTCTTATGCTTTAGTTGATGACAAAGATGAGAGAAGTAATTGATTTTAAAAGGGTAGAATAGAAGTAAAATCTACATTCAAGTGTCTTTTTTTCTCCCTTTTGATTGGCTTCTACTGAAGAAAGTACACCTGATACACTGACTGTGTCAGTTCTCACAGTGCTATAGGCTTTGTACTCTGAAAAGCATGTTCGCACACATTTCTCCTTTAATTCTTGTAATAACATCATGAGCCTTATCTCTTAACACTTTCCCCTCAGCTTAGCCACATGAGCCTTGCTGTGCTTGGACCACATGAAACTCCTCCTTGCTTGGGGCCTTTTCACATGTTATCCTCTTGTTCTGGAATGTTCTTTCCACCCCCTCCCTTCCCACCCACCTTGCTTAAATCTCATTCCCTAAGGAGATATTCTTTGACCACCTCAATTAAGTTGAATCTTCCTTTTACTTTTTTTTTCTATTCATACTTTTTATTTATGGCAATTTTGTTTTTATCAAGTAGTTACACATTGTTGTCTGGTTCTTTTTCTTCTCCAAACAAATAGGCTGCCTGAAAATAGGGATTGTGTTTGGCATGATGTGCACTAACTCTTGGCATATACTCAATGCTCAGCACATGCTAAATGAGTTATGGAGAGGCAAACATTTGAATCCCTGCTTTACCAATAGGGAACACAACTCTTGAAACTGGTTATATGACTTACCCACTCACTGCCTCTGTGATAGGTGTTCTCAGTAGTGGATATGGACATGAAAGGCAGGACGTCTGTGGGTCATTTAATGCAGATGCTTTCCCTCAGCCTTCCTTCAACCTCAGTCTCTGATATCTCTGTGAAATAGTCAGTTATTTGTGTCAACATCCAGGGTGGGATGAGCAGGTGGATGTGGTGAGAACCACTGGGAACATTCCAACCTGCCGCTGGTTTCTCATTTTCCTGAATATTTCTCATGGTGGATATGTTCTTTACACAGACAAATTCCAGTTGGCATGACATAGGTTTCAATCCTCCAATCTGAGAAAATCCCACTGCTAAATACCGTTTGCACACTGTGAAGAAGACAGTCCAAGAAAAAAAAATGCTATTTGAGCTCCAAGAGCTTATTTGGGCAGAATTCCCAAGGATCACAAAGAAAGGATAGCTTGGTGATGCCAACAGAAGCCAACCTGTCTTTCTACTTCTGTTTTTATTTGTATACCTGAAATTACTTTGAAATACCAAAACATTTTTTTTTTAAATTTCCAAATCTTGGTTGGTGGGTTTGTATTTTATTCATTAGTGGTTGCTAAGGGTGTGCATTTTTTTCTAAGTGTGGGCATTCTCCACGGCAGCTCTCAACAAATACCCTCCAGCTGAAAGTGGATGTGTCTGGCATTAAAATCACTAACATTCAGGCTGAATCAGAGCCCTGTGTTTATGGGTAGATCACCTCATCTCTTATGCTACCATTAACGACTTGCATTCCTGAGAGATGGAATAAGCCATCTAAGTCAACTGAGTCCCAGTTATTTCCGAGTATTGGTGTGGCCTTTCTGATGAGTTTTGATAACTTTTGATTATCAAATAATTATCAAATTAATAATATAAGTCTAATATTTCTTGAACTTTTAGCCAAAAAGATCTGAACGTATCCTTTTTTTAAACATTAGTTTCTTTCATTCTCACAAATTTTATTTTAAAATCTCAGTCTGAGATTATTACCTAGATACTTCCAGGCTTAAATTTTTAAGGGATAGTGTATTTTAGTTGTTTATATGGGGTTTGTGGTTTTGTGGGATTTGGGGGTTTCTCTTTTAAATTCAGGACCATCAGTTTAAGACTTAATTATTAAAATATATATCAAGTAATTTAGATAGCCTCGAATTTTTAGATGATTGGAACTGTTCTGTTTAAAATCTCAAAAATTCAGGGCTTTGGGCTTAACATAAATAGAAGGATCTGCAAAAGAGAAAAGGAGGGAAGGGAGAATTCCAGTCAGGCTCTATATGGTCTTAGTTGTAGGAATGAGTTGACTTACTCAGGAATCTGGATGTTAACCTGAGCCGTGGCAAAGATGATACTGTTTAAATAGAAAAAGTGGTAAGTGGATCATAGGAGGACTTCTGTTACTGTTCTTAACTTTTTAAAAATATAAAAGATAATGCACAGCATTTTCTTTATTTTTATAAAATGAATATTGCTCTGATAGCTTAGGCTCAGTACCTATTTTAGGAAATCGCAGAATAATCTGTTGTTCCTCACCTGAGAATGGCATACAATAGGGGCTCTAGTGCCCTGTGGAAATTGTGGAAGAGTCAGGTCTATAAATGAGGAATGGGGATGTTTTGTAAAATCTTCATAAGCTCATAAAATGAGGGATTTGTGAGTTTCATACAATAAGCCCTTTCATGAACTGCAAGAGTCTTCCCCGAGCAAGGAAGTTCTATGACCAGAGTCTTATTTCTGACCATATACAAAAAGAGCAAAGTGAGTTGGCTGGTTGTTTGCATCCTATATGGGATGCTCCTCTAATTCAAATTCAGAGGATTTTTAATAAGTTGGTGCCTATTTATCTTTGAAGGCTGGAAATAAGTATAATGCTGGGAACTGTGTTGGAAGTCAGTACACCAAATGGATATCAAAATGAAGACTTGATCTCATTGTACTATAAATCTATTTTGAATATCCCTAATCAGTTGCCTTCTCTGTTTTGCTTCAGAAGCTCTTATTGACCTTCTTCCTTCTTCTGAAGTCCTGTGCTTTGCTATTTTGATGCTCCTTTCATTTAATATTTTAATATATTTTATAGTGTATTATATATCTCTTCACCAAAGAGATAGAAGTTATCAGTAGGAATCCCTTAAAATCCCCCTCTTCCCTTTCTCCAGCACCTCCTTGCAGGCACCTTCCTCCATCACTGTTCCTCTTTCCTGTGCTTTCAAATCCTCAGCACCCTGAAATTCAACATTGATAGGGGATGAGAAATAAAAGCAGAGTAAGTAAGCATATATTCTAATAATTAACTTAAAATTGTGATCAGTAATAAAAGCATCTCCCCCCACACACTATTACCATGATGTTGTAGAAGAAAACGGTATAACAGGAGAAGTTAACTTTAGATTGGGTGATCTAAGACACAAAGGAGGAGAATCAATCATGAAGAGAGAGAGGGATGGAAGAAACAGACTTGGACAAAGACTCTGAAGTAAGAAAGACTTTCACATATGACAGTGATTTGAGAAAACTGTGGCTGGAACATAATGGGGAGGGGAGAGTGAGATAAGAAGAGTTAGGGGTTCTTCCATGGGCCATTTGGTCAAGGAGATGTGGATAGAAGTGGAGGGAGCAGCCAGATCATTCTGGGCATCATAAACCAAGTTGAGGATGCATTTTATGTTGTAATGAAATTACTTCTTTTATACCATGAACAGGAGGTGTGGGACAGAGAGCAAGACTGCAAGTAGAAAGTTTGCCTGGAGGCTATCAGAGAACTCTGAGTGAAAGAGAGTAATGGTCTAGGTTAAGTGGGGTTAGGTAAAATAATAGACACGTTTGGGGGCAAGTTTTGCATCTGTGAAGTAAAATGTTGAAGCAAGTCATGCTGGATTATCTAATAGTCAACCCAAACATGTATTATAACCCCATTTTACAAATATACCAGAGGTAACGTGAAAGAGAAGAAGAAAGGTGAAGAATATTAGAAAAATCTAGAAAAATACTCAAAAGTGTAGAAGAAAACTTCGTCCATAGGCTCCAGTTTTCCCCATTCTTCAACTGACAGGCAACGGTGGAAGCTGCTATTCCCTTAAGAGTTGCAGAAAAATGGAATGAGGTTCAGGATTACCCCACTTTATTCACAGGTACCCTGTGTCATAGACCTTCTTGTTCTCCTCTAGGCTATTCCAGCAAGCTACTCTCTCTTCAGAAATCTCCAGAGCAGATGGAGTGCCAGTGTCTGGGGAGATATACACCTCATAAATTTGGAAATCTGACTTCTCTTCCAAGAACTCCCTTCTCACACTCCTCACCACCATCAGGCAGCCCCAGGAGGATCTCCAACAAGGTTTCAGTTGGAGAACTTTATGCGTTCTCCCATTGTTAAGGGTTCCTCTTCTACCAAGACTTCACTTCTCAGTTCCTTTCTCCATCACTCCTTATATATTATTTACCTGGTAAGGGGAAACAAGTCAATAGTTGATTTTCATAAGGCTGATTCTTTTCTTTCCTAGTAAGGTCTCTGTGGAGGTTCCTGGAACCCAATAGCTCACTGCCAATTGCTCCTTTAGACTGTGGAGTACATAGCATTTATTGCTTTCAAGAGTGAGTCATTTCTAATTCTTGGACAATAGGAAAAATTCCATATAACTGTCTTTTAGATTTGTTTCATTTGAATTTGTGATTGCCAAATTCAACATCAAGAACTGGACAATGGTTCAAAATACTCTTGTTACTTTTGTGTGGCTTGGATGTTTTATGGCTTAGAGTTGTGCTAATCTGTTTTATGGGTGCTGGTATGAGCTGGCCCTGAACTCTTGTTGGAGGGTCCATTGGAACTTTGTCCTTACTAATGATATCTGATAAGTCTTGAGTTTCTCTCTAAAGACACGATACTTCTTATGTGTTTCTCAATACCATTAATATGGTACAAGATAATTCCAGCCAGTGACTTCCTTTTTAGAGGGATGATGTTGCCAATTTCCTTCCTTCTTCCTATCCAATTTCTTTTCCTTTGTGATGCACCAGGAAGAATAGGTAGAAGGGCAGAACTGGAAAAGTAGAGGAAAATAATATAAGGAAGAATGTGATAGGAAGTTCACAAGGAATGGAGTTTCTGGGAGAGATTTTTGGACTATAAACTTCGTGACCAAAGGACACCTGTAGAGTTACAGTCACCAAATTCCAGAGCTGGATGGTACTTCTTTGATTATGGCAGTGTCTGCTGGTGACCCACCCAATATCCATTGTCCCATTCTGTCTTAATAACAGAATTTGGTATCATTCATGATGTTGATAGACCCCCCCACTCAAAGAGTGTACTGTGTAGGTTTCCTTTTCAGATAGGTGCAGCCAAGGAATGAGAAGTACAAGTCATTTGAAAGGACTTTGGAGGTAATTAAAAAAGCAGTGCCTTCCTTCTGCTTTGATCATAGATGTGCTCACCAGAATGACAGGAATCATTCTACAATCATGAAGATTCAAGTCACACAAGATGCACAGTCAAGAAGAAAAATAAGTTGTGTGGGACATCAGTAACACTGTGAAAAAGCAACGCATGCACTTGACCTGTTTTTCCTGAGTAAAGGTTAACCTCTGTTTTGGTTGCTTTTTAGACTGTGTTGACAACTAAATACAATCCATAACAGATGGTGGTTATTTTGTAAGCCTCTTGAATTTTTCATCTAAAGAAGCACTGAGACTTTAGCCCTGGTTCATTGTGATGTTATTATTATTGTATTATATATGTCTACAATGAAAGTATAACAGAATTCGTTATAACATAAAATCATGTAGGTATTTCTGTCTTTGAGACACGCTTATCAACTGATGTCAGAACTTCAAATTCAATATATTTAGTCCAAAATCCCGTAGAATTTTTATTTATAATTGTGAAATGGGAAGCCTGGATCAAGTATATTCTTCCGGGGTAAAATCATGGACACTGAGTTGCAGACAATTTTTCACTTTCATTCATTACTGTGTATCAGTTCCTCTGCTGTTGTTCAGGTTAGGCTTTTCCTTACTGTTGAATAAATGGATGATTGCCTTCTGTCTTTAAATCTGTCCCTGCTGATTGGCCCATATATATTTAGTAGATTAATTTATAGTAAAATCTATTTTTCCATTTGCTTAGAAACTTTTAAAACTTCCCACTTCTGATTTAAATCCAAATTCTTGATCATGGAATTTCTTGAATTTTCTATAAACACAGCTTTCATGTCCTCAGAACTTAGTGCAGACCACCTTTTACCTTTCTTGCCTCCCAGTCCCACCTGTATCTCCAGATCCAACTCCTTGATTAACCAAAGCCAAGGCTTCCTTTCTTGAACTTGGTTTGTAGGAAAGGTGCCTATCATAGGCACTCAGCCACAAAGTCCCTCAAGGTCAGTGATTTGGCACCATCATTGAGTCCCTTGCTTCAGTTTCTTTTCAGCTTTTATTTCTCAGAGTTTATATAAACATTACATTCATTAAAAGTTACAGTTTAGATGACTTGGCAGTTTTATTGTTCTCTTTGTCCAACTTGCTTTAGACCTAAGGAGAGGATCAGATTTTCTTGCACAAGGAGAAAATAAAAACAAAACAAATAAAAATGACAAAACCCAATCCACAAAGTGATGGGCCCAGCCAAAATCTTGAGAGAATTAAACTAAATTGCTCTGTGAATAATAGAAATTATATCAATAATTTACAAAAGTATCTGGAGGCTTACATAAATTATAAAATCCTTGCTGATTTATTGAACTGATGTTGTTTTGATTTTTAATCAATTAACCTAATTAAACCCATTATTGAATGAATCCTGCAGAGGCATAACAAAAAAAAATGGTCATTCCAACAAACATCTTTTGTCGAAGTTATGGTATTTTGAGGAATTTTAGGAATGCAGAGAACAGAAGCATGGGGAAGTTCAGAGAGTGGAAATCCCACACCTCGGTAGTTCCCTTGCATCACTGGGCTTGGGTAGTGGGTATGACAAACACTTGTCCTGTTTGTCATAGTCCTGCTAGGTTAAGCATAGCCTGCCTTCAATTTAATAAGTTTCTTACACCCCAATTGTACCATTCCAAATCTTAAATACTTTGTGACTGGCACAACTGAGTTTAACATACCTCATCACCTGTCCCTAGCATCTCAGATTCTAATACAATTTCTAGTATAATCAAAATTGAATGATAGTACAGCAATTATGTAACTAACAACTGGTAAGACAATGACAATGAATTAATATTTATCATAAGGCTTATCAAGGACTGAGCACTACCACTTGCTCTAGGATTTATTGCAGCTCAAAAGTTATTTTTTTCTGTTTGTGATTTGTGTATATGTGCATGAATGTGTGTGTGTGTTATATGTAACATATTACACATATATCCATGTACACATGCAGAGAGATTTTTATTTTAAAGAATAAGTATGTATTTGCAAATATACACATTTGTTTGTACATATGTGTGCATATATGTGTGCATACATATATGTATATATGACTTAAACCATATTGTATATGAAAAATAATTGTTTATGTATGGGTACCACTTTTTCTTTTTTTTTTTTGTACCAGGGATTGAACCCAGGGGCACTTAACCACTAAGCCATATCCCTAGCCCTATTTATATGTTTTTTTACTTTGAGATAGGTTCTCCCTAAGTTGCTTAGGGCTTTGATAATTTTCTGGGACTGATTTTGAACTTGTAATTTTTCTGCCTCTGCTTCCTGAGCCTCTGGGATTATAGGTATGTGGCATCATGCACAGCTTAGGTACCTCCTTATTTTAACAAGTTATCACTTTGTCTCCACTGATGTTTGTTCTTCTGGAAAAAAAAGCAAAATAGCTACTGTAAATGGGGCAGCTTTTTGAGTCATAAGGTTTTATATATTTTTAAGTGACATTGAGGATTAATTCCCCTTAAGATCATTACCTGTAATTGTTTTGCATAGGCTTCTATATGATAGAAAAGCACAATAAGTTAGATTTGATTTAAGACCTTGATATCAACTGAAAATCAATGCATCCTTAGAGAAAGTAATAAATTTTTGAAATGAATTTAGAAAGCATAGAATTTTGTTCCCTTTACTAAATCTAGAGATCTTAAAAGGATTCACTTGGTCTCTTGGCTAATAGGAGGGCAAATTTTTTATTTGCAACACTCATCTGCCCAAGTAGTATTTCCTTATGATATTATACTACCCATTATTGGAACATGAAGTGTATGTCTCTTCCAATGACTGCTACCTTTAAACAGTGCAAAGCCTGTCCATTTAAAGACATTGCACATGACAAAAATCCATAATGATAAACATTTTGAGTATTAAGGGTCTCGTGTAAGAATTACTTGAAGAACTACCTAGGATAATTACAGAACAGACAAAGTAGTAATGCCAGATTTTGATTTAAACTTTGTGTTGGAATTGAGTGGAATGAAAAATACAAATTTTAGGGTGAAAAATATGAACAGAAAGAAACCACAATGAAGCAAATGCTCAACTAAGTGTAAATAGAGTGGACCAAGTTCATATTTGCTGTTTGTATGGCCTATTAGCAGGTATTCATACCTGAAAATCAATACAGGGAAGGGAGACTAAGAATTAGCACAGCTTATCATTTATCCTAGGGGCTGGAGGAATGGTAGCTTTTTATTTGCATTTGAAAGAATTAAAGAGAAATTGTTGCCTATGTGATTGTTGGGATAGAACTCTGGGCCATTTGGTTTTAGATTTTTGTTTTGCTATATGTATTTGTTCAAAATGAAAAGCAATATGGGATTTTGCCATAACAGGCCACATATTTTAAGCATCAGACCTAAAGAATTAGGCTTCTCCTCCTTATACTTTTCTGAAGTTTGCAATATCCTAAAGACACTTATTTTTAAACAGCCTGTCTTTAAGTTTTTTATCTTTTTCAAGGCTTTTTTTTTTACATATGAGTTCTTTGACTCAGCCTGTGTGTTGGATTTGTCATCACCACCTACTGACAACCAGCTTCATGTAGAATACAGCCTGGGAGCAGGATATCTTTATTCTTGGTAAAGCCTGGGGACTGTGCTAGAGAGAAAGAGGATGAAAGGATGGAAGCAATTCAAACTTCACAACTGAATTGAAGCTCAGAGAACATTGAACTTCAGCCTGCAATTTACAGTTGAGAAAATTAAATAATAAAATAGAATGTAAGTGGCAAAGTTAATATTTAGAATTACAAAATACACTGAAATTGTAGTTGCTTAAAAAAAGTCTAAGTGCATATTTTTGTCCAAAAAAGGACATCACTGTATGTGGATAGACTTGGATCAAATCCAAATACCCACCAAGCTCCAGTCCACATTTGGTACTCACTGGCTCTGTGACGTGTGCCAGTCACTATGTCTCTGAACCTTGTGTTCTTGATCACTAATACTGACCTCCTGTCATGATGATATGAATCATCTGAAAAAATCATTGATTGTATTCATTTATTCTTTCATTTATTTCTTCAGCATATACTTGTTAAATATTGTTTTAGTTAGATTTTTCACTTCTGAGAAACAAAAGTCCTGATAAGGACAATTTTAGAGGAGGAAAAGTTCATTTGGGGGTTCATGGTTTCAGAGGTCTTATTATAAATGTCCAGTTTCATTCCTTAGGACTCCAGGTAAGACAGACCATCATGACAGAAAGTGTGGTTGAGAGAAGTGACTCAGGACATGATGATCAGGAAGAAGAGAAAGAGAACTCTCCTTATCACAGACAAAATATAAACCCCAAGGCTACACCCCCATCAACCCACCTTATCTAGCCACACCCTGTCTGCCTAGAGTTGTCACCAAGTTAATCCCCTATCCAGAGATTAATGCACTGATTAGGTTGAACCTCTTACATCCCAATCATTTCATCTCTAAATGTTTTTGCATTGTCTCTCATATGAGCTTTTGGGAGACACCCAATAAAATCGGATAAAAGTTATAAATTCTTTCCTTAGAAGGGAAGTCCATGTGTGGGTGTGTAATTTTGCGTGTAATTTTAGTAGGTTTACAGACACTGTAAGGTCATCTGGTGACCCCCTACAATAAGTCCTGGTCTAAAAAGTGAGGAGTCTGGGAAGGTGGAACCTATGGAATATGTCCCATGCAGAAGGGAACTGAAAATACCTCCAAGAGTTTAAACCTGGATGATTAGGAGAACTGCTCAGAGATTTGGAGGATGAATTTGTTCAGGACAAATGCTATTCCATACTGTTTACCTTGGACTGGGGGTTTTTTGTTTTTTGTTTTTTTCTTCATGATTTGGCTCTTCTCTTCTTCCACTCTTTCGAACCCTTTAGTAAGAAACAACATGATTAATTTCATGGAATGGAGAGGATTAATGCACTTGAATACACAGAGACACATTATTTGTGACATAGGATTCAGGAATCTGCATATCTTTCTTATCACTCTCATACAAGTCTTACATATTTTAATACCTGGAAATTAATGTCCCTCATTTGTATACTAAACATGATGAATGTATTCAGTATTCATGTGGCTCTGATATGAAATTATATGGAAATCCTAGTACAATTTCAGTAATTAATGTCCGTCAATTATAAAGGGTTACAATTATAGCACTCACAGGGACTTATGTAGTATATGAATAATATACAAATAATCAGAAAAATTAATTGCCAATACCTGACTCTTTGATTAATGAAGGAAAATAATTACTAGGTAATCATAATGTGAAGAATGCTAATAAATGGTCAAGCCAGAGGAATATATTATTTTCAGATAAAAAAATATGACCACAGTTTAGGAAGCTAAGTAAGAATGAAATCATTTAAAATATCAATTAAATATAAAATATAAAATATGTCTCATAAAATTTTGACCTAATAGACATTTGGGTCAACTTATAATTATAAATCATAATTTGTAACAAATTTGGAGTAGGAAGAGGCTTTCCTCTGGAGATTATCTAATCCAACATTCTCTCTTTGTAAATGAAGAGCTGAAAGAGAAAATTGTTTTATTTTCTCAGTGCATAATGACTCACCAGAAGAACTGGTGCTCTGAATTTAGAAAGAAGTCTTTATTTCATTATTAAGTAAAAAACAGTGGTCTTTATAAGTTGTGTCCTTTTGAAAAACTAAGATGCCCAAAGATGTCGAGTGGTTCTCTAGTGTCCTTAGTGAGGCAAAGTGTACATTTTCATATGAATTAACTTTTCTCAAAGTAATGGATAATAAATTGAGAGCATTAGATTTTATAATCTTCAAATGTATATAGCATCTTGATGGTGAAGTATATAGCTGTACCATACCATGTCAAGTGAATAATTAATTAAACATTTAAAAGAAATTTTATAACCCTTGAGTTGTCCATCTACAGGATTTCTTTATAGTAAGAAGAAAGGAGTCTACCCTTCATTCCAGAGTCCCAATCTAAACATGTTTCACTATGCCAGACCTTATATAATGGTGAATGTAAAAAATGATAGACCTCGTTATTGATTATTGACACAAGAGACTTTGTATACATTATTGCAAATAAACAATTATGTAACTAAAATATGCAAAACACCATAAAGGATATGTCTATCATGGCAAGTAGTCTGGTCATTGGTTCTTGCCAGAATCTGAAGTTACCTAATGCTCTTGGCATTACCTCTGAGATGTCTATGTCTCTGGTGTCTGTTTTCTGTTTGCCCCTTGGCTAGTTCATCTGGATCTTCCAAATTTGACTTATAAAATATACTGTTTCACAGCTAGAAGGGCCACAGGGTTAGTTTTATCTCAAGAGTGTTCTGTGACCAACTCTATCAGAATTACTTGTAGCTTTCATTAAAAAGAGAATGTCCAGACCTTACCCCAAACCCTCAATTTAAATTAAGGTTGTGGGTAGATGGATAGCACAATTACCACAGTTTCCCAGGTTGTTTCCTAAACCTGCTGACTTTGAATTCTATATCAGTGGCCCTCAAAATGTGATCCTAGACCAACGGCATCGACATCACCAGGAAAAATTCTTAGAACATTCTTGGACATCAGCCCAGGCCTGTTGAATCAAAAACTGGTGGTGAAGCCCAGAAACATCTTTTTTAATAAGCCCTGAAGATCATTCTCAAGTAAACTAAAATTTGAAAATCATTGATTCTAGACAATCCCTCCAATTGACCTGGAAAGAAACCAAAGACAAGTTGAGTAATTAGCTTGTTCCCTTTAAACATAGGTTAATATTATGAGCAACAAACCAGATCAAAGTAGCCCTTTGGGGAAACTAATCCCCCAATTATTTAAAACTTCAAATAGGTCATACACATATTGTAGCTTTCTATTCCTTCATATTTGTAAGAAGAGTGGAGACATAACAGTGATGGTAAGGACAGAATGCTTTTAAGACATTTGCATTTTCGTAAGGATCTTTGAAGACTGTGTTCAAGATTGTGAGCAAAAATGAAAGAAATACATGTAATGTGTGTGAAATGCTTTGCATTCATCAGAAGAGGATTATTTCTAGCATTTATGGCATTGCAGAATAATTTACACTGTTATTAGAAATTAGATGATAATAGGTGCAGCACTATTCAAGTTTTAAATAAGAAGTATATTTTGTAAGGTATTTTATGGTTGCCAGTTCAGGCAAAACTATAAACTCATTTGGTTTTTAAGACTGTGTCTTTGCCAACAGAGCTGTGATTAAAGCAAGGCCTGCTAACCTGCATAGGGAGAGATGAAATTCTAGTCAGGTGCATCGATGAAATTCTAGTCAGTTGGGAGTTTTTCAATCCCCCGACACATTTTTTCAAAAATACAATTGGCATCCAACCCACTATAAACTTTACCAAAGAAGGAAGAGAACCATGGAGCTCATCGTGCAAGTGTTTTGCTTTATGTATTTGTTTCTTGTAATACTGTCAAATTTATGAGTGTCAATGAAAAAAGTTTCTAGCAGAGAGATGCTCCAGCCTCGAGGTCCATATCCTGTCATTGATTTCTATGCAACACTCTTCATCGACTTCAATGGGAGTTCTGCACTTGGATCAATGTCAGGATATGGGCCTTTACATTTAGATGTAAAATTGTTTTAATAGTGGTTGACAAACTAGTGATGAATTAGGGTGAAAGACACAGAGAACTGGCGAAACTTTCAGACCTAGAAGTTACCCTCAACCATTAGCAGAGTTTTAAAAAATATCCAGTGGGCAATTTGCATAGGTTTATTTTGGCCAGTAAGTGTCCCAGTACATTAATTAAATTGCTTGATTCTATTCTGGGTTTCACTTTTATGTGTAGAAAGTTAGGGCTGTAAGGGACCAAGCCATTTGAATTTAATTGTCCTCTGGATAAATCTGTTACAAAAGCATTTGTTCTCTTCTCTTGACCAGAAGCTCATGCTAGGCTCGACCTTCAAGACCTCATGATTCAGGACATTATATCCCCAATAATCTAGTTGTAAACACTGAAGTTCAACTACTTCATCCCTCTCTTTAGATTTAATCTATTCAGTCAAATATAAAACTAAAATACAGAATTCTAAAAATGATTTTCCCCATCTCTTATATTAATCCATTCTAAGTATCTAGAAATTATAACTATTAAAGACATTTCCATTAAGCACAGTAGGCATGTATACATTCCAATACATACTAGAGAGAGAGTGTGTGTGTCTATACATATTGTGTATGTGTATTTATACACACATATATACTTATTTATACACGTGCTTTTATCCTAGTTATCCATAACTTAGTTAGCACTCTCTCCAAGGCCAGGACACCAAAATCCAGTGATGCTTACCATTTAAAAATCCAAGCTTAAGAATAAATTAAACCTGCAGACTTCTTTTAAGTTCTCAAAGTATCAGGTATACCATATATGATTTTTGTGTACGCTAGTAGCAACATAGATATGAACTAAACATTTAACTTTAAACCTAAATATCTTTGCTTAAAACATAAAAATGAGTCTGGAAGGGGTTTCACAAAGTTACACAGGTTTTGTTTTTAAATTTACTAATAAATAAAAATACTCTTTTCAGTCTGCTTACACAAATTTGCATATGGCCTACCCATATCCTAGTAGCAATATGATGTAAAAGTTATGTAAATAGTTGTTTAGGGATTATTGACAAGAAATAAAAGTCTGTACATGTCCCATACAATGAAAGTTGTTCTCAATATTTTTGGTCTATGGTTGGTTGAATCTGATGTGCACGTATGGAAAGCCAACTACATTATGATACACACACACACACACACACACACACACACACATATATGAAATGTGTATTAGAGTTAGGTTTTCTTTTTTCATTTCTAAACATATGTAAAGGATATGTGGTCACAATCTCCATCCTAATGAAAAGATTAATTGAAGTTTTCAAGCTTCCTCTGTCTTTGGGGCCAAACAATATATATCAATTGAAGCTTTCTTCACTTGTCTCATTTGCTAATCTTTTTTCCTCTTTCAAATGTTATGCTACTATTTATGTTTATTATGGAATTTAACTGATATTAAGTCTTAGTTTTCCTCTACGAGAATTCCAAGAGCATCTTGTAATCATAATGGCAAACCACTTAATATCAAACTGGGAGCCAAATGTGGCTACAATTCCCAGCTTCTCTGCTGGATTTAATTATTGGATTAAGTCACCATTCTCCAGGCTTTAGTGTGAAGAGTGTTGGTTGTAAATGTTTTCATTTCCTTCAATCTAAGTGAACACCCAGTTATAAACATTGCTTTCCCCCTCCAGTCTTCATAATAATTGCCTATTGCATGATCATCACTTTGAGAGAAAGGCAAAAGTTCAAGGTTTTTATTTTGTGGCATCAAAATATCGCTCTGCATAATGCTTCCTTTCATAGAGCTGTGTGCAATTTAGTTATTGCTTAAGTTATATGAGTCTGCTTTTGAAATCTCATCTACATTCTAATGCACAGCAATGTGTTTATTTCTAGTACAGATAGTTATGTTTAAAATAAACTTAGTGAGTAAAGACTTTTGTAGGAAGGAGTGATATATGATTTTAATTCTGTGCTTTGGAGCAAAAGGACTGCCACTTATGCTTCCATCTTTCTTTTCAATCTCACACTAAACATTTCATATTCTTACTGTCAGGGTTGTAGAGATTAGTTACTGGAAGAGTACATATGTGGGAAGGGAGGAGGAAGAAAGCTGTGCCAGGAGAAAGCAGGAAAGAGAATATTTTTGTTAATGGAATAGCTGAGGAACTCATAATGACAACATTACCTAAATGTGTACAGAATAGAGAAGAAAATGCTAATGTCAACTGAGACATATAAAATGTGCACATTTCCAAGTGAATGTTTTCTCAGTGTATATAACTGAATATTTTACTAGTTACTGTCAATCTGTTTTTAAATTGATTTGATTTTAAAGCAAACTCCCTGCATAATTCTTTGCACAGAGATTGAGAGATTAATTCTGACATGGACCTCTTCTGTAGTTTGATACAGCTAGCTTCCTACCCAGCTCTATTCATATGCTTCAAATAAAATCCAACTGGGGCATTAGTACATAAAGCAGAAATATAAATCAAGTAATTGTCATGATACCAAATCTAGGCAAGTCCAAACAGTATTATAAGAAACAATGGGGCAATAGTGTATAGGAAAGAAAATAGATTATTTAGCTTTTATTGTTTCAAAATATTATCTTCATTTACTTTTTCAATATTTATGTTACTTGACTTGTAACATTTACCCATGTATTAAATAGCTGTTAAATTGTCACTTCAACTAAATTTTGATAAAAATATTTAAAATATATAATGTGTTTGGAAGTCTCACATGAAGGAAATACAAGATTCAAGTAAGATACTGCTATTTATTTTTTTAAATCCAAGCTTCAGAATAAATTAATTCTGCAGACTTCTTTTAAGTTCCCAAAGTATCAGGTATACCATATATGATTTTTGTTTATGCTAGTACCAGCACAGATATGAACTAAACATTTAACTTTAAACCTAAATATATTTGCTTAAAACATAAAATGGAGTCTGGAACGGGTTTCACAAAGTCACACAGGTTTTGTTTTTAAATTCACTAATAGAGAAAAATATTCTTTTCAATCTTCTTTTTAATGTTCTTTCTCCTCATCAGTGGTAGAAATTTCTTAAGCACCTTGATTATTGTAGACACAAAAGAAATACTCTTTAGAATGAATGTTGATTCAGTAGCTATCCAATTTAGTTTCTACTTAAAACTTGAGTTAGTGATTATTATTCGTGCAATTTTAGTTTGTGCTTTCTTGGCTACATACAAGGAACTGTTAAGCTTTCTTTTTTCTAGCTTTTTTTTTGGGGGGGTAGAGTTGATCAGTGTGTAGAGCTTTATTCAGGGTCAATTCAAATGCAAACTAGTGTCATTTCAAGTGATAATCCAGTGAGATGAACTCCACAAAGAAACAGAACAAAACAGATTAGCAAGTGTGTATGTGGTGTGTATGTGTGTGTGTGTGGTGTGTATTGTGTGGGAAAGAGAGAAAATGAACTCAATTGTCCATTCTGAATTTGGACAGCAGCTCATAATACAACTTTGTGAATTCATCTCCTTTGCTCTTAACCTCAAAGGTACTGTGCTCATACAAACCATGCTACCAGGTCCCATTAGTTGGGTGTATAACAATGGGTGGCATTTGCTAAGCAGAGCCCCACCCAGTCATTTTTCTGGCACACAGCTGTGTCTGGGAACACAGCTGTGCCTCCCTGAGCCCTCCAATATACTTTACTGTGCAGCTGTGAGAGCTGCTTGGGAAACTGTCAGGAGGCAGCTGCAGAAACCCATGGTTGTAGCAATCTCTTCAAAACTGACCTGTGTCAGTTCAGGGGTGAGTAAGAGAGACTCTTGTAACCTCGATATTCCGAATACACACTGATATGATATGTGCTCTGGAATTTGAAGAATAAAAAAACAACAATAACAACTTAGACTTGGATTTTTTGTAATATTTTAGCTGCTTTCATTGTGGCTCTCGCTTCAATCTCAAATCCTAACTCTATTAAATAGCCTCCAGATTATGTTAGTCAATTTTCATATGAATAGTCACATCAATAACATGCACGTGATTCTAATAGCATTTGAGGATTGGAAAATGTCCTTTTATTAAGTATTTTAAACAAAATACCAGCTCATGTATCCTCGAAAATTAAATCATATACTTAACATACTATATTAAGTCAGAATTTACCCCTCAAATTCTATTCCAAATGTTGACTTATTTTTATAAGCTAGACATTTTCTATTGATATAGAATTATTTTAATATCAGCTAAATCCTTTCTTAGATTAGCTAAAAAGCCACTTATGAATAGTAAGTCTGTCTGCACCATGACAAATTTGGTAAAGAATATAAAAAATAAGGCTCATTCTCTGACTTCAGAGACACCCAAGACATAAGCACAAAGCAAAATATTACATTTGATTGAGGCCTCATATTAAAGACTAGAATAAAAACTAAAAAAGAATTATTACCACCATGTGTTCAAAACTTGAAACAGGAGGTAGGAGATAGTAGGATTTTAAATATTAGTTAGATTTTAGGAGAAGAAAACCCTTGCAGAATTGTAATAGAAAGAGGAAATAACTTTGTCACCAATAATACAAAAATAGAGAAGAAATTTGGCATATTCAGTTGATGGGTGTTGGCTCTGGGAGGTAGAGGATATACAGTGAGATATTTGAGATTCAGACTCAACCTGTTCCTTACCTGGAGAGGTAAGAAAGAACAGGATGTAAAGAGTTTCAAATATTTCTTGAGAATCATCACATTTGATGCTGTGAAAATTGGAAAATGTCAAGGATTTTTAACAAAATGAAAAAAAATCTACGTAAGTTAGGAAAGGTGCATTAGTTACCCCCAGAAGATACTATTGGACCAGACTCAAAGTAAATTATTGGTTAATATTGAATACGATGTTTATTGCTGAATCAAGTATCAGAAACGGTCCTGAATATAAAGCAATTAATGAATTTAATTGATCTATCAGTCAGGGTCTCCCCTCAAACCAAATGCATTCATTAGAAGCCTTTTTGAAAAACGGTTTCAGTGAGGTTTTACTTATAGAGGTATAACCATATTTAAGAAAACCAACAAAGCTAGTTGATATACCTGAGAAGTAAAAAGATGTTAGCTCTGGACACCAAGTGTCTAGAGGAAGAAGCAGGAGTTGTTGATCCTAGTTTACACTTAGAACCGTGAAAGAGAAACTGTTAAAAAGATGCTGCAGCCTAAGAACACACTGTAAGTAAGGGAAAGTGGGAAAGAAATGAACAGGTTGTATATTTCTATCCTTTTTCCCATGCACTAGGACCATCTACTAATAACCCTCCTTGACTGGATCGAACCAGGAGCCAGAGAGCAAGGCAGAGCAGGTGATGCATTTTGTACAAGTCAGTCTCAGGTTGCAGAGCAGGGTTAAGATGGACAGAGAATTGTTCTAGGAGAAAACGGAAAACAATTGACACAATTTCAAGTTTTCTTAAATTTCTTTTACTTTATTTCCTAAATGGAGAAGCAAAGATTTTATTTAAACTTTTTAAAAAATATTTATTTTTTAGTTGTAGATGAACATGATGCCTTTATTTTAGTTATTTATTTTTATGTGGTGCTGAGGATCGAACCCAGTGCCTCCCACATGCCAGGAAAGCACTCTAGCACTGAGCCACAGCCCCAACCCTTATTTAAACTTGAGTAACATAAACTGTGTTGGTGTTCTTAATTTATATGTGGCTAATTAAAAAAAGCTACTATGCTCTTTAGTATACTTTCACAAGCCATCCATGGGTTGCATGTGGGTCATCATGCATGGAAGCCTAGTGGATAGAAACATCTGGTGTCTGGAAATGACTAGTGGACTTTTTCTCTGGTCCATTGCCTAGGGACAGTGTGAATTTCTATCCTGCTCTGCTGTGGCCCACACAGCACCCTGAGATGGGTGTGACCTGCCAAGATGTCAATCAGCCTGCTGACTGCAAGACATCATGAAGCAAGACTCTGCCCTTGAAACTTTATCCCTGCCTTTGATGTAACCCTTTAAATAAACCACCAGAGCCATCTTTTCTTTGTCTAGTTCCAGCACCCACATGGACTAGATCTATCAGGGACTTTGCTTTTGTAAATATATTTCTAACTATTTGTATTTTGTTATTTGCTAATTATTTGAGCCTTTAAGTTTTAGGATGGCTTACACCCTCCTGGGCAGGAAGAAGAACCTCTCAATGAAACACTGGCTGTGGCCTCCATTAATATACTAGAATTTTCTGTTTCTAAAACAGTTTTTGACATAATTGTGTTTAGAGTAACATGGAACTAAACATGTACAGACAGTTTACAAGAGGAGAAATCCAGACATCCAATAAGAACATGACAAAATATTTAACTTGATTAGTAATCAAAGAAATACATTAACAAAACAGTAAATTCATGAAAGAAAAATAAAGTTAATGCAATTCCATGTTTTTCTCCTCAAACTGGAGGGATAACAAAGGTGGATTTTCAGAGTTGCTCAGGATACAGAGTGATAACATTGAGTTTTCTTCATGCAGAGAGTGTAAAACTAATATAATCTTCTGGAAACCGATTTTGTGATATATATCAAGAAATTTAATTGAATTCCTTTTCTATGTTCTAAAAATGTCTATTTAGTGAGTTTATCCTAGGAGAAAGGCATGTAAATATATATGTTTGCCTTACTGTTATTTAAAATACCTAGTACTAGGAACAACTTAATAACTGATGCACAAGTGTTTAAGAATGATGCATATGGATGATTGAGACTAATTGTAGGAAATACATCAAGACAAAAGTTAATTGTGGGGTTGGGGTTGTGGCTCAGTGGTAGAGCACTTGCCTAGCACATGTGAGGCAGTGGGTTCAATCCTCAGCACCACATTAAAATAAGTAAAAAAAAATAAAGCTAACGTGTCCATCTACAACTTAAAAACAATTTTTTTAAAAAAGTTATTTGTGTAGGTATAAAAACTATGGAATAAATTGCACTGTGTAGCAAGGGAAAGTGGAAAATAGATGAAAGATTATAAAAATGAATACCAAAATATTAGCTAACACTGGTAATCTCTGAATTGTCAGTTACTGATTCATATTTTTTTCTACTTCCTGTTTGGGTTTTGTAGCTTGCCAATATGTATGAGATCGTACTCCTTGTTCATGCCACATTATTAACAGTTTCTGAAGATTTTTTTCTTTTTGTTTATTCTCTTTATTCTGGATTCTCAATCTGCCCTTGGTCGTTAATGGCACAATGTTCATGATCTTTCATGTCATTGTGATCTTGTGAAATGTGAGCTGATGTTTGTGTGCAAATATATTTAATTTGGGTATATGATATCATTCCATAGATTTCATTGTTTTCTTAATTTTTAAAAAATTTCAGCACTTTGTTTTTAAGGACCATTCATGTTGCTCTATTTGTTACTTCAGCTCAGTGTTTTGCTTAAAAACAATTTGAATAACTTTTATAATTAGGAAAATATAATAAAATGTCTTTCTAGAATGCTCCATTGGCATTATATATTTCTGCAATTAATCTTTACCTTAAGAGAAAGAAATTTTTAAATAAGTACAATTTTAAGTTACTAGAATAATATAGACCTTTTGTTTTCTTCAACAAATCAAGAGGCATAATTTGAAACTGTAGCTCTCTTCTATATTTATTTTAATTTTACAGACTGAGTCAGTGAAGTCACTAATGCTGTACAAAAATGTTAAATGCAGTTTAGATTGTTAGATTTAAAATACTCTTCTCTCAGGAACATTTTTCACTGTGCAAAGAATCATTGAAAACCCCAATGACACTTTGTTAATATCAACTGTGTCCACTGATGTTTATAATGTTAGAATTAAAAATGAGGACCTTTTCAGATCTGAGTCTGCTTCAAGAACTGTGGGCCCATTTCATTCTATTATATTGACACATCTCCCAGTAGTTCCCAGTCCAGAGCCCTGAAATAGCATATGCAATGGCCCAGTCTCACTTGTCTAGTTTGCTCTCTGGATTATAATATTGTCACCATCTTACTTATATACTGTTATCAGTCAAGTTTATTTGAATTTTTTAAATTATTGGACAAAAAGAACTTCATATAACAGTAATGAATGCGATTTATTATTCACAACTCAGGAAGCTGGCTATGATAATGTTTCCTTCTCACTTATTTTGTTAGCTTCATTATATCAAATATCTTACAAAGACCTAAACATGAAATCTTTTTGCCTCATACTTTTAACACTTTGCCCTTATTACGAATAGCAGCCTATGAAATCCAATTTCCAAGTCATTGTAGTTACTGAAAGTTACATATGGTTTCTTTTTAAATTAAAAAAAGATCTTGTAGTTGTAGATGGACAGCATGCCTTTATTTTATTTGTTTATTTTTATGTGGTGCTAAGGATTCAACCCAGTGTCTCAAAAGTTGTATGTAAGACTCTGCCACTGGGCTGTAGCCCCAGCCCCTACATATGGCTTCTTAAGTGGACTGACCCATGCCTTCTATTAGGTAAACATCCCTTAGGACAAAGACTTTGGAACAGAGGTGAGGCAAGGGGAGCCAATAGCTTGCATAGACACTGTGTGTAGGTCTGAGGAGACAGGTAGGCCATAGCTCTTCTAAGCTATGTGTTGAACTGACATGTGTTGAACAGGCACTGATAGGCACTTATTAAGGGCCTACAGAATTCACAGACCCATGAAGCTCTGGGTTATATTGTCCACTGGGGAGAGAAGCCATAGAGTGAACAGAAAGACAGTGCCCTTTTTCTGGACAAGGTCAGACATCTGGTTGTGTGAATGCAGCTAGGATGAAAGGAAGAAACCAGAAGACCTCAACATAGACATTTAAGAGGGGATTAGCTGCCAAGTACTTGAAAGCCCTCACTGTACAAGAGCTTCCTAGCAGGTACATGGTCACTGCTACACTGGAGTAACACACACTATTTGTTTTGAAGTTCTCTACTGCCCCGACTCTTTTTCCATTGCCCTCTTCCAATCACAGAACAAAAGATCTCTGAAGAAACTTGCTGTATTTCTATATGATCATCACAATAGTCACCATTCGTTAGACCCTTGCCATGTGCCAAGTTCTGAGCAAGGTGTTTATGGGAACTATTTCAGTTATGTGAATTCAAGGAACAACTATATGAAGTAGATGTTACTGTTTACTCTATTTCATATATGGAAAAATGGAAGCACAGAGAGTATAAGTGATTTTCCCTAAGGTCACACAGCTAGTAAGTGGGATTGCTAGAAATTTTGTGTTACCCTAGCAGAAGGCTTTGGGTTTTCAAAGCAGACCAGGTATGGAAGGTAATAATTTACCCACAAGATTAAAAAAAAAAGTGACTTGTGGTCCTTCCTAATCACAAAGCCTCTAAGGGCTTCTGATTTACTCTCATCAGAAATATCATGGATATTACCCTGGGACACAGGTGAAGGAGGGTTTTCTAAATACATTTTGTAAAGTATGTTTTAAAAGTAGAAATGTAAAAACACTTGTTGCACTGGGATTTAGATAGAGTCCAGAACAATAAAATCAAAGTGATAACTCCAGTCTCTTAGAAGAGTAGTTTTTGAATGGGCTTGAGATTTTATTTGCTCAGGATTGTCCAGGTTTCCATTGTATTTTTGCATATAACGTGCATGTTTTGTGTAACAGCAGGCACTGGCTAAGAAAAAGCTGGCTCTTTGAAGTATGAACTCTATGGCAGAAAACAACAGGAGGACCATGAATGAGGAGGATTAAATAGTGAAACATTCTTACCTGGTGTAAAAGAAAGCAGAGTGGCATGCTTCTGCCACCTTGTGGAACAATATATATTTGCATGTCTTTAGAAACCTGAAGTCATGTTTGTTTGTTTGTTTTACATATTTTATTTTGTTATGTTTTTTACATATTTTTACATATCTTACATATTTTACATATTTTTTATTTTACATATTTTCTTTTGATTAAAGAAAGAGCAATATGTTTTATAAAAAGAGATTCCCATTATTCTGTTTTCCTAATTATTTTCTTAATTATTACTTGTAATTGAGGCACATTTATGATGCCACAAAGTAATATTATATTATTATATACTTTATTCTATTTTGATGATTTGTATATCTGTTATCAAAATAGTAATAATAAAACAATATTTTTCTACCCTTCTCCTCATTTATACCTGTAAAAGGAATATTAATTCAAATATAATTAAAAATAATGCAAAAATTATTATATGAATTATGTTATATACTTCTTAAATTTTTGTGTTTAGTAAACAATGCATATCTTGATAAGCACCCAGTGTTCCAGTTTTTTAATACATATGTTAAAAAAATTAGTAAGTGTATGTGTTAGGGTATTATGTACCACATCATGATTAAGATATTTAGAAAGAAGGAAAATTATCAACTGATTCATGGAATTTTCAAGTGTAAATGTAGCCTGAGCTACTTGAACTAATTTTCTCTTAATTTTGCTTCATTTTTTGTTATTATTGTTAGACTGAAAATCTATAGAGTTTGCATATATAGAAATATATATGAAAGAAATTTCACTATTCCACTTATTTATGGATTTGAAACATTTTCATTTAGATCTAAAGAAATAAGAACAGGTCACTCTGTATGTCAAGACAAATGAAGAAAAGAACTGTTTTCTTCTATCTTTTGTGTATATAACCTGAAATACAACTATAAACTATGAACACTCCTGAGATGGAGAGCAACTGTATTCTAATCAGGTATCTTCTTGTAGACACTTGGACAATGAAAATAAAAAGCAGGTGATAAAGTATTTTTTATTCATAATTAAAGCACACTTCTTTAGATGACAACAGTGTTTCTCTCCTGTGATCAGATAGTGGGAGAAAATTCTTTAATAAGTGTACTGTCCCCTGTGATTTGTTTAATAAATAAGGCATAATCTATTCCAGATTTTTTTTCTCTTGAAATAAGATTGTTAGAGTCATTGTCAATTTTTAATTTCAAGCTGGTTTTATCTTAAGATTTCTTCTCTCCACTTTGTCTGGGAAAGCCTTCACTCAGGGGAAAAAAGGGGACAACTGTTATGCATCTAAATGTAAATCTAAGTACTATAAAAATAAAGGAATATTGCAGTTGAATGTAAAAGTGGCAGGACTATGGGAACTCTGTTTTCTCATCAGTTGAATAGTATACATTTTCACCAAGTTCTTATCTTCTGGTACTTTGATCCCATCTGTGTCACCAACTTGTTTCTTCCCTCGTGATGTCTCTGTCTTGCAATTCTCATTTTAATTTAAAGCTCTATCAAAGCTAGAAAATTATATTAGAAATATTTTAAAAGTATTATGGAGTCTTTCTTCTCCCTCTTTTCTACACATTCAGTCATTTGTTTATTCAACACATTTTGAACAATAATTGTGTGTCCAGGACTCAAATAGGGTCTGGGGATAATGTTGTGAGAAAATCCAATTGTGTCCTAGCCTTATGGAATTTTCTCTCAGTTCTCATCATTGAGGTCTTTTTTATTTTTAAAGATATCCATGCAGCTGGGTTACATGCATGCCTATAAGCCTAGCAGCTCATAGCAATGCATCTCCTACTCTGCATCTTTATAGTCGACATCCCCTGCTTTATAGTGAAGAACCCGTAAAGTTAGTTTCTGTGCCTCCCTTTTTTTTGGGGGGGAAATTTTCTTTTTTAAAAAAATTTTATTATTAGTTGTTTAAAACATTACATAGCTCTTGACATATCATATTTCATACATTTGATTAAAGTGGGTTATGAACTCCCATTTTTACCCCGTGTACAGATTGCAGAATCACATCGGTTACACATCCACTTTTTTACATACTGGAACACAACAGTCTGTGCCTCCCTTGATCTCTTCAGTCTTCTTGATCCTCCCTGAAGCCTCCCTGTTGGATCTCCTAGCTTGAGAGGATCAGGTGCGTATGCCTTAGGAAGATGATTTTGCCCTGATACACCTTTTAATTTGTGTTTCTTTTTCCCCTTCTGCACCTGCTTCATGCTCCAGGTGCACAGAGCTTTCTGCCATATCCCAATCACGTCAATTTTATGCACTTCTGTTTGGAAAACAGTCTATACTTCTTGAGTTTGGTGAACTCCTTATAAGTAACCAATTTGAGTGTCTCTTTCCTAGAAACCTCCCTGAATCTCCCATATTTCCCTGGTGCTACATATGTATTGATGTTTGGACTCAAAGCCTTTCTTTTATTACTCTCACTCTTAACACATTGTGATTTCCAGTTTTAGTTTCAAATGAAACGAGCGTAAAAGTACTTCTGAAATATTCCATTTGCAGAACCAATCACGCCCAATATATCTCTATCTATCTATATTTATATATTTTTTTTGGTTTGTTTAAGGTGTTTTTCCATTGAATTTCCTGCTTCTAAAAGGCATCTTTACTGAGTCTTTCCAAAAAAATCTGCTTTTTTTCCCCAAGTTTATTTGGTGTAGTAACAGAGTTGCATTACAATTGACAAAATAAATTTTAGAACAGCTGGGCACAGAGGCACATGACTGCAGTCCCAGGGGTTTGGGAAGTTCAAAGCCAGCCTCAGCAATTTATCAAGACTCTAAGCAACTCATTGAGACCCTGTTTCTAAATAAAAAATAAAAAGCGCTGGCGATGTGGCTCAGTGGTTAAGTGCCCCTGGGTTCAATCCCTGGTTAAAAAAGAAAAACAAAACAAAACAAAACAAAATTTAGAAAATATTCATTGCCCCACAAAATATCTTCATATCCATTATCAGTCATTCCACATTATTTGTCTCTAAGATCATAGATATAGCAACTGCCAAACCATTTTTACTCTGTATTTATCTTTTCTACATGTCTTTAAAATTGAATAATAAATTATGTCACATTTTGTGTCTGGGTATTTCACTTAGCATAGTGTTTCCAAGATTTATTCTTATTTTGACATGTATCTGTCTTGCATTCATTTGTGTGGCTAATAACATTCCATTGTAGAGATGTACCTTTTTAATATGTTTATTAGTTGATGAATATTTGGATTGTTTCTACTTGGGTTATAATGAATAAAGCTGCTATGAAAATTTGTGTGTAAATTTTTGTGATTGATGCGGTTTTAATAGAAATAGCACTTTCTTATAGCACTTACTTATGTTTTGGTTAAGAGTAGAGATTCTGTAGTTATGTTTTTTATGTTTAACTCTGCAACTTACAGTCTATATGACTTTGGGCAAATTTCCTACTTTATTTTGGCCTTAGTTTTCTCACACTAAAAGGTAGATAGTAATAGATTTTCTTTGTAGGATTGCTATTAAATGGATTTATTTGTATGAAGTATATAGAACTGTGCCAGGAACATGGTAACTACTCTATAAAAGATTTGCTATTACTATAATTATTTATGTTATATTTATTAAAATATATAATTCCTGTAGGCGTAACAGTTTTTATACTACAATTAGGAACAAACATAACTGATTTCTGATAAACATAAAATGTAGGATTCTACTAGCTGAGAGCATTCAATATGCAAGGTATATAGTCACTATAGACAAAAAAAATGTTTAGTTAAAGATAACACATTTGGTCACTCAAAGGAAGGTCAGTTAGAAGGGCCTCTAACATATTGAGACTGCTCACAGTGGCAAGGTTAAAAATTGTTACTTAGGTAAAGTTACAGATGGTTCCTTTCATTGCATCTTGTTATACTATATCCTATTATTTAATTTGAATCTGCATTTAAAAGAAGGAAGAAATGTGCACTCAGGGGGAAATTGTGTCTATAGGTGTCATCAAATATAATCACTAATGTCAACTACATCTATTTCATAAGATTTCTCTGAGGTTCAAAGATAATGTGTTATAAAATCTGTCTGAAAAACTATTGTTTGAACAGAACATTTGAGTATTTACTTGACATATAAGTTTGATTTTGGTCAGAAAAATGGATGTTACCCTAGTTATTTATACTGGAAAGGAGGCTTAATGTAGGAAATTGGTAAGGGTAGAATTTGAGCAGAGTTGAACTAATCATCTCGGCTGTCTACAGCAACCAAAATGGGAGCTTCTCAGAAAACTTATCCTAAAACCTCAGGCAAACGTCATATGAGCTCCCTGCCTAGCCCACACACCTGCTGCAACTGCCATCAGAGAACAACGGCTTCTCTTCCTTGTCTGCATTCCAAATGTCACACAAATGTCTCTCACCGAAGGATTTATACTGGGCCCATACTTTAGAAGAATCTGGAAATGCAGTTTCCAGGCTTTCTACCTGTGTGAGCTCAGAATGCAAAAATGATGCTAAGGATCAAGTGATTTCCAGCAGTGATTGATAGCTCAACTTTGAAGATATCTCACTAGTGGTGGTATGTGATTATTAAAAATAACAATAACAGCAACAAAACTTCTCTGTTTTCTTCATATTGTGTAAATAATTCAGAATGCTAAAATGATGGGTGAGTAACAAAGACTTAACTTCTAAGAACTGCACGAATGTTTGAAAATTCGTTTTAAGTGGCTTCTTTCCAAGATAATGGCTGGAAAGTTCAGTATTTTTGCCCTAAGTGAAATGGAGTCTTGCCCAATTTAATTGGCCATACAAAATTAAAAGAGATGTCAAATATTTTGAAGCATCTTCACATAAAATATTTTAAAATAAGGCAAGAGAAAAAAAGTAGAAGTCTTATTTATCAAAGTAGAAGATGATCAATTTTATAGCTAACAATTTTATGTGTATTTTAAAACTCATTTAAATTTATTTATTTTTTATAAATAGGTTGAAGTAAAGTGATGGATAACATAGGAAGTACAATGTATATTAAAAAAAAGCTGTCTCTGTTCATTTTTCTATACATTTTGGGTAAAAATTAAAAAATAAAAATAAAATTCTCCTCCTTCTGCCTGCTATCTGGAGACTAGAAGAAAGACCAAAAGACAATTTGCTACTTCTCTGTAAGGCTGAAGAAGAGATGCCAACTTTGAGAATATAAACCCATTCCAGGACTAATACTTTCCTTGGCAACATCAAGAATCTGAATGCCTTTTTGGCTTTTGCCCTACAATACCCACATTCATTTCAAGTGGAACTAGAAGATGCTGAATGACTAACTTTGGGTGCGGCTGAAAGAAAGATCAGTTGGCCTGGAGTGGAGTAATAAAACAGCAGAATTATAGAGAGGAACATATAATACATTGCTCTAATGGGTACACGTTTAGGAATAAAAGAAGGCACTAGACATAAATAACATATAATTTCTTAAAGTATTTATTTCCTGACAAATCTTTAAGGTACAGTCTCTAATACAGTTATATTTAAAACAATTTTCAGAGTGTTTCTTATTAATAATAATGAGATAATCAAAAGGGAATTTAAGAGAACAACCTCATTTATAACAGCAACAAAAATATTAAAACGTATCAATTTAACTAAGGAGGTAAAAGATCTGTATATTGAAAACTATAAAACACTGATGAAACAAATTATAGAGAACACCATAAATGGAAAGATATTCTATGTTCAGAGATTGTGAGAATTAATATTGTCAAAATGTTCATATTACCCAAGGGATCTATAGATTCAATGAAATCCCTATAAAATTCCAATGTTAGTTTTCAAAGAAATAGCAAAACAATCCTTAAACAGATTAGGACAATAAAAGAGCCAAAGCAACCTTACGTGAGAAGAACAAAGCTGGAAGTCATGCTACTTGACTTCAAAATATATTACAAAACAACCATAATCAAAACAGCATTGTACTGACAAAAAAGCAGACTCGTTGATCAATGAAATTGGATAGAAATCTCAAAGCAAACCTAAATGTATCAATAGGTTTTATTTTTTTTACAACAGTGCCAAGAACACACAATGGGGGGAGGAAAATCTATTCAACAGACAGTGTTGGGAAAACTAATTAGCATCATTCAGAATGAATTTACTCCCTTATCTTACAACAGCCACAAAATAACTCAAAATGGATTAAAAACTTAAATGTGAGACCCTAAACTACAGAACTCCTTGAAGAAAAGATAAGGGGGGATCTTCATTACCTATGTTCTGTCAAAAGAGTTTTGAATATGATCCTGAGAGCTCTAGTAGCAAAAGGAAAACTAGACCAGTGGGAATGCATCAAACTAGAAATTTTTTTTTTTGCACAATAAAAGAAACAATTAACACAAAAGGAGGCAATTTCCAGAGTGCAAACAATACTTGAAAATCACATACATCTGATAAAGACTTAATATTCAAAATATATAAGAAGCTCAAACATGTCCATAACAAGAAAACAAATAACCCAATTTAAAAATGGGCAAAGGACCGAAACAGACACTTTTCAAAAGAAGGCATACAGATGGCCAATAGGGTCACTAAAAACATGGTTAAATCACTGACCATTAGGGAAAGACACATTAAAACCAAAATGAGGTGTAACCTCACACTTATTGAAATGATTTTTTATCAAAGGGATACAAGATAACCAGTTCTGGTAAGGATGTGGAGAAAAGAGACTTATACACTGTTGTTGGGATTATAAGTTAACACATTCCCATATTATGAAAATGCCTGACATTTCCAAGAAAGGGAGGGAGGGAGGGAGGGAGGGAGGGAAGGAAGGAAGGAAGGAAGGAAGGAAGGAAGGAAGGAAGGAAGGAAGGAAGGAGAAAACCTAAAAACAAGAATTACCATTTGTTCCAGAAATACTGTGGTTGGAAATATATCCAAAGGAATTGAAATCAGTATATCAAAGGGATATTTGCACTCTCATGTTCATTGCAGCACTTATTTACAATAACCAAGATATGTCCTTGAATGGATAAATAAAATGTACATAGTCTTCTATAATAACCTCTCCCAAAAAAAACTCCAAACATATATACTCTCTGAAAATTTAAAATATTGTACCCAGAATAATTATTCTTAGTCCATTTTCATGTATAGTTAATCATTTCTTAGTCAGTTGCCTCTAATAGCATAGGGTACTGTTGCTAATAAAATAGAATGCTATGGTTTAGGTGTGATTTGAGCATGTCCTCATGTGTTAGAGGCTTGGAACCCAATATGGTGGTATTAAAAAGGCAATGGTCCCTTTTAAAAATGGAGTCTAAGGGAGTTAATTAGGCCATTGAGGGTATAACCTTTGGAAAGGATTAATATTAGTTTCCAAAAGTAAGTTATTTTTTTTTTAGAAAGTGAGTTATTATAAAAGAACAAGACTGATCTCTTCCCAATCTTTCTGGCTTCCTTTGTTGCTATGGTCTCTCCCTCTCACATGAGATCCTAACATGAATGCTATATGCCATGCTGTAACACAAGCAAAGGATTCCTTTCCAGAGGCCAAATTGATAGTGCCACCTACTCATGGACACTCAACTTCTGAAACTGTGAGTTAAATATTTTTTTATAAAGCACTGAGCCTCAATTATTTTGTTTTAGCAATAGAAAACAGACAAGGGTAACATGTGTAAGGTTTCATGCACTTTCCATATATCTAACATGCTACAATGTATAAGTATACTGCGTGAATAGAAGGCATAGCAATTGTCTGTCCCACATTCCAGGTGATGGATTGGCTTTTATGACCAAGAGACTTATATAAAGCCAATGAAGTTTTTAGTTATATTGAATCTGGGCAGGTTCAGGAAAAAAGATACCAGTTATTACTGATCGTTTTTTAGATTTATTCATATGTTAAAATAAGAACTACCATCACTGCATATGGATGTCACACACTATTCAACAAGACCATGACTATACCAGGAATTATAAAGTGGAAGTCTCCCAAACTCATTCTGACTCTGACTTAATCTCAACTGGATTCAAATTCTCATTAATTTGTGCAAATTTAAGGTTTTTTAACCTTTCTATGGCTCAGTTCCTTCATCTGTAAAATTGGAATTCTATGAGAATTTCTACATAAGTTAATAAATGCAAAGCACTTCCAACAGTTCCTGATACACTTAAGTAAGCCTATGTATTTAAAGCAAAGAGTATAGTGCCCAGCATGTAATAAGTGTCATAGTATGTTCCAGGAATCATTTTTACACCTTTACACTTATTAAATATTTAGTCCTCCCAATGACTGTATTCCTAAGATACAGACTGCTATTACTGTTATTCCAGCAAGAAACTGAGGCTAAAGAAGCCACGCTACTCATTCAAAGATACAGCCATCACTTTAAATACAGATATATTTAACTCCAGTGGCCAGATTCTCTTTTTAAATTGAATATGGTTTACGTTGCATAATGTGCTAATCTTATGTGCATAACTTGAAGAAATTTTACATTCACATAACTCTCATAAATACCATGCATAAGTCTTATAAATACCTGCATATGGATGTCACACACTATTCAACAATAGTTGAATAGTTGGCAAGCTAACGCATTATTCCTCTCATTTCAGAAGACTCCTTCTTGGCCCACCTGGCCATTGCTGATATAACCATTAATCTGACTTCCATCACTAGAGTTTAGTTTTGCTGATTTTGAACTTTATACAAATTCATTGCGACCATATGCAATCTCTGTGTCTGGCTTCTTTTGCTCATTTTTTTTTTAAATCTGTAAGATTAATCTCAATAATGTTGAACGTATCAGTATTTTATTCTTCCCAATTGCTGTGCCCTGTTCCATAGTGCAACTATATTGTAATTTACCCATTCTATTGCTGAAGGACCTTCGGGTTGTTTCCAGGTTTGTTCCTTTACAAATACATTTTATCATAGATACATGGGGGTGGTGGTGAGGGCTTCACAAATCTGCCAGACAGATTGAACAGACAAATTGAACAAGTTAGTGTCTTTCACACCACTTCCTTGTTTAATACTTCCTTCAGTGAAATTTTACACTTCGGTGAGGATTTTTCCAGAGCTCGAACAACTAGAAGTCTATGTAAAGGTTGGTATCTGAAGAACTAAATATTAGGGTGAGTGTGAAAAGTCCCTGCGATGCTCAATCCCACATTTAAGGTCAAGTGTTCAAAGTCTTTATTTTGTCCTCCTTCACTCCACCCTAAGAAGTGTCATCCTCACCCAACTCCCATCTGTCTCCCTCAGTCCCCTGAAATGTGATGATGATGATGATGGTGGTGATTGGTGATTCCTCCACAGCCACTATGTTTCTGTGTTTCAGAATCTTCAGTTCCTTGGTCATCAGTTAAGTAAGATGGCTGCATATGGGTTATAATCAGGCAGACCAAGCACCTGGGTAGAAACAGTGGGAAAGGCACCCAACCACAAGCAAAATTCACATGTCCACAGTAATAACTAATGCTTCTTCAAGGTTCACTGTATGCCTGATTCTACTCTAAGCAGTGACCACAGAGTTTAACTTTTTACTTTCATACTAGTCCTATGAGGCATATACTATTATCCCTTGGGAGATAAAGCCACAAAGGGGTCACAGAGGGAGTAAATGGCAGAGCAGGAATTTGGATTTGAGCTATGTAAATCCAGAGTCCAGACTCAATCTCACCTCCCACATGAAAGAATTTGGTACTTCAGAAAAAAGGAAAGTAAGATCTTAGTTGCCCTAAACTTATAGCCTAGAATTATTTTTATTTTCAGTTTATCATGGATGTGTACTGGGAAATCACTGAAAGTTCATGTGTGTTATGTATCTAGTCTTTGTAGTTCTCACTTTGTGAGCCTCTTGGCAGTTTCTCTGAGCCTCAGTTTCTCATATTGTGTAAAAAGACATTAAAATACTCATCCACAGGGCTGTTTGGCAGGACAAAAGTAAAATAATTTGTTGCATACTGTAGTATCATAGCTCATTATAAGTACTCAGCACATGGTAATGGTAGTGAATAATAGCCATTATTTAATAAATGGTTATTAGATGGCAGTTAAAGACTATAGATCATCTCAAGAAATCACATGGAGGTACACTTACTGAAAATCACTATCAAGTTAATAAAAGTTTAAATCCCTATAATGGGGCTTAAATGTTCCTTTCTGTTTCCTGTTTGTTTTTTTTTTTGTTTGTTTGTTTTGTTTTGTTTTGTTTTTTTGGCAAGGTTTATTACAGGAGTGCTGAGTATCACAAGAATATTTAATTCTGCATTACTTCTTAAAAGAATTATTCCTAGTCCATTGACCCTTAAGAAAACAGAGTAACATCTGCATGCCAGTATTAAAGAACAGAAACTTTGCACTGGGAAGAACAACTGGGCATTTAATTCGGAATGTTTATGTCAGAGTTTCTCATCACCCGTTTTGAAAAGAATTTTATGGTTTTAAGATGACTATGTACAACTATTTGGTTTGTTGAGTAATTTCAGTTTGTACAAAGGCAAGCTTTTAATGAAAAGAAATATGATTTGCTAAAACAAAACTGGCACACTTTAGATCCTACTTACAGGTATAAATTAATGTGAAAAAGGATAATAATTTTTTAAGTCTTCTTAAGACTGAAAACAGAAAACTTTATTTCTTAGACTGCAAGAAAATCTATGGACTATAATGAAAATGGTGCTGCTGTCTCATCTCCCTTCATTATGCTTGGTCCTTTGACATTCAAATTAACAAGTTTGCTTTTATTCTTAGCAGTTGTTAAAATACACATTCTAAAACTCAGAAGTAACTCCCCTTTTACAGGAATTTACTGGTGGCATTCAGTCACATGGTTTTCTTCTTTGGACCTAGAGTTATTTGGAAGTGTTGATTGTTGGAATAAAAGAAATCCATGGTTATAATGGATTAAGCTACTAAGTGATCTAACATAAGGAGGGAGAGAGGGAGGGAGGAGGGGAGAAAGATGGGGGGATATTTGAGGGGGTATATTTGCAAATGCAACTTAATTGAGGATGCTAATTTGTTTTCAGTATCTAAGGGAAAAAAGCATAAAAGCAGAAAACTTTCACTGTAAGCTTGCTGAGAATTCAGATGTAAATTATTTCATATGGCAGAAGTACATGAAAATATATTTGATATAGAACAAAAATCGGTCAAGAAAAAAAATGAATTAAATTAAGCACCAGAGGCACCACATTAAATTGCATTAGGATTGATGAGAGGGTTTTCCTATGGTGTAATAAAACCCTTTCCAGGGTTCCGTGACCTCCTGGATGTACTTGTACTATGATTGCAGAACAGGCAGGGGAGTGTGAGAGTCCTTCATATTTGCATTAATATCAAAGACCATCAGGGAAGTTAATGAGAAGGAAATGTTAGAAAAGACTTTAAGGTTATTCTCATATTTTTATGAGCATCTCTATGCACAAGGCTGTTTATTTATCATGGGACTTTATTTTAAGAACTGCCAAGCAAGGGTACGTATGACCCTGATTAGTTTTTTGCTATTTCTCAGGCTTTCGTTAGTGTTACTTTTTATTTACGGCATCAGAGTCTCCCTAAATACAATATGTTTTCTTCCCCTGTATTCTCATTTTCTTTTAAATGGAAAGTAAATGGGGATACATTTTTTCTCCCTCTCTTGAGTATCTCGTAGGTGATAAGACATGGGATAATGAGGATAAAAATGAACAAATTCTATCTATTGTCCTGAGGATTTTCCCAACACATAGATCTATGAATGTATCTCATATTTTGGCATTCTATTTCTATTTAAATTCAGAAGCCTACTGGATTTTATCATATGTTGAGTGAAAATACAGCGTAATTCTTCTGATTATTTTTTGGATTTTGGCAAGATTCATTGTTGATCAAGATGCAAAAAATATTAAAAACAAAAAATCAAATAAATAAAAACATAAATGAAGACATAAAATAGTTCATCAATCATGACATAGATTGGGGGTGAACTATAATCCATAAAATGTCTATGTTCTTAAACTAGTTTGGAAAATTACAGCTCTATACTATTTATAAGATTCAGAATGAAACCAGTCTCAGGAATTCAAGGTCATATATTTCCTCTAATATGCAGAAGCTGTAAATAAAAATAGGAAAGAAAAAGAAAGTGCTTGGAAACAGAAGAGAGAGTGGTAGAATGGAGAAAGCAGGTGTTCAGGGAGTAGAGGAGAGAAAGGGGAGGTACTGAGAAAGGAAATATAGCATGTATGCTGTCATACATTAATTAAATTTTTTAAAAAGAAACTATGAAATCTGAAAGTATGTGCAAAAGAGAAAGAGAGGAGTAAAAACATTAGTATTGGAAGGCTGACTGTAGGGTTGAAAGACCTACATGAATGCAAAGTACGGAGACATGTATCAATAAAAGACAAATTTTTGAAGAAGTTATGCAATTGTCAATTTCTGTATGACAAACTATACAGTAGCTAAACATTAAAGGTAAGAACTACCAATTAGTACATTGTCAACTAGATGAGAATGTAATTAAATGAAAACTTTAAATGTTTCTTTTCAAATTTGAGTAATCTAAGTACTTCATGAAAATAAACTCAATCTTCACACTAATAACCCTGTAAAGTTAACATGATTATAAGATGTATTTTCAACTGAGGAAAAGAACAAATGATAAATAAATCACAGATTTTTGTTTTAGATGTTCCATTGAAAATCATGAATTCCTCAGAACTCAAAGGAAAGGTAATAAAATACACAAGATTAGATAAAACTTAACCATAGAGGATATTAATAGAAAAAATAAATGTTGTGGTACAAAATTTAAGAAAATGTATTTGCAAATCAAAAGAAATGTATGATTTTGGGGGGGGCGGAGAAATAATAAATACCACAAAAGACTAAAAAAAATTGGAAATTTTTAAATGTACACTTTGAAAAATTTGAAGAAACAGATTCACAGGCAATTTCTATCTAGTATCTTAAAAAAGATACTTAAGCTGCATTAAGGCAAGAAAGTAGTATTCACTACCAAAAAACCTATAGAGATATCAAATAAGCATTTGATAAAGTAGACTAGCCATTTCTAACAATAACACTAAATAAAAGGACTGAAAAGAAATTACTTAAATTTAATACTTGGGTATTTGCAAATCACACAATAAGTATTATTGCTATAAATAGCAAATGTTTAAATAATTAATGATAAATAGCAAAGGCTGAAAACAATGTCATTTTAAGGTCAAAAATTGGACAGGGAAGACTGCTTTTAAGATTAGATTTCAATATTGGCTGGAGGTGCCCTGAAAGCAGTAAGGTAAAGATCAAATTAGCATTGGTATTGGAAGACAGAATTTCATTTCTTTCTTCTCTTAATATAATTTTTTACAACTGAGGAGATTCTAGAAAAATCTATCAAAGTTAATATGGAAAAAAAGAATCTAGATACAAGACACACATTAAAAAATCGGTAGTTTTCTCTTTATCTTGCCGTCACCTTTAAATGAAAAATCTTTAGTCTCTCATCCATAGGGTGTAAACACAAAAGAGAAAATACTTAGAAACTAGCAGAGTGAAATTGATTATATAAATAAAAATATACATATATAAATTTACCAATGTACATAATCATTTGTATAATAAATTATATAAAAAATATGTGAAAAATCTTATAGGGCCATAA
Source organism: Callospermophilus lateralis (assembly GCF_048772815.1). NCBI lineage: Eukaryota > Metazoa > Chordata > Mammalia > Rodentia > Sciuridae > Callospermophilus > Callospermophilus lateralis. The sequence goes on from NW_027513711.1 coordinate 366,759, forward strand.
AAATGTTCTAAATAAATGAAAGAAGTTGTATAGTGCTGGTTAAAATTGCAGCCAATTTAAATAAAGTCTGTCAACATCTGTTAATATTATAAAACCTTTAATTATCTCAGTATTCTCCTGAAAATCTTATACTAAATAAATAACCATTATGGATATATATGGAGAAATATTTTGTTATATAATATTTATGGAAATAAAAACTATGGAAATAATCTAAGCATTTATTAGGAGAATGAACTGTTGATTATATTATGTAATATTATGTAGTCAATATAATATTTTAGACAATGTATGGTGTTACAATCAACAAAAATAGAATGCTTTGAAATTGTTCTAGTGTTCTTATTAGTACCTTGGAAACTTGATGAAAATATATTTACAATGAGAACTTTTAATATGTTTCTTTTGAAATTTGAACAATCTAAAAACTACATAGACAATTTATGGAGTACCTTTCTATTCTTTTGTAACATACTGTTATAAAAAATTCCTACAGAAAAGGGAGGAACAAATTATCATGTACTGCATCAGAACTGACATCAAAACCGAGTGGCTTAAAGAAATGGTTCCTACATGAATTAATTTGCTTCTTGAGGAAAATTTTTGATTATCAAAGCATGTGTCTGACACAAGTTAGTATATCAAATTAGTACCACAACCCAGACATTCTGCTTCTCTTGTCCACATAGTACTTGTCAAATCAATAAAATACACAATGAGGACTGAGATGGAGCATGACAGCAATATGGCAACTGAGCTTCATAATAAATCAAGACTTAAGAAGACTGCCATCTATAGCCCACAAGGCAACAGCTCTTTTAATAAAGGGCTAAAATTTGCTGCTTCCTCTTCCTCTTTCTCCACTATATGCCAATAGTCTTTCTCATTAAAGACTTGGTCTGAGACAGTAAAAACTATATTTTGATCATTTGTCATCTATTCTAATGTAAAAGGGTTTGAATGGAACAGGATCTGGAGAGGGGTCTTGTTGCCTTAATTAAAGGACCATTGGATGGGTCTATCAGGGATGGCACACTTCTTTAGGGAACTCTGTTTCAATTTTTAGTGACATGAAAAAAGTATATATTTTCTCTCTGATTTCTGAGATGTATCCAGTTTAGAGTGGTGGTTGATCAGGAGTATCAAGTACCCACGCTCTAGATCTAGGGTATTGTTTAGCATCCTACAATGTAAGACTAACCTTTTACAACAAAGAATTGTCCTGTTCAAAATGTCACTAGGGCAATATGAAGAAACTCTTAAAGAAATGACAGTGTTTATTAAATAAAATACAGAGCTATAATTTGGACAGGTCAAGGTTGGGTAAGAGAGCCCCCCTCTCCTCTACTCAGTGTCAGGATAGAGGGCTTACCTGAAATCATGTGAGGCCTCTCTGTTGGAGTTTAATACTAGTTTAATGCTGAAACAATCCACAGCTACCCTCTCCTTGTGGTCTTATTTTTGTCTTAAGGATGTAGCTAGACTCCAAGGTTGAGATTTCAAAAGAGTAAAAGAAAGAGAAAAAGAGACAAGCCATGTGATCTTTAAGAATGAGCTGCAGAAATTCACATGGGTCTACCAGATTCTTCTTGATTGGGTTAGTCACAAAGCTTTGTGTAGTTCAAGAGGAAGGGATATAGACCCCACCTGTCAATGGGCATAGCAAGGTTGTGGAAATGTGAGAACAGAAATACTGCTGTAGCCATTTTGTATGTCTTTTTAAAAATTTTTACTGGCATATTATATTGAATTATGATTGTGGGATTAATTATGTTACATTCATATATACACATATTTATTTGATCCATATCATTCCTCAGTACCTTCCAGTTCCCCACCCACTCCTTCCACTGATCCACTTGCTTTATTCTACTTGCTGTAGCCGGTTTTGAAAAAAAACTGACTTTCTATTTAAAATGAGACTAATAGTGTTTACTAGAGTTATTGAAATTTCTAATTATCCATTAAAGAATAACATTGATTAATAACAAGTTTGGACAGGAGTTCAATGTTCCAGTTAATCGTTCTAGCTTTTTGCTAAACAATTAACAGCCTTGGTGTGGATCTCCTAAAAGTCAAAGGGAAATCAATGGAGGAAAGTAACTAAGGTGTGGGAGGAGGGAGGGAGGGAGGAAGTGCTGGGGAGTGATATTGGCCAACTTACATTGTTATACTGTGTTCATGTATAAATATGTAACAACAAATCCCATCATTATATACAATTGTAATGCACCAACAAAAAATGTGGAAAAAAACAAATACAGAAGTGTTGGAAATGTTAAAATTGGAGAGAATTTAAAAATACTATTACACAGACAAGATACAGATGTTTAATGACTTAAGATGTAGGTGTGATGAGTAAAGAGATGAAAAATATTGCTGGAAAATGCAAATATTAAGGAAATCCAGATGGAAATTCTAAAAGAGGAAAAATATGAGATTGTGGGACTGCAGATGTTGCTCAGTGGTAGAGCATACAGTTAGCATAAGGAAGACCCTGGATTCAGTTGCAAGTACTGAAAAAATCATATGTACTACTGTCACCAAAACATCATTTATCTAATGTCATAGAGGAAATTTGGAATTTTACTTTGTTGATAGGGTACTTTCTTCATCTTATAATACTTTAATTCATTCTAATTATAGTAAGCAGTATTAGTTTCATAACAATAAAAATTCTCTATATTTTTTCAAAGATTGCTTTAGAATATATAAATGATTCCACTGGCTATAGGTTGACATTATGCTTTCATGTTCTAAAAAAAAGAAATATGGCAAACAGAAGTTGACTAGAAACATCCAAATTGCATTAATACCAATATCAAGTAAGTTTCTTTGATTTGATTGTAAATAAGATAAATTTGTCAAAAATTAATAGGTCATTGAGAAATAAGTTAACTTCACAGATTTTATTGATTACAAAAATACAGAATTATACCTTTATTATAGCTAAACATTTGTATTTCAATACATTAATTTGTCTTATTTTCATGAAAGAAGTCAACTTATTTCAGGTTTGCTAATAATTCCAAGCCTAGAAGGAACTAGTTCCCAGTTGTCCTATTTTTTGTATTGAAATCTTAAGCTTTTTAAAAAAGCAGGCCTGACTTCCTTTTTATGCATCTTCTAGACACAACATGATGTCACAGTCACTGCCAATTAACCTTTCAGGCCTTTAATGCCTGATCAGCAAGCTATCCAAAAACTCTGCATCAGAAATCCTTGGGAGGAATCACTTGAGCACTGAAGGCACAGAAGCTCAGTTTGTGAAGATGCTGGTGCTCATGAAGCAGAGATTTATTGTATTTTAAGTTACAGCTGCACTAGCATAACTCTGATGTATATTAATCCTAATACCTGTTTTAATCCTTTTCTACTATGGTTGAGTAAAGTGTCGGGGTTGTCATGTATCTGTCTTGTTTTGTTTGAAGTTCCACATCTCTAACCTTGGTCACAATACAAGGTTCATTTCAATGTTTTGAACATATTTTCATAGTGGTATTGATATTATTTCACTCCATTTGAGCCAGATAGGTTTCATGGAGCAGACCTTCCCAACTGTTGTACCCATGCATAATAGGTCACAGGCCTGTGAGATAATGATATCCTCTGTTCTCAGGGTGCCCTGGTGAGGCCTGGGGGAAATGAGAACTCCCATAACTATTAACAGCCAGGAGAAGCCTTAACAATTTATTCTAACTTGCCACAAATGTTATTTTGAAGTGCTATATTATGAGAAAAGCCAGAAAGAAATGCTATCAAGTACAGAAAAGGTTTGTCTCACTTTGCAATGAATACAAATTGGCATATATTTCCTAGTTATCTCTCAAAGATGAAGTGAATAGTTGCCATTTGAAAGATACGCCCTTAGGCTGAAAATATTTTAAACTTGTGAGGATTACTATAGTATGTGATTTGCCTTGATAAAATAAATAAAGAGTTGAAGGTAGTTATAATCATATTAAAGTAAATTCTGACTGAAACTTTCAATAAAACAATATCACAAATCACACACACACACACACACACACACACACACACACACACACATGCACATGTGCATACACGTTTCCATACAGAACTGATCTGACTCAGTTCCAAACTGAATATTTAATTCCTGAATGAATCCAAGGCCTTTCTCTTTTCTATTTAGTAAACTGCTAGAAGTTTTTTCAAATTTATTATTTTTCACATTTTTGTTACCAGGATTAACTATTGACTCTATTTTTCATGCCTTTGGTTCATGTAGAAACAGTTTTTATCACTGAATAGGTTATTGAATATATGCTGGCTACTATACAGATATGGTGAGTAGTAAGTGTTTATCTATATTAAAATTATTGATTTCTGCATATTATTCTGGTGGGGTAAAATTCAAAACTGTGCTTCAACAAATGAAATGTGTCAGGTTCTTCAGACATGCTAAAATTTCAAATGTTAAATTTTCCAATGTAAAACATCTTCTCTAAATATACTTTATCTAAATGTAATAATTTTCTTTACAAACAGGAGAAATAAGAAATACTATATTATTACCTGGAGATTCAACCATTGAATCAATGGGAAAAGCTGTATTTATAGAAAAAATTTAGAAATTGTTTATTACATTTACTATCAAATCCACTAATGGGATAATCATGGAGTTAAACAAAAGAATATTCCATATGCCAACCTATTTATCTCCTGACTAAACTCTACTCACGCTCTAACCTTCTCTGTCTGCAGACTTGTTTTTTGTGCAAAATAAGAGGTCAAATTACCTCTTATTTTGTTATATCTTTGCCCAGACAGGAGGTGGTACCCTGATTCAACAACTGGGCTGTTTGGAGCCACATTCCCTTTAACGCCATTGCTTTAGGCACAACACAAAAGGCAGTTTTAACTAATCTTATTATTTGCAGAAGAAAAACCATCTACATTACATTGACATCACTAAGAAATGTGAACCTCCTTCTTTCATAAATGTGGATAAATAAGTGTCAAAGGTTTTCCCGTTATGGTTTATGGGATGCAGGTTTCAAAATGCTGGTCATCACCATAATAGCAATAATTAAGTTAATACCTTAGTAGTGGATGTTAAGTAAGATGTCATGCATAAATCAAATATTAATAATTAGTTTTTTCCCTTAGATTTTGATTTGAGAATAGATTTATGATCTGATTTATGTTTAACTGTCAATAGCTCTTTGCAGTTTAGGGGTTTTCCACCATCATATATACTGCCAACCTACCAAGCTAAAGTATTAATGATTTGCCAAATATTGTTATGCTTAAAACCAATCAAAAACTTCTTAAAATTATGTCTTACCCGCAGAAAAGAAAAACCCTGTTGTATAAATGTAGCATTCTTTTTCAGTTACTTTAATAAACAAGACACAGGAGCATATGTGTGTTCAAAGGCAGAGTCCCTCATCCCTAATAGTAAAAAGAGATACTATCCATTATTTAGTCAACAAATTAGGAAATAATTAAGCATTAATAAAAATGACTGGTTTTTCAAGTAACTTCTAATGTATGTATTACTATGCTAATTTCCCAAATAAGATAAGAGGCTTAACATAACCCCAAGTGACTCAATCATAGCATACTGGAAGCTGAAATCTGGGTATATTTTGATGCAAAGCTTATAGTCCTTTTTTCATACCATGTTTAGTCAATTACCTACTTTGTATCATTTTTGGAGACAAAAGAAAATCTATCTTGCTGAGGCTCCTGTGTCATTTGTGAAATTTTCAAAAACACAACTCCATCCTCCTTTTTCTGTCCCTGTTGCTCATCATAAAATGAATGAGGGTTTTGCCAAACAGATTGTGTTGCTGGCAGGACTAAAAGCATGAACAGTTCTTTGCCTTGAAAAAGATCACTGATTCTTATGAATTAAATGCATTTTTATATGTTCTCCTTACCCATCATCTCAGTGCCTTACAGCCATTACATCTTTTTTTTTTCTTGTTAAAGTTAGAGCATAGATGGACCAGTCCTTCATGTCACATACTGAAATGATTCAGTGTTGACTGATCCAGTTCATCCACATTCCAGGCAGGGATCCCCAAACCTACTACTATTAATCTGAAAGTGTTTTTCAAATAAATGTCATTAAAGCAGGAGAAAAGGACTGCACCAAGAGAAGCAGCTTCCCCCTCCTTTCCTTTCTTAATTTTCGATATACAGTACTTAATTAAAATTTATTCTGTCCTAGTCATTTTGCTGAGTACTAAGGGTCATGAGTAGAGTATAAAGAAGAATGAAGAAAGTTCAGAGCCAGAGTAGAGAAAGGGCTGTGCAAGCCAGAATCAGACGTTATTTTCAGTTCCTACACCTGTCTTTAAATACAGTAACATTGGGTATAGGGCTTCAACATATGACTTATGGGGAACACAACCAAGTCCATAACAATGCCCATTGATCAACAGCAATAACATGCAATAGAGAGAAGTTAAAGTCAAATGCCATAGGCATACTAGTTAGTCAGAGGTTCAAATCCAAAGCCTGCCACTTCCCAATTGTGTTAACATTGGTGAGTTTTCTTAATCTTAGTGCTTCCTTCCTTTGTGAATGTAACAAGGACAATAAGTATCCTTTCTCCTATGGCAATCATCAAGTATTTAAATCTAATTAGAAGGTAAATTGAAATGAGAAGCTACTATTAGTTGTAGATAAATAGTTTCAAAGATGTTGTTACTCTTCTTTCTATGGTAGGCATAGTATTTTAGGAATTGTGAGAATCAAATGTAAGAGAAAAGACAGGAAATTAAATTTTTACACTATTTTTTCTTAATGAATTTATTTTATATAAATATAGTTGTAGGCTAGGCCTACACAGAGAAAGATGCTTTAGATTTCAGAAATGTGTAGCTTAATTCATTCTTTTAAAACAAATCTTTACTGAGCATTTATTATGTGTCAGAAATTGTGCCAGGCATTTTGGAGACAGCAGTGAGCAGAAATCACTATTCTTGGGGAATTTATATTCTAGAATTGAAATGTCACCTCCACTTCCGGAATTGGGCAAAATAAGGTCGATCAAATAAGAAAAATAAATTAATTAAAATAAATTTACAACATAATACAAGTTGGCATTAAATTGTGATCATTTGGTGAAACGATAGATAGGCATAACACTAGCTCTGGGGCTATAGGACTGGCTTCCACAGGTGCCGCCCGATCCCTGAAATACATGTTTGAGACCTTGCCATACCTCACCATAGCCCAAGCAGACTTTCTGCCCCGCCCTGCCCCACTGCGTGTGTTTTGCAGGAGGAAGCGCTGGCCTTAGGGTCCCTCAGGGCTGCACTGCCACCTCCAGCCTCTGACGTCCTGCGCCAGGTGCACTGCCAGCGTGCATAGGCACGCGGGTTTTGAAGCCACGCAGCATACCTGGTAGCCAAGAGCAGGCCGGGAGCCCAACCTGCAGGTCCCAGATCCTGCTGTCGTGGTCGCTGGAGTGTGAGTGACTCTGTCTTCAGCTGGTGTCTGCAAGCTCACGTCACCTGTTTGATAGCCTCCCACCAAATCAGAGGGCAGCGCTCGCCAGGAGCCCCAAGCGTCACCGGCTTCCACAGATTAGAACTCGCCTCTCATAGTTCCTCCCTTCATTCCATTTAAAGCTCCCACTGGCTTTAAGAAAAAGTTAAGTGTGAGCTCAGTTTCTTCAGCGCTTTCTTCCACTGCACGATGGTAAGTGAGGAACCGGCATTTGCTAGTCCTCTGGAAAAACCTGGGGCTCTGAAAGCTAATAAACTTTGCACTGAGAATTTATTCCATTTTTGGAGCAAACTTTCTTTGCTATCTACCAATTAAAATAGATCCTCCCCTGTCTCCTTTTTATTATCATCTGTCTTCTCTCTCTTCCTCCATTCCTTCCCTACTGTCTTTCTCCCTGTTATTTTTATTCTTCATATTTCCCCCAAATTTCACCTATTCACCTGCACTTACTATTCATTCTTCCTCTTCTTCCAGATTATGCATATATTTGCAAACAATTGGAGTTGAACTACTGTAAGAGTATTTGGGGTTTGTTTTCTTCTCAGGTGTCCATTGCCTAATAGTTTAACTCGGATTCCAATAATAACCTCAAGGAAGGAGTCTGCAAACATGCTTTTAAAATGAAAACAAGAAAAATAGCTCTTGATAAACTTTTGGCTCAATTTTTTTGGTCTGCACTCCCCAAGCTGCACTTGCTTCTGAACTGTGTTTTTTTTTTTTTTCTTTTCCAAGACATAACTCACTGGGAACATTAACAAAGTGTGACTTAATTGACTCATTTTCCCCTCTTCTGTTTATGTTATTACCAAGAAAGTACTCAAGCCAACAAAAGATTTATAGTAGTCAAACAGAGTTTATCTAAACATAGGCTCTGCTGGAATAAATGGCTTTTACCTGATTAAACATTGACAAATAATTAGGAATGGACTGTTGTACAAATTAACCTAGGAAGGCTGCATACTTGTTCTTGTTTGGAGATTTGGAAAGAGTGTATGTTTGAGGCTTGAGAAGTAGCAGGCAGGAAGGTACTCCCTGGATCAGAACACAGTGAGAACACACGTCAGGCAGTTAGTGGTGGCAGGATAACTTTGCAAGGACATTGAGCCCTAGTGATGGAGATATCTAGAGCTTGCAGTCTTTGCTTATTTCTTTCAGCTTTTAGATGTTTACTTGGAGTGATGTTACACTCCTCTGACTGGAGCTGGGGCAAAGTTTATTTAATTACCTACAAGGAACAAAGTTTATTTAATTATCTATAGAACAGAGATAGAGAGAATATATATATATATATATATATATATATATATATATATATATATGCACTTATGTCTATATATGCATATGTCTATATGTATGTATATTATACAAATATGTATGTACATAACTATATGTATGTGTATGTATATATATGCATTTGCACATATATACATTATATATATATTTGCATATACATTATTCACAGCATGTGTTTGTGTGTATCTCTATTCAGATTCCCATAAGATCCAACAGAATGTTAGTTTGGAGAAGAAGAGGAAGGGAAGCATAAGACAATTATTGATTCAGAAGTTAGTCTATAAGATGCCATATTCTGCTTTTTCATCCTTTTTAATGGGTTCTTTGTCTTCCAAGGTGATTAGAAATATAAATATAATTAAGATAGTTCTGGCTGGCTTATTAGGTGAGCTAGGCATTACAAATGAAAATATAAATATGACTCATCCAATAGTAGTCTATTCTTTGTTCAAGGACCTGTGGAAATGTTAGGAAAGTCATAGGAGCTGATTCCTTTTTAGTTATTATAATTAAACCACTCAAAGTTTAATCTGGATCTAAATTTAACACCTTCACTGTTTCTTCATTAACTGCATGTAATTTCTGTGTGTTTCTCCCTCCCTTCTCTCCCTCCACATCTCCATCACCCAATCTCCTGGGATACCCCCCTCCACCCCAACTCCTTATACTGAATTTCACAGAACACCATTCTGCCTTGCCAAGACCAGTATTTTACAGGAGACCAGAATTATAATTGCCTGTATTCCACTACATCATCAAAAACTAGTGTTGACGTTTCCACGGAGACTTGGGTCTCTTTCTGGGCTGCTGGTCTCCTGGACAACAGTGAGCCCCAACAAGCACCACAGGCACAGGGTAAGTTCTGCTCTTCTGCTTTAGTGGTAGACCTGGAGCCCTTTTCAAGCAATGTGGCTGCAAAGTATCATGGTCTGGGACTCTGGAAAAAGGGATGTTATAAAAAATTTAAGTTAGTCCAAAGAGTCTTGAATTTTACAACCTTAACTTCTGCTATTTTTGTACTTGCCAAATAGTGAAAATGGGATTCTTCCTCTTTCTTGCTGGACAACACGTGTTTCTCCCTCTAATGTATAGTACTTGGAGATTCCCAACTCACTGAAAGAACCTTTCTTGGTCATATTTTATAAACAACATCCTAGTAGAATGTTTTTGGAGTCAAGATACTAGTTACAACATTTCTTTTGAAATTCAGAAAGTTTCCCAAGTATCATAAAGAAACAAGAATGAATAATTTCATCTTTTATTACATAGAGGAGATTCTATAGAGAATGCCTTGTAAATAGAAACAATTATTCTCTTACACACACACACACACACACACACACACACAAACACACACACACACAAACACTCACATAGGATTTCAAAGTGGGAGGGAAGTATAACATTGATGGAAAATTATGAATGGTATTAATCTTGACTTGAAGGTTAGTGAACATTTATATAAAATTAAATGAATTTCTGTATAAATAGTCAAGTTTCTCTAAAAAAGTTTCAGATATCTTAGAATTAAATACCTATACTATAGTTTTTTTAAAGAAAGAGTGAGAAAGAGAGGGAGAAAGAGAGAGAATTTTTTTTAACATTTATTATTTTTTTTAGTACTTGGCGGACACAACATCTTTGTTTGTATGTGGTGCTGAGGATCGAACCCAGGCCGCACGTATGCCAGGCGAGCACGCCACCACTTGAGCCACATCCCCAGCCCCATATACTATAGTTTGCCATATGCTCCTTTGGTGGACACAGGGGTTAAGAAAAGGCACACAAAAATGAAAACCTAAAAATGTTGAAGCACACTTACATATCATGGATAAAGTTGTTCAGTTTTACTTTTTCACTATAAGCAACAGCAAAGACAAAATGCCCAAAATCTGAACCCAAACTGTTTAGAAAATTGGATTCCTGTTTTCTTACTCACTACCCTATTTTAATAAAAAATACTTCAGTAACAGCAGTTTAAGAAGAACAGGGAAAGAGTCATATGGTATTAATGAGACAAAATAAAGTAAAAAAAAAAAACAATTAAGCATGCCCAAATGCTTTTGATTAACAGGCATAGCTTCCTGTCAAATATGAAAAAAAATTCTTTGTAAAAGCATAAAAAATATACAGATGAAAACAGTTGAAACGGAGAAGGTAGAATTTTGCAATTTTTTATCATGGTTTTCAGAGAAACAAGGTGCAAATTATTTAAAAGTAGACGTTGCTAGTAAATCAAATTCTGAATTCTATACATTAGATTTAACAGGTAGGCAGACAGAAAAGGAAATAATAGCATCAAAAAATGTTATTAGATTATCAAGCCAAACACTATATTATTAATGTTGAAGCTTAGAAAAATAAAATAAAAATTATAAAAAGATAGTGGGATTGCAATATTATGCCTAGTGGAAGGGAAAGGTTAATAATCATTTGAATGAATTAATGTTGCATCTGAGAGAGTCTTTATTAATCTAACCAACAAGAATATACATATAAAGGGAAGAATGTGACCACTTAGTTCCAAAAAGAAAAAAAAAATCCTACCTCTTTAACCACTTTGGCATAGGTTGTATAAATATTTGTCTGTCACAGCTTGCATCCTTCTTCTGAAAGCTTTAAATATTTTGTTCTAGTGTGAGGAAGCAACAGCTATTTTTAGAAAAGTAATTGAACCTATTGCACTTTGGGAATGGTTTGGTGAGCTCATTGCACATAAGTCAAAAGTGTGTTTTCTATGCTACCCATTTTGTATTTTCTCATAGATTCATCTTCTAATTTGAATTTTCCTATTCTGGACTCATGTTCCTGGGAAGAAGCTCAGCTTTCCTCACAGCTCTACAGAAATAAACAGGTATGTGTGGATAGTCAGAACATTGAGACTGGCCATGCATCCTGCAGTCCATTCTCCACTTGCATCCTCCCTTAAGTTCATGCTGCTACTTTTTCCTCTTAAAATTCACATTAACTCACTTTAGAACTAAAATGAGCATATGAGAGAGAGGAGAGAGAGAGAGAGAGAGAGAGAGAGAGAGAGAGAGAGAGATTGAGTGAGTGAGAGAGAGAGGAGTTAGATGAACAATCTTTCTCTCCCTCCCTCCTTCTTTATTTTCCTCTCTCTCTCTCTCTCTCTCTCTCTCTCTCTCTCTCTCTCTCTCTCTCTCTGTCTCAACCCCCCCCATACACACACACTCATATACACAAATAACACTTGAGGAAGACATGAAGTCAGGCTCTGACTATATCACATTTTAGCTGTGTGAACTATCACGTCCACCTTTTCCTCATCCATGAAATTGGAATATTTATGTGGCATATCTCAGAGGGCTAATGGAAAGACCAAATGGAATCATGTCAGTATTTTAAAATGATAAACATGGATAATTGCCTGGAGAATTAATGATAATAACAAAGGTTTTTTATCCAGACATTGTTTCTTTTTCCATATTTTGTTCTTATTTGTTCCCCAAAAGTAATATGATCTACTGAACAAACAGGCAGATCAATCTGAATGTGGCACAAATCAACCATCTTTTCCTTTCTTTCTTTCTTTCTTTCTTTCTTTCTTTCTTTCTTTCTTTTTTTTCTTTAATGTGCAAGGAAGGAGTCCAGGTAAACCTTTCTAAACACTTTTTTTTCCTATATTTAAACAGTTGAATGCTGCTCATTTTCCTTTACACCTACCTGACTCCCTTGTGGTTAAAATTTTAAAAGTCATATAATACCCTCAAATACTTTGTAATGAATGAAAAATTCAGAGCACAAAACTGAACAATCAGGTGGTAGGGGTTGTTGATTTCAGTCTCGGAGGACGAGGACTCTCTGAAATTGTGTTGATAAAACAAACAGAATAATAATCAAGTTTAAGAAGGCTGAGGCACAGTGGCATTATTATAATGTTACAAAGTCAATACAGTGGAGCAACCTTCACCATTGTCTGCTTTTTTCAGCTCCAAGAAACTCTGGTTCAGAAGGAAGAAGAACTTGCTAGGCTACATGAAGAGAATAATCATCTCAGACAATACCTGAATTCTACTTCGGTTAAATGTTTTGAAGAAAAGGCCAAGGTGTGTAATAATCTTTTTTATAAGGTCAGGGCAGTGATTTAAGAAAGAAAATCATTAATGTAAAATTTCTTATTTAAAAGCAAGAAGTGTACTCAACAACAGGTCATGGAATATGTGAGTAGAATGGATAACATTTCTTAAGGAAGTACATGACTTTCACTAGAACTTTTATGTATCATTTATTAGAAGTATCTAGATTGCAGATTCTATCCAGACATTATTACAAAGGAGTTTCTTATATATCAAAAGCTAGGGATTGCTGAGGAAACATGTTGATCAAACGGAGAGTTAGGTGGAAATCAGAGATTTAAAAACTCAGTTGTTTTAATTATCTTCTTAATGTAGAAATTAAAGATTTAAAAACTCAGTTGTTTTAATTATCTTCTGACTTTAGGAAAATCATTCTCAATTATAAATTTGGTTACCTGTAGCTACAAAACTAAAAATCTGTGAAAAATCTCTCTCAATCTAAGATGCTGTGATGATAACTGGAGCCTAGTATCTTGAGCAGCAATTCAGTATATACAGTTACATTATTTTTTATTCACATTTTTCTAACACTTTTAAATGAGATATTTCTTACTCAAAGATAGCTTGCCTATAGTCTCTTTGTGTTCTTTTTTCTTTAGTTTTGTGTTTTTCCTAGTATGCGTTTGCTTCTATGACCAATTTTTACTGGGATGGCATTACTGCCTTCCCAGTCAATCCTTTTAGGTTTAACACCAGGGGAAAGTAAAATCATGATATATAAAATTCTGAACCCACTGGTACAGACATGCCATGGATATTCTATCTTCTCTTTTTGGAAATAAGGAGTTAAATGGTAACTTTCAGGTATACAGCAGATTTTCCCTCTCATCTCTATCCAAGGTTTATAATCAGAAACAAAAAGGCAGAGAAAGTATTTCAAGGTAATTTCTCACTTCAAAAGAGTCTTTAACACAAAAAGGATAGTCCCCCTGGGATAAGGTCCAGCTCTCTCAGGAATTTTCTGAAGTTAATGTTCCCCCAGAGCCCTCCAGTTGCAGTGAATCTGAGAATAAGAGAAGCTCTTTAATGAATGTGCTGTGAGAAACCAGAACACCTGGACACAATGAGGCAAAAGATCCAAACATGTCCTCCTTTCATTTTTTTCTCCTGAGATTTGACACTTCACAGAAGCCACAATGTCATCCTCCCTCCATCCCTGCCTCACAGGAGAGATCATTCCATATGTAATCTGAAAGTGACATCTGTACAGGACCGCCCATGGCCCCACCTACCTGGTAAAGCTGGGAGTATAGCTCAGTCATCCTAGCCTCCAGTGAGAATCAGAGCACATATTGCCAGAGACTTAGCCTTTTCTTCCTTTTCTTTTAAGGACTACCACTAGTCCCACTAAGTCCATCTTATTGTCCTCACTCTGAATTTAGACAATCATTTTAATTAACATACTCCTTTTTTTTGAAACAATACAGAATGAATTCAGATTCTGTCATATATCCTTAACCTTCACAGAGTAAAATATACATTTTAAATTCTCAAATGAAAAACTTCATAAAATATAGCATTCCAAAATAATTTACAGCTATTTCTACTGACTCAGTTAAATGAATACTCAATGTTTTCCTTTTTTGTTCAAAATGTGATCTTATATTTTAGGGACTGTAGTCCATGTCTAAAAGGTTGATAAGTAGAGAGAAACTAGAAAAGGATTCATTGATGACGTGATGTTAGAGACATTCATCAAATTATACTGGCAACAAATACGGATAGAGGTAGAAGGAAAAATAGAAGAAAAGGTATAGGGCCTATTGGGGAAATGAAAACTAGCCCAGGTGGCTGCAGGGTAGCATTTTATAAAATAAAGCATGTATTCTGGGGATTCAGCAGAAGTTTCTGTATAATGAGACATACTTCTGCTTCTTTGGATGTTATGTAAATACATGGAGGTAACATATACTGAGTCCAAAAGGGCAAGAACAATAACTTACACATGTTAGTTTTATCCTTGAAATAAAGCATCATCTCTCATGCTTATTTATACAGTTTCCATTAAGTCTTGTTTCTCTTCATATCATATAAATCTTTCATATTTTATTATTTATACTGGTTCTAGTACAGTAATTAGTAAAAAGGGAAAAAAAACCTTTAACTTTTATAGATTTTCTTTAACAGTGTTCTATATTTCTTCAGACTAAAATGAAACCTTCATAGACAAACTCTGGGATGTTTTCAAATCACTAAGTTCTTTTTAAAACAAACAGATGTTTTACTTTTTTTGAAAATCTAATAGGTACTGCACATACAGCATGAGGACTAAGGAGACTGCATGGCAGGGGGCATCATCTTTTTGGAATATATAATGGAAGAGAGTCTATCCAAATCCCTTTCTCACTACAGGAGGGAGGGTGGGAATGTAGGTGGAGAAATTCAAGAGAATCCTGTGAAGAGTAGGAGTGACAGGAAGAAAGGATATGTGAATGTTTTTTTCCTTAACTAGACACTGATGCAGAAGCACAATATGCAATGCAGGGCAACAAAGATGAGGCAGCAGAGTAACCTCAATCCTCTGACTTCTTTAAGACAGGGATTCCTAGGGCAGAGCAAACATTATAGAATTTCTCATTTCTGGGTTTTCAAACATCCCAAGTGAACCTGGTCCCACCCATCTCTAAAGTAATGGGTGTAAGTAACAAGAAGCTCCAGAATCAACAACTGGCAGTGTAAGCTGAAGGTGTGGAGAAGAGGAGCAGATTGATGTGGTAAAGCCAAAACTATGTGGAAGTTCTTGGGTCCTAAAATGATGTCATAAAGGCATCCTACAAAAGTATAATTATCTAATTTATTGCCCAAAATATGACAAATAGTAAACTGGAAGGAATGCTGGAACAATAGATAAAATCATAGATTACTGCAATTAACCAGGGCATATTTCCACAATATAAAGAAAACACAGCATCTGAATGCCTGTTACAGAGAGGAAGGACACCAGCAACCAGTCATTTCACCTAGGGAGACCACAACTGTGAATAAGAAGAGATTAAACTTCATCTGGTTATGTAGATATGCATCATCTTAAAAGAAGGAAGCATGCACATTTGTCAAAAGTGGACCTTCCTCCATTCTAATGTGCCTTAAACCACAAGTTTAGCTCACACAGAGGGAGGGGAATAAGTTATAAGATTACCAAATTAATCAATTAAAATATTATATTTTATTTATTTATTAAATAAATATCCTTATTATTTACTGGAATGCATTACAATTTTTCTTACTCATATAGAGCACATTTTTTTCATATCTCTGGTTATAAACAAAGTATATTCACATCAATTCATGTCTTCATACATGTACTTTGCATAAGAATGATCATCACATTCCACCATCATTTATAACCCTGTGCCCCCTCCCTTCCCCTCCAACCCCTCTTCCCTATCTAGAGTGTGTCTATACCTCCCATGTTCCTTATTCCTATCCCACTATGAATCAGTTTCCTTATATCAGAGAAAACATTTGGCATTTGGTTTTTGGGGATTGGCTAATATCACTTAGCATTTTAAAACTTACCTGAACTCTGATTCATGGACTAAAGTGACTTAATACAAGGGTAAAAACTTTTATAGGGTGATTCATGGGGAATTTGAACTTGAACCTAGATTTCCATCTAGTTTATCATCACATCATAAAGTTCCTGAGTTGGAAATTCTAATTATCATTATTGTATAATGTGATATAATGTGATAGATTATTTGTATATATATTATTTTATGTGATAGATTATTTGTATATATTTGTATATATTGTCACATTTTACAAACTCTTCAAAGACAAGGACTGAATTGTACCTTTCTCTATCTCAGAACAAGTGTAATTATAATAATTAAAAAAATAATAATTTTCCCAAAGCACAGACAATTGAGAATTTAATATTCTTACTTGTATTGTTTTTATTCTGTTAATTTTCTTTTCTGTAAGCTCCATCTGTTTACCTCACAAGACAGACACAGTGTTCCTTTCTGAATACAGGCAGGCCTGGTGTACCCAGCCCAGAGCATAGTCCTCTGAAGGCTCCAGACACAGTCTGAGACCCTGACGGGCTGACAGTGGTTGGGGAGAATGGACTCCCTTAATGGGCATGATGTGAAAACCCCCCTTTCTCTCCCATTCTTCTCTTCTAGTTTTGTGAATCCAGCAAGAAAAGCTGACCAGATTCCCTCTAAGGGTGAGGGAATATAAGAAAAAAAAGTTACATATGTAGTATGTAAATATTGTAAAACTTCTAATGTTTTTAACCATAGCTCTCATATAATATTATCATTTCATCTATTGAAGGGCATCTATGATGCTTCCACAGCTTAGTCATTGTAAATTGAAATTATATTCATTTCCTTCTTTGGGAAAAGGTCCCTTTTGCGAATCAGATAGAAGAGTAAATTGGCCAACCTCTAGCAAAATATTACTAGAAATAAATATGAGTTATCTTCATTTAGAAGTAAAGTTAAATAAAATAACACCATTGTACAGTATCTTTCAGGATTATCCTGGAAAAAAATATGAAAAAACTCTTTCTAAAGAGCAGAATACTTGGCAGCACACTTCATCCTTAATTTCACGTGAAAAAAGAAGTTACTTCAGGTAAGAAGGTACATAAGAAGGTGCATAGAATAATAGGAAGTAATCGAGACTTTGTCAAGGTTTTAGAAGGAACTTTTGAAGACTATAAAATTTGGGGTGTATAGTAATAAGGATGAATCTCTGAGAGAGACAATGCAGTGTAAATATCATGGAATTTCATGCTATCACACACCAAAGCACATACATCATGAATATTGTACAAGACAACCAAGTTGACAACTGGAGTTGGCTAGTTTTTTTAATCCAGACTCCAATGCTGCACCGGATGAATGAGGACTTGGTACCATAGTGGTTTCCTGTCACTGTTTTTTATCTATCATTTATCTATCAAATGCTTCTTCCAAATATCTAGCCAGCTAGGAGGAGAGGTGTATCTCTAGGTTCTTGTAACAGCATCATTCTTTTCATCATTTTCTCATAATAAATTAACAAGTGGACGTCTTTTAACCCAGAAATAATTTTAACCAGTAAAACCCAAACTTTTTAAAAAATTTTGCTTTTACAGACAATAAATGCTAAGCAATTACCACTAATAAAGTGTCAATACATCATGCCTAAAATTGAATCAGACCACACTTAACAAAAATAAAGATATTACTATTGGTCTATGACCATGGTATTCACTGTATTTTCATCTATAAAAGAAACGAAAAGCTGCTGGCCTGGTATAATTCTGAAACAGTTGATTGTGTTGCTAACACTTCTTAAATTTTACATCATTATATCAGGTTGTGCTACCAAAAGACACACTATATAGATCCAGGAACCAGAGTGTAAAAGTTTAAGAATCTTAACTCACCATCACTCCTATTAATGCACTTGGCAATTATATTTTCTTACACCATGCCTCTGAATCTTCCACTTCTAGAGATCCTAATTATTTAAAAGGACACTTTTCCAACAGGATGTGTAACAAAATTCCAACTAAAATTAAACTGCACCCGAGGACTCTAAATTCTATATACTAAGAAAACAGAAAGCAAGAGGAGAAATTACAATCCTAGCTAGGTTGATACACTCTCCACACCAGAAGGACATTGATTCCATGTTGCAATGATAAGCAAGTACCACTAATAAAGTGCCAATACATCATGCCTAAAATTGAATCAAACCTCACTTAACAGAATTAAAAATATTACTATTGGTCTATGACCATGGTATCCACTTTATCCAAATATAAAAGTCTATTGTATATTTGAAGATAATTATCAGATGATTCAATTTGAAAACAGATGATCCAATTCTCTACTTTTTAGTATTTACTTTCCATACAGGGATTGTAAAAGGATCAGTGAAGTAGTTGTGTCTTGAGAAAATTATAGTGAGGAGCCTCAAATGATTTGGGGATGAGTATTGAGACCAAAAGAAAATGTTTAGTGGATCTAAATTGAACAGCAGAAGAGACACAAGATGACTATTAATTTGACATTCATTCTACACAGCTGTCAAAACTGTAATTAATTGCACTGTTTCCATTCTTATAAGTTTTCTTCAGGAATAGAGTCTCACTAGTACCATGAACTAAGTACAGAACTTAGACTGAAAAGTGAGTTTTTGTGGTGTCACTATAGGGAACTATGCTTTATGGCACCATTAGGACTGAAGGATTCATTTCTAAGACAATTGCTGAAAGTGTTCTTTTCAAAATATTTTCATTAGTAGAAGCTCGTTTTTCTGGCTATTACTATTTAAGGCTTCCTAAACTCAAGACTGCTTGAGACTCATGTAAATCACACTTCATCTCTCAAGTAAGAAAAATATGAGAGTTCAAGACAGATCCATATTTTCACTTTGAGTAAGCAGAAGCCTCCTTTGAGATTAGACTGCAACCCCAGATTCTGTGTGCCCAAATGTGCTTCCTTCCCTTTATTTCCATTGTGCTGATCTGAAGCACACTAACTTATGGACTTCCAAGGTGCCTAGTC
The DNA here is from genome assembly GCF_048772815.1 of Callospermophilus lateralis. Classification (NCBI taxonomy): domain Eukaryota; kingdom Metazoa; phylum Chordata; class Mammalia; order Rodentia; family Sciuridae; genus Callospermophilus; species Callospermophilus lateralis. The sequence goes on from NW_027513711.1 coordinate 386,146, forward strand.
ATGGTCTTAATCAACCTCCTGGGAAGCCCTAATTAAAAGTCAAATGCATCCTTCATCTACTTCCAGACTTTCTCTTTTCCAGAAGTTCTTTGAAGTCTTTTTGTCACTGGAGATAACCTCCTCTTTTCATTGTGGATGTTTATCTCATTTTATGCTTCTCTTTGACTGTTACTTTAATTCATTGTCGGTAAAATAGACTTGTATATTTGAAGATTCAGATCTCTAAGTAAAATAGTTAGTTTATGGGCTTATAATACACAATCAAAAATGTTCAATACATTTTAATATGAATTTAGATGCATAATTAAAATTGGAGGAAATAAAATAGGCTTTATTACGATGTAATTCTGCACTACAAAATTATCTTTTTTTTTCCACAAAGGATAAGAATTTTGGAAGATAACATGCCACCAAGAAAATGAATCACTATTTTTTATATATAGTTGTGCTTGAAAGAGAATAATAATGTCACCATAAATTGATGATATAATATAAAACAAAAAGTTTTATAACCAATTTCTGTTTATTTTTTACAAAATATATTTGAAGCAAAAATACAAAATCCATGAATCTCCTCAAAATACTATACAGTGAATAGCATTTCTACACAAATCATATAATTTTTATGATATTATGTAAATTTTCTAGACATAGGTGTTGAAGTTAAATACACTAATATTATTTCTCAAGGAACATTTATTTTGAAGCACAGTTCCATAAATCTGCAAATACAATTAAATTTTACTTATTATACACAGATCAGTACCTTAAAAATGATCAAATACCTGGATATATTTCCTTCGACAGATTTCGGTTTCCTGGACCATAAGGTCAGCTTTAATATAATATATCTTCTACCTTTTCAGTGACACAGAATTTTAAAATTTTAAGTAAAATTCTCCTATAGGCTCAAAATTCACCATATAACTATGGTACTAATACAATTAGTGATGAATGTTACAAGAAAAATTCTTAGTTCTTTTAAGAGAGTTTTTTGAAATGAAACACTATATCAACACATGATCCTTCAAACAAATTATGATAATGCATGCACAGCAATAAATTTGGAATAAAGAAGATATAGACATCTATTGGCTACAGGACTTTGAAAATACATGCTTTGGACCTAAAAGACAGTTATTTTGCTTTGTGATTGCAGCACTTTTTATAGCTGTTTGTGGAGTTTTAGTTTTATATTTTTGTTTTGTGATCTCACATGCTTCATTTATTCAGATGTATTGAGGTAATATATGCTTATATGAATTATATGCCTCTTTCTTATTATAGAATATTTTTTAGAAACTCTTGGTAATCATACAGTTTCTAAATTAGAGATCAATTACCATGCAAGCTAGAAAATGCACAGTGGCTTAAAGAACTCCTCATTCCAGAGTCTAGCCTTAGAGTTTTCACATAGTTGATGATCAATACATTTATATGGATCATAAAATTAAGATCTGTTTGATCTTAAAGAAAAGAAATAAGAAGCCAGAGACATGCTTCTTCACAGATGTCAAGCTGTCATTACTAGGAAACCCAAGGAGTCCTAGAGGGCAGTCTGTCTCTCTGATTGATGTAGTTATGTAAAATTCAAGTCCTGCTTTTCTTCCCCACAACTTTGGCTTTCCTGTGTCATCTTGTTCTTTGTGTTTCAGTGACCAGAGAATGAGATAGGTTCACAATTATTTGTTCATGCTAAAGACAACAAACAAACAAACAAACAAACAAAGAAATAAAAAACAACTGAGTTTGTAAAATATCAGAAATTTAAGTACAGTGATCAGGGTAGGATGAGATTCCAGTGACCTAAATGTTTCTTTAAGAAAAAGTAGATTTAGACATTTCTGTTGTGACAGAAATGGGAAAGGGCATATATGTGTGTGTGTGTATACACACACACACACACACACACATGAAACTAATACATAAAGAACGAATGAACTCAAATATTCCTCCTCTAAACTTGGAAATTATATTCCTGTGTATTTTTAATCCAGAATGGGAAATTACTAGCATGTTCCTTTGATTTTCAAAAATATTCAGTGTGCTTCCAAACCCTTTTATCATGATCTTCTCATTTGTCAGTTCCTAACTGAAAGAGTACAGGATAAGGAAATTTTTAATCTTTTGAGTTAAATTGGATCCAAAGACTTTATGAGAAATATAAGTAGTTTATGGCATTGTGATATTTCCCTCTATGAAATGAAGTTTTGAACATAGAATATTATTTCATTATAAAAATTAAAAACTTATAATTACTCAAATTATAGAATTCACATCAATAGTAGTTCTATTTTTTAATATTACAGAAGCAAGTTTATAAATAAAAAATGCTAAATTACAGATGGAGATATGACTCAGTGGTGGAGCACTTGCCTAGCATGTATGAGATCCTAAATTTTATCCTCAGCACCACATGAAAATAAAATTAAATAAAAGTTTATAAAATATCAAGTTAAAACTCATGTATTTTTTATAATATGTATACAAATAAGTAATTTTTAAAATCTCTAGATGACATTCCATATGTAAGTTGTATCACTCGAACTCATTAAACTTACAACAAATTGAAAACTAAAATTAATCATTATTACCTATTAAAAATGACTCATTTTAGGAGGATATAAATTAAAGAAGCAAACATTATTAGAAGAAAATATGCTCAATGTACCATACAAAACACAGTCCTCTGGATTGAGTAAAACTGTTGAAGCTGAAGTCTCTTTTCTGCATCTACAAGAAACCTCACTAGTATGCTAAAATTTTCTCCTTCCACAGCCTTTCCATGACCCAACTGCACACTACTTCTGAATCTAAGAATGCAGAGGCACTTATCCAGATGGATGAGGCAAAGGATGATGTGGTGCAGATAATAGACTACAGAGTTGCACATTTTAAGGAAAGACATCTTTAAGTTCTGTCTCTGTAGGCCTATAATATTATTGTCTAGAGAAATATGACAAAAATCTCCCTGGAAAACACAGAACTGTGGCTTTCCAAGTGTAACATGTAAGCTGTCTCTAAATTTTACTTCTTCTTTGGTGGATAACAGCAATCCTGGGAGAGCTGGTCTCAAAACTATTTTCTGGACATATTTGGAAAGCCATCTCAATTGGAATCATGTCCAAACAAAATTGCTATTACTCTGATCATAAGATCAAATTAATCCAGTCCAATTAAACAATTTACAATGCCTCCAGTTTGGGGTGAGGGATTTCTGGCACCTCCCATGGTTACACCATGGCTCTGAGGGTTCTCTCTCTATCATGTTTGATAGGCTCCTCTTCCCTAGCTTTTTCTCACATGAAGCACCTGGTTTCTGGGTAGTGTTGTTTCTGCATGCCACCATTTCTAAACTGGCTTTTTTGTGATTCAGGCTCTGTGTAAAATATTAAAATTAATCTGAAATAGAAAAAGAAGAAGAAGAAGAAGAAGAAGAAGAAGAAGAAGAAGAAGAAGAAGAAGAAGAAGAAGAAGGAGGAGGAGGAGGAGGAGGAGAAGGAGGAAGAGGAGGAGGAGAAGAAGAAGAAGAAGAAGAAGAAGAAGAAGAAGAAGAAGAAGAAGAAGAAGAAGAAGAAGAAGAAGAAGAAGAAGAACTGAAGGCCCCAGGCTGAGGAGATCACAGGAAGATTGAACATGGAGCTGAGTCAGAGCCCATGCTGAAAGACAACCCTAAGGAACCGGTGATGAGCCCTCATATTCACTAATGGATGTAGAGGGGAGGCCTGCCCTTTCTCTGAGACAACCATGTAATATTTGCTTAGTCTTGTCTGTACTATATATAAAGTTATATAAAGCATAAAAAATAAAATGGAGACTTGTGATGGAGAATCAAAAGAAAGTGCAATCATTTTAAGCAGGTCACTGAAATTCCAGTGTTGGAGTCAGAAAATACTGCTTTATCACAACCATTGTCAATGTGTGAAGAGTTAATAAAAGTTTCATAAAAATGAAAAAAAAAGGTGTTTTGAGAGAGATTTGGAAACTTGAATTAAATGGTAATAAAATAAAATAAAAACTGTAATCCCTACAGGTAATTTTCCACATGGTTGAATTTGGAGTAGTTTGATAGCTGCAGAAAAAAAATTATAAGAAATGTCAAATCATGAGACCTTCAAAGACATGTGCAAAAGAATTATAAAATAGGAGAAGGGCATAAGTAGTTGAACAAGCATATGTGTGATAAGGCATGGCTCATTTGGGGAGGAGGAAGCCCCGGGCTTCATGTGCCTTGGAAAAGTTTATCCTCTAGGCCAGGCCCCATCCTGGCCCAGCCACCCCTCTGACTTTGCTGAAGTAGGTTGTGCCCTATTTTCTTGCATGGCGTTGTCCATTGACCACCAAGTTTCCACCTGGAATTCTCTCCTCTATGTACACTTATTCCCTGGGAGTATTGTGGACTGAGTTGTGGCAGAGGGGTTGGCTTGTGTTCCCCCAGCTTTGTGGAGTCTTCTTTTGTTTGGAGCCATAGAGATCTCTTTGGAGAGATACAGAAGTATGAACACACACCCTGGTTTTCCTGTGGACTTGATGAACAACATTGAGCAGGTGAATTCAATCTTTTTGTCTAAGTTTCCCTGATTTTTAATATAAAAGTGATTGCATCTCTAATTGTGAGCATTAGAGTCAATTACCCTGATACCTGGACATTAGCTCCAGTCAGTGAAACAAAAATATCTGGGGAGTACTCTCAAGCATTGGATTTATTAAGCTTGCAGGGAGGTTCCTAGATGTTATGATTAGTATAAGACAAATGTTAATGGACCAAGGTCCTGAGTACATATCATACATTTGTATTCTGGCTTTTATATATTTATAGAGGCTTCAATAGTTTCATTTTCCTTTGGTACTTGGGATTGAACTCAGGGGCACATAACCACTGAGTCATATCCCCAGTCCTACTTTGTATTTTTATTTATAGACAGTGTCTCACTGAGTTGCTTAGAACCTCAATTTTGCTGAGGTTGGCTTTGAACTCACAATCTTTCTGCCTTAGGCTCCTAATCTGCTGGGATGGCAGACATGTGCCACCTCACTTAGCTTAAATAAATCTTTAATTTCTCTCCTATTTATTTATCTTTAAGATGGGGCTAATGCCACTTGCTTCCCAAGACAATAGTGAGAATTAAATGAAGTTATAGTTAGTACTTAGTGCCTAGTGAGTGCTCCATAAGCCAGGGAGCTTTAGCTCTTTAGGCAAAGCCCTGAAAAACTTAGCAAAACCCTGTTTCAAAAAAATACAAACATAGGGGATGTTTCTCAATGGTGAAGCATGCAGAATTTCAATCACTGGTACCAAAAATGTCATTTAATTTAGGACATTGTAATTATTTTATTAGCATGTTCATTTGAGACCTCTACATATATGGGCATAACATCATTGACCAGTCTCATTTCTCAGGGCCTGAATCATCTCTCTTATTGTCTCTTCCATCAGTTTAAACTCAATTATTCTTCCACTAATTTTATTTGAGATCCACTTCTTTTTTAACTCCATGTTTCTTTTACCTTTCTCATATGAGAGAAAACACTTGACAATTGACTTTCTGCATCTGATTTATTTCATTTAATTTGATGTTCTCCAGGTTCATTCATTTTCCACAAATGATTTAATTCCATTCTTGTTTATGGCTGAGTAGAATGAGTAAAATTGTGAAAATATGTGTAGATGCTATTTTCTGGGGATGTCACCTGCCAGCACACAGGACCTTCAGTGTTCAAGCTCAGCCTGCCATTGTGTGAACCAGGGAATGAAGATGCAGGAAGCAAAAGGTCTCATGTGAACCATTTGAGGTCTTCCAAACTGTGACTCTGACTGCGTGTACATTCCACCAAACAGCCTGGTAACATCCAGAGTGTCCATTATTGTCTGCATTGATGACTAACCTGTCTAGTGGGTCTGTTTTCAGTACACTTTTGTTCTCAAGAGAAGAGAGTCAATATGAAGATAAAATCTCCTAATTCTCCAGATGTCAGATGTAGGATTTGGCTCCTTCCCTCAATTCTTTCCTTTTTTGTCCATTCATGAAACTGCCTTTATCCACTTTACATTAGTCCTCTCCTCATGTGGCACCTTTGTATTCATCCTGGCCCTGAGCTCTGGTTGGGGGCACAAAATCTAGAGTCAAAGCAGAACTGGGCCCATTGGCCCCGTGAACTTAATTATTTTATTTATTTATTTATTTACTTTTCAAGGATTCATGTTTCCCATTTTGTGAAGTGGGATTGGCAGTTAGTAATGGTGACACCTAATGATATCAGGAGCCACTGATGTCCATGTACTTGACTATTGTTTTTGAGAATTTTATCCCTGACCTCTTCACTGGCAATAAGAACTCCATGAGAAGAAGCCATGTTTACACCCATCTTGCAGGTCAGGAATGCTCAGCTGTGTCGAGTTAACTTGCTTAAAGTAACACAGCTAGCAAATGGCAGCTTCATTGTTGCTGTGGGAACAGAGGAAAAAAAAATGCACAGATGAGCATGGTAAAGTGTTGGTAGATAATGATCAGGTCATAGAGCAGGAAAATGAGGTACAGGTCCAATGGAAGGCCTGGCTTTAACCAGGATACAGACCTTGAGGAGGTGAGAGCAGAGTCCAGAGTACAGAGTAGAAGGAGGCTTCTCTCCTATTTTAAAGAGGTCAGAGAGTAACACCACAGGAGGCCTGGGCCTGCCTTGCAGGGATGAGGCCAAGTGGGTGGTTCCCAAATTTGACATGAAAAAATGCAGAATATGAGAATTGGGATTGGTGGAAAGCCACAAGCTTCTTGCTGTTGTATGTGCATGTACATAGGCGCATACATGGAGGGATGCCCAGAGAGTTAATAACCTGTGTAAAATTCAAAGAAGTGTTCATATTGGAGTAACAATTGAAAAGACAGAATTATCATTTAAATATATTTTAGTCTGTTTGGACTGCTCTAAGGGAGTACTAGAATCATATAACTTATAAGCAAAAAAAAATTATTTGTGGACTTCTGAAAGTTCATATGTCCAAGATCAAGTTTCCAACAGGTTTATTAACTATTGAGAACCTGCTTTTTTATAGACAGCTCTACTTTGAAGGTTTGTGTCCCCTTGAGTACCTTGGTTGAACTCCTCTCCATTAAGATGATGGTATTAGAATGTGAGTCTTTAGGGAGGTGTTGAGGTCCTGAGGCTGAAGACCTCATCAGTGGAGTTAATGCTCTAATGAACAGTGCTACAGGCTAGCAGGCTTCTTCCTCCACATGATGACACAGCCAGAAGCTTCTACCTCTCAGAAATGTCCTTTCCAAACATTGAATTGCCTTGTGCCTGGACCTTACATACTGTGAAAAATGAGTGTCTGTGGCTTATAAACCACCCAGTCTACCATAAATAATTAAAGCAGCTTGATGAGAGTAAGGAAGTGCACCATCTCTGTCCTCACAGGATAAATTGAGAAGTTTCTTTTCAGCTGTCTTTTAATAAATGACAATAATTCTATTCCATGACTTAATAACCTGCAGGACCCCACCTTTGTCTGACTAGGCTCATGATAAACTACCACAACATTAAAATACATACTCACACAGGGTCTAGGACTGGTCATTTTCACCCAAGTGTGTATAGCCAAGCTTCTGAAACCTGGACCAGAAAGTAACTGTCAAGTCCTCTCTGTGTTCTTGGGCATTAAACTTTCAAAGAATTCTTCAGTGTATATTAATAGTCATATGTATTCACCAGGCTGATCACACTAGATAAGAAGTGGCTGCTGCTCTTGTAAACTCCAGTCTAATGGAGAAAGCATAAAACACATCTTGTCCCTTGCTGTGCTGACACTAAACATTGCATATGAATCCTGTGATCCTTTATTGCCAATTACTGATCAGTAAATGTTACATCACAGCAAGCATTGCTACTTTAGGTAAACATTTTGTTCACATTGGAGAAAAGATCCTGGAAATCATGAAAGCTTAAGAAATTAATTAGTCACAGAATAGTATGGTTCATGTTTGTGTTGTCAGACTCTTACCTGTCTGTTGGGCTTGATTTTTGTCCTTTGATTTAATTCTATGTTTTGAACATGGTTTTTGTTTATGTGGCTCAAATATAAACCCATGTTAAAATACACTGAAGACTCACCTATATTCCATCCCCACTAATCTTTAAACATTGCCCTTCATGAACAACTGATTTAATTGTTTCTAGTATATATTCTTACTGTTTCTTTTTTTTTGGTAGGAGGTAATACCAATAATATGTTATTATGTAAATTTCTTTCTTACCCAAAAGGGAGTGTTCCTGTATATGCTTTCCTCCCCTTATTTTTCACTCAATGAAACAACCTGGAAAACACTCCACATATGCAAAAATCTTAACTTTCCATGAAATTGACGAAAGTTGGAACTCAACAAATGATGGACATTCGGGCTGTTTCTGAATTTCATTACTTAACAATATTTCTGTATTGAATAGCTCTGGGAATCTATTTTATATTCTTGCAAATGTACATTCAATGTTCAGTCCTGCAAGAAATATTGCTTTATCAATGGCTATTTTTATACTTTCAAACAATAAAGCCCAATTCACTGGAGGGTTGCAACATTTTTCTTTCTCCCAGCACGTATACAAGTTCATGCTTTCTGTAGATGCCCCATATACAGAGGCCACATTTTGGATATTCTGTGCATTATCACAATGTGCTTGTACTTTCTTTTTTTTCTGAGAGAACCATTTCCTATTTCTGTTATTTTTTTCTTTTTACATATGATTGATACCATGTCATGGTTACAGAAGAAAACAGCAGTGTCCTACCCAATGCTGAAAACAATAATTTCTTCCCAGTACAAAAATCACCAAGGATACAATGCATTTTGGTATTCTGTGTCTTCCATCAAATTGATCTATGTTATCTAAGTCCTTACACCTATGGCCTGAGAGTTTTAAATATTGTTTATTTATTTTAATGTTCATGTATTAATAGTGATAACATCATTTATTTTTTAGTTAGAGTTTTATCTATTTATTGACTTTTAGAAAGACTGGAGGACATAAGCCTTAGAAAAAAGACTTCCTGGAACACCCCCAATATTTAAAATAAATGCCTTAGAAAGTAATACATTGGTACAATTGTTCAGCATACAGTAGTGAATACAAGATCATGTTTGGTCACATTGATGATGGCAGTAGAAGAGAATGAGAATCAAGCATTCAAAAACATGTAGAATACCCACAAAGAACAAGAAATCACAGGCTCTGATGTGAGAATTGATGGTTGAACTTTGCCAAGCAGGAGCTTCTGGGACTGAAGGTGATGTCATAGAGAACACTCAGTGGGCAGGTGGTACAAAAGGAGAAGCACCCCAAAAAAGCTGTGAAAGTAGATTATTAATTTTTATTTGATGTCATCTCCAAAATTATGAGAAAAAACATCTGTAACTATGAACCCCATAATTATTAGCAAACCTAGATGTATTAGGGCCAAGATACCGATGGTAAAGTTCTTGGGTTAGATCTTGTGCTAGAAAAGGAATGTAAAGTTTCAGAAGAAAATTATGGTGTTAGCTGAAATCTCAAAATAAACTTCAGAGGAAATGTTTCTTTTATTAATAAAATAATATAGTTTGTTGATCTTTTTCATCTTTTTTCATTTTCCATATTAATAGTATATATATTAGGAGAAAATGAAGAAGAAGCCTTTGTTTCTTCATCAATCTCAGCCTATCCTCTTACCAGGGATATATGTGGATTCACCCAAAACACATTTTTCTCACTTCAGTTATCAAGTCCCTCTAATATCCTCCAGGTGCCATTCCAATATTATTACCAAATTATGTCTGGATTATGTAATGGTAGTTGTGCTCCCACTGTACATAGGCTTTCTTATAGATTCAGAATTACCATATATTATCAAAATAGTTCTTGATATAATCTCATCTTGAGGTTTTCTGTGGTAGTGTGTTGCTTTGATTTCATCTTTCTCTTCTTGATTAAGCAGTAGGAACATATTGAAAACTCTACAATTTTCAGTGAATTGAAATGGAAGGATTGCACAAAGGTAAAGAATTGCAACCTTCTCAAAAATGCATCTTAATGTAGTAGGTGTGCACATAGATGCATTTTTAGTGCTGCCTTTTGACATTTATTACAAGAACTAATGCCTTTAATAAATTATCTAATATGACACTGAAAATCATGCCCTCTAGTGATTTTTCTTATATTTGTATTTATAATCTTTTTTTGAGTTAAAGTGTTACCTTGATGCTAAATCTGATCATCGTGTATGACATATAAGGAGTCACATTACATATATTCTAGAGCTATTGTGTATGAAAGAATAACAAGTATCAAATATAGATGGGTTTCTGAAATAAAAAGTCCTCATTAGAAATGCTGGCCATTATGTTTTAATTATGCAATTCCTCATATATGTGATTTAATAAATTTAAATCTTTTCTTTCAATAATGGCTACATATGTTTTTGCTTCAAATTGTTTTCATAATGTTAAAATATTATAGCAATTTGTGTAGAAAGCTCTTTGGCAGTATTTTAGGCCTGTCTTTGAATCCCCAATGTAGCTATCCTCCTTGCATATATGTTATTATTATGACCAGAAAAAAATATCTTAAGTGACCAAAGTCTAGCTATTGAATATCAGTAGAAATATATTATTATTGTCTTCTCCTCAATCATCTGGAATAAAGGATGGTAATTAAAGTCACAGTTCAGATAGACTCAAAGTCATTTCACTGTAATGTTATTAATTAAAGAACAAGAATTTGGCCCAAGCCTAAAAGATGAACTTCCATAAAATCCCAATATTCATCTGCTTGAAGGAAGCAATGTATTTCTTCAGTAAAAAAAAAACACACATAAAATTGATACAGAAAATTTGATGTTAATCTGATAGAATATTTTCTATACAAGGCATGTTGTGCTTTTAGTCAAGTGTCTGAAATAGTAGGTATGTACTTTAAATTGTTTCAAGCCACATATTAAAAAATATCAGGCATCAGGGCTAAGACTGTGGCTCAGTGATATAGTGTTTGCCTAGCACATGTGAGAAACTGTGTTCAATCCTCAACACCATATAAAAAATAAGATAAGAAAATAAAGTGTAAACAAGTTTTGAAAAAAAAATAGCAGTCATCAGAAAACCATGTGGATGAGGCTAAATAGTTCCATGACTCTTTAGACCTTTTAGATATAAAAGACAGGATAGTAAGAAAAACCAAAATAGTAAAACATTTATGAACATAGGATACCATTTTAAAATCTGAGGTGATGTAGATATTTGGTTAAAACATCAAAAAGTTGATTTCTGTTTATTTAAATTTTTAACTGGAATCTACTCTTTGTACTTTGATATGAGACCCATTATTGTAACTCAACATGTGTAAATAGTGTGTAATTATCAGATCAGGGTAATTTTCATCTAATTAAAATTATTATTCTTTGTTTGAAACCTGCAAATTTCTGGCTATTTTGATTTGTTTAAGAAGTTATTATAGAACATAATCACCTTATTGTGCCATAAAACCTAAGAGTTACTTTTTGGTCTTAACTGACTTGGGCACTCCTTACACACAATCTATCTCTTTCTCATTATTATCATAAATCTGTTTCAGTTTCTGTGTAATCAACTTTTTAGCTTTAACACATAAATGCCACATGCAGTATTTGTGGGAAAATAAATGTCATTACTAGGAAAAAAATATTATCCTCAATTAATAATTTTGGAAATTGGCATAATTCTTTGCATTCACTCATTCAGTGTTTTGAACTTGTTTAATATAATAAATCTGGAAAAAGAATAAAAATATATAAATCAAATATCCATGTTTTCAAGATATCATGGGTCACATTTGGTCAATGGGAGTAATTTTTGTGATATCTATTTTTATAAAAATGGCATATGCTAATTCTTAAAAATTTATTTATAATAAGTGAATATATTATATGTATGTTTTTTGATTGTAAGTTTAAATAGATCCATGTTACCATGGAATAAATAACTTTAAAAATTGTATTAGAATTGGCTCAGTGGCACAGGCCTTTCATTCCAGTGGATGTGGAGGCTGAGGCAGGAGTATTGAGAGTCCAAAGCCAGCCTCATTAACTTAGTGAGTTCCTGAGAAATAATTTAATCCTTTATCAAAATAATAAAAAAATTAAGAAAGAAAAGGGGACCCACACACAGTGGCACACACCTGTAATCCCAGTAGCTCAAGAGGCTGAGGCAGAAGGATTAAGAGTTCATAGTCAGTCTCAACAATGGTGATGAACTAAGAAAATTAGTGAGACTCTAAATAAAATACAAAATGAGGCTGGTGATATTGCTCAGTGGTGGAATATCCAAGAGTTCAATCCCAGAAGGGCCAAATCAAATAAATAAACAAAAGGTGCTAGGGATGAGGCTGGGCCTGTGGTTCAGTGGTAGCACAATTGAATTGCATGGCATGTGTGAGGCACTTGGTTTGATTCTCAGAACCACATATAAATAAACAAAATAAAGATCTATCAACAATGAAAAAATATTTAAAAACTGGTGATGTATCTCAGAGGGTAACCACCCAAATGAACTCACCCTGTACCCCTTCTCTATCTGGGATGACCACCCTAACACATATGAAAGAACAATATCTCAGCCTGGCCACCTATCCAGCGTTTCTCCTTTAACAGCCCATGAGGACCCATTCCTCACTTGATGCCCATTCTTTCATGCCACCGTGTGACTATGCACTGAGCCTGAACTAAGCCACCGAGCACAATTGGTTGTTAAGGTCCAGGTCCAGGTATCACTAATTCATTTCACTGGGACCTTATATTTTATAAAATGGGTTTCTAATAATTCAAAATGACAGGTTTAGGGCTGAAAGTTCAGGTCAATAGTACAACGAATGTTTCCCATGTGACTGGCTCTGGGTTCCTGTGCGACGTGACCAGCGTGAGCTTCATGAAAGAAGATTTGGTGCATAAGAAATTGCTAGTGAATTTTAAATTAAAGAGACTCTCATTACCTTTAGCACAGCTGCAAGAGGGCTTCTCCTAGTTCCTGCCTCCAGCCACCTAATATGGTGGTGAGATTTACAGAAGAGACTAGCGAGAGAGTGCCAGGGAGTGAGCTTTTATTGGGGAAAAAAATTCAAGGGAAAATCCCATCCAATGAAGGATAAGGGGGGCAGCATCCCAAGTTCACGGCCGGAAATTGGGTCTTCAGGTCAGTGGCCAGGCACGGCTCAGCACGGACAAGCCCTTGGACTAAGAAATCATGGGGAAGGCTTTTTAACACAGAAATCATGGGGAAGGCTTTTTAAGCACCTCTCACCCAGGCAGGGAGGTAACTCAAATCATGTGTAAGGATGGCCTCCCAGGATCCAATGCAGCATGTAAAAAAAAAAAGTCAGGCAGGCCTGCTGGCACATGCTTATAATCCCAGTGACTATAGAGGCTGAGGCAGGGGGCTCCCAAGTCTAAGGACAGCTTCAGCAATGTAGTGAGGCCCTTAAAATCTTAGAGAGATGCTGTCTGTAAACTATTAAATGGGTTGGGGATGGTTGTTCAGTGCTTAAGCAATCCAGGTTTAGTCCCCACAACCAAAAACAGAACCAAACCCAAACTAAAAGTAAAAAGCAAACTGTATTCCCCAATATTCTTTGCAGGTAGGGATCTGTATAATTCTGTGCTGGCCAATGAGATATCAGTGGAAGAAACTTGGCCTCTAGGTCTTTGTTTTTTCCTTCTTCCCTTTCCCCTGATTGCTATATTGAATAGATTGCAAAATGAAAAACAGAAAGGGTTCTGGGGCATGATGACATAGCTGGATAGCCATAGCAGCCCAGAATACCAACCACTGGGCTTCTTTGACTTTCAAGTAAAAGGAAATCTTTTTCAGTATTTTATGGGTATATTTTTCTAGTAGTGGAAATAGAGATGCATTGATTTTTCTTTTCTTTTTTTTTTACATTCTGTTCATTGTCCTCAGGTACAGGAATAATGTATGCCAAGAGAACCAGCCATCTTTTCCACCAATTATTATTCAGGTCTCTGGGGATGGAAAGAAAGTACAAGACAAAACCTTGACTTTACCTAATTTGAGCCCTTGGGGCAGAGTTAGGCCTGAGTCATCTCCAGGATCTCTCACCTGCCCCAGAATATTCTCAGAGAGTGAGTATCTTTTCTTTTGATGCCAATACTCAAGTCCAAAATCTCAGGGCTCCTATGGCTCTCCTGAGAACTGTTCCACAACAGGCTAACACTGGTCCCAATCTCAATTCCTGCACTGATGGGCCATTGGGAAAGTGATTTTAAGCAAGCCTTACTGTTCCCATTTTTTGAAGTGGCTCTTCTCCAAAAAAGGCTTGAATCTAAATGAACACAGAAGGAAAAAGCCAGGGTCCAAGGACTGAAGATGAAAACTGCCTCCTGAGAAACCTAGGATTAAAAAAAAAATTCAATTAAAGTGAGGTGGCAGGTAAAGTATAGACCTTGACATAAAACAATAGCCTGACAGCAAAATGTCAGATGTGGAAATGGACATATGTGTGAGAATGGAAATGGACATATGTGCTGACTTTTCACAGCCTCCACTATAGGTGAAAATGAATACTAAAATTGCAATATGTAACATAAGAAAAAGGAACAACAATTTTTTTTCTTTTTTTTGTACAAGAGTTTGAATCTAGGGGCACATACTACTGAGCCTCATCTTCAGATTTTTTTAATGTTTTTTTTTTTTTAACTTTTGAGACACATTGTTAAACACAATATGAGTGTATTCTTATATCAAACAAGCACTTTGGTCACAAAATAAATATACCATATTAGCAACTACTTCTCTTTTACTGATTTTTTCCTTAAGTTCAAGTGAAAATGGTTTATTTTCATATTTAATAACTTTTTTATGATTTTTGCCATTATTTAATTTATTTATTTTTATTTTTATATGGTGTTGATGGTATAACCCAGCACTTCGTGTGCATTAGGCAAGCACTCCTCAGTGAGCCACAAACCAAGCCCACATTTAACCCCATTTTAATAAAATTCTTTTCATTCTTTCTACTCACGCTTGAATTTTTATTTACCTTTCAATCTATGTGACTAAAAAGGCCTGAGAAATGATACTACCTAATGTTAATTCTGGTGTTTGGGGCACTGGGTTTTGTCAAGATTCCCACTCTTTGGCCAGTTTTTCAGTATTCTACTGTATATTTTGAATTCTTTATAGGTGCCTTTAGCATTGTTGTAGAACAATGCAAACAGTTTCCCAAAATATGGCACTATTTTTGAAAGGTTTGTGGACATTGAATGACATGATGAGAAAAGCACCTGACATGGTGTGGTTGTGTGATTCTGAAAAGACACAAATTTCATTGTGAGGTCACAAATGGTGTACTTACCTATAATGTCCTTCCATTTGTTCTTTAGCATACTTCAACTCATCCTTCAATACCTACTTTAATGTGAAGAATTCATACTCTCAGCCAATACCTATACCCAGCCAACCAGACCCCTTCTCTGAAGACTAAGAATCTGAGCAGCACCAAAGCAACAGCAGAAAGGCTTCCAGTGTGCTCATATATCTGTGGGTTCCAGGAAAGACTATAAAGGGGTTTGGGGCACTGAGATCATCTGGCAAAACCCAGCTCCTGGTTTTATTGAATTTTGCCATCAGGTTCCCTTGACCTCCCCAGTGTCATCTAGAGCATTTTTTTAAAAGCACCTAGTTCAGTTTCTGCAGCTTGAAACCCAAGTCCCCAACTGCTGCCCTATCTCTACAGCATTGAGTCAGGCTGTCAGAATAAACAATAGTTATACATAAGTCATTATAAAGAAGCTTTTCTTCTGAGACTCAACCTTGAGGAAGATGGCCATTGTCAGACACTTTTGCTCCCCCAATCTGAGATGCCCCAGCTGGCTGGAGAAGAGATCACAGATGACTCTTGTTTGCCAAGTAGCTGTGCCCATCCTGTGCTGAAAGGGTAAGAGAAGGTGCTTAAGGCCACAGAGCTAAAGAAGAGCAGAAGACCATATTCTTTGCAAACATGCTTTTTTAATTCTGGCTGGGCTCTTTCACATATAGAGCAGGGACCTTGCTAGTTGCTTGCCAGTGCCTCTTCTGCATCCATAATACACAGATAGTGTTGAAAACGTTCTCACGTTTATGCAAATAAAGTATTATCATCAGCTGAATTTTGTAAACGGAGATACTGTGACTTAGGTTAGCAGAGTTGTTCAAGGTCAAACATTAAAGATGTGGGGTTCAAAGGTGACCAGAGCCCAAAGGTAATTGTCCATTAGACTCAGTGATGTCACAACCATGGGCATCTCTGCAAGATCCCATTTTTTCATTTCAGATAGAGTTTTCAAGAAGCAGTAGAGAGGCCAGTGACACAGGGAGGCTGGCAGAGAAGTGAACTTGATGGAAAAGTATGGCTAATGAAGAAGAGCAGAGCCATTTTTTATGTTATTGGATGTTGGTGGAATTGGGCCAAACCAGACGGCAAATATTCCAGAGCTGGAGGGAAAAACCTGCAATCCAAGAGTTTTAAATATGTCAGTGGAGGCTGAGCCACATGGACAGAATGCAGAGGATCAAGTGGATGGAGTGGATGTGGCTCTACATAAGAGAGCAGGTGAGGGGCAAGATGTTGGGTGGAACCCATTTAAATAAAGTGGAGAGTACCTAGTGGGGCTTGAATTTGGGGCAGAGCTGGTGAGGCAGAGTCAGGTTGAGTAAGTGGAGCCCACCCAACAGTGGGTGGGGAGGAGACAGGGGAAGCATGTGGGAGGCAGCACCCCCATCCAGCACTCTTTAGGTGAGCACAGCCTAGGAACCAGGAGGCACAGTGGTGCAGAAGCAGAGGGCATGGTACCTGTGTCCAAAGGAGGCAATTGGAGTCAGGTGAGGCATCTGGAAATTCTGTCAGGAGACACTGTGGAGCCAGTGGAGAAGCAGGATCTTTGGTCTCTGAGATAGAAATGTGACCTCAGGGTCTGTTCCATTGGGGGTCTCAGTTTTCACTCTTACACACTGAGGCAATGGAGGGAGGCTGAAAATGCTACAGCACAGCCTTTCTTGGTTCCTACCTCTCATGGGATGCTGTGCACTTTTTTATATTTCAGGTTGATTGGGTTCCATGGGGTTTCTGGAAAAGGTCCTGGGGACATCATCTAAGACACTTTGTTTTGGGGGAACAATAATTTTACTGGCATGTTCACAGAGACTTCTCTTAGTGCCTGCTGTGTACATACTGAGACCTGGAGGTCCAGAGAGGGTAACCCTGTGATGCAGCTATAACTTGCTGGAGCCTAGTTATCATAGCACAGCCCACTTCACTCACTCACTCAGGCACAAAAAGTGTTTTCTAGCACCTATGCAGTGAAAAAAAACATAGATGGGGGAAGAGGCCTTAACCCTTTCCTGGGATGACTTTGGAAAACTCCCTAAATCTGTAAAGTAGAACACGATGTGATCCCTTCCTCTCAGGCTGGCCCAGCTTCATGATTCTCTGAAATGCAGTTTGGCATGGATGGGGCAGAGAATCTATTTTGACAGTATTATCATTTAGGTTTTCTTTGAAACATTTATTTGTTAGTTGTGGACACAATACATTTATTTTATTTTTACGTGATGGTTAGGCTTGAACCCAATGCCTATGTGTAATAGGGGAACACTCTACATCTATTAAAACCACAGCCTTCATTTAGTTTCATATATGGAAACATAACCCCTTGCATTTTAAAATAAAACTATAGTACCAGGCTCTGTTCTAGGCAAAGAGGACACAGACATATACAAAACAGCAAGGAATCTCTGCTCTCATTCTTGCTTCAGACCATTTACCCTGGTCTGAAGCAAAAATTCAGGCACTAAAGAGACTTGAAGTACTGACACCCTTTAGGCATCTGATCTAATGTTCCATCCATGGCAATGTTTTACCTTCTCAATTATTCTAAAGCACACCCCTCACCATATCACTTAGCTGCCCCAATCCTTTTCTACCTGTGAGATAAAGGCCTCTTTAAGGATCCATACCTTGCTGGCTTCTTGAGTTGTATCTCCCCACCCCTCTCTGAGGTTTCAAGAATTCTTGTCTCATCCCTATTTGTTCTTACTGTTCTTCTTAATGTGGGTACTTTCCCATTGTTAGAAGTGCTAACTCCTAATGAGACACTAGACAGCGTCAGAACTCTAGTTTTGACTTTTTTTTTCCAGTGTCCACACAAGTATCTGCCTGCTTATTGGCTGGCTTGATTAAGAAACATTTTAGAAAGCCCTTCAGTATTTGTTTTATAAGCAGCTTTTTAATTTTTTTATATGAATATTCATTAATTGTATGCATGAAGTTAATCATCCAGCTATGAAAGGGAGTAGTACACTAACTATCCAGTGTATGTATGTGTGTGTATGTGTGTGTGTATATGAGTGTGTGTGTGTGTGTGTGTGTATTTTTTTTTCCAAAATTTATTCAGAAGTTCAATATGAGTTTCAATTCAGTCATGGCCTGTTTTTACACCTGTTGTTCCTGGGATGTTTCAGGAGTTCTTCCTAATATTGCAGGTATTTTTCTCTCTTTTCTATGCTGTGGATATTATAAACCATTAAATAGAATAAATATATCTCAGAGATGCCAAGTGTTATCTCACTTGTAGTTGTCCATTGGACATCTCTAGGCCTAAGTAAATATTCAGTGGTTTTTGGCAAAAGCATCTTTTAAGTCCCTCAATATGAGGAGGATTTGTGGCTACTTAGCAGAACTTGTCCCCATGGATATTATTATCAATAGAATATGTGTTATATGATATGATGGCATGACTTGGTAACAGGAATAAAAGTTGCTTAAACTGATTTATTTATTTATAATTATATATTTTATAAACATTTAATGTACATATAATTATATACTTATAAAGCAATAATTTGGAATACATGTATCTCTATTTCACACATATATGTTTATAATATTGTCTTTAGTATAAGCAGGTTTGGGGATGGATTGGTGTGAGTGTAATGGTGAAAAGATCAAGGACAATTGCTGAATTTTTGACTTGAGCACTCTAGGGTAGTAGCTGATACCCAATCCTATATGGAGCAGAAAAACCACATGAGGCTAGTCTCAAAGAAGGCTTTTGTGTTAATGTTTGATTTCTCCTTGATTTCCACATGAACATGTTTGAATGTGAGAGGAGAGGACTGGGAAGAAAATTAATATTTGGAAGGTGAGGGAATGTGCAAAATACTGCAATGAGGTTGAGCATGACCCTAGGTGTGGGTGAAGATATAGAAGTAGAGGGAGCATTTCTCTGAGCTGGGGATACTCCTATATTTAGCATTGGTGAAGAAAATTATATGAAGGAGACAGAGAGTGAGGGCATCCAGTTAAGGAGATAGAAAACCAGGGAAATGTAATGACATGGATTTCTGGAGGAGATGATTTTAAAAAGAAAGGCAGAACCTTTTGTTCTAAAAGCCACTAAAAAGTGAACTACAGGGTGACAAAGGAGGGACCTTGTGATTTGGTGCCATTGTGGTTTCTGATGATTTCAGTGGAGCCCCTGTCCTCAGGTGGTGGGAAGCCAAATGGAAGATTTATGGAAAAATTAAGGTCCGCATAGTGAAGGCAATAGCTGGAGATCATTTTTCTGATTGTGTACAATGAGATAAAGGGAGACTCAGCCAGGTGTTAACATTAATGGCCTCTGAGATGTAGGAAGAGTTTATTTCTGCAAATGTTTGTGGCTGCAGCAATTTTTTTTTCTATTACCATTTTTGCCACCTACACCCTAGAGTTGATTTTTTAGAAGTAATATAGAAGCCCCATAGTGATTTCTGGAGAGTAGGAAGGGTGCTGGGGCAGGGAAATGGATGAAAGTAGAAGATAGATAATTAGATATGATAACTGTGTGCCTTGCATTGAAATATTATGTTCAATTCCATTAACATGTGCAATAAAATTTGTTAATTAAAAATAAATTAAAACTACTTATTCTATTTGATCACTGAAAGGTAGGCACTCAACACTGAGGGAGAGAGTATACTTCTGTTTTGTTTCCTGCTTGTGAAAATGGTTATTGTTAGTCACCTATAAAGAGAACTTATTAAATAATTTTGTAAGGAATAGTATGCATTTGAAATGCCTTGTTCTCAAAGTATAAAGAGGTTATCTGATGGTCACTGAAATATTTGAAGCGCTACATTTCATCCATTGTCAAGGTAGTTCGTGCCAGCTTCATCGTTTGGGAATGTAATATTTTTCTTATCCCTTCACTATTTGTTGCAATCAAGACACTGAATCTGCCCACCCATAAAAGACAAGGATACTAAACTCAACATGCAGGAGGGGATGCTCTTCTCCTGCATTGTTTTGAACTCTTCTATATGAAATATTTGTCTGTTCCCATCACTTATTATCAATGAAGTAAATTATGTTTTATTAGTAAATATATATTCATTTGTTGCTTTCACTTATAATTTACTGATAATGGTTTTTATTTTATTGCTCATATTTTTTCCAGCTTTCAGTCTTTCAGGATCTTTTACTTTAATTCTCATGTCATTTGTCAGGAATCCACATGTGGGACACCTTGGGAGACTCTCCTCTTACTCTTCCTTCTTTTTCTCCTACCATATTCAGGTTCATTTTTTAATTTATCTTACCAGATCCTAGAATCATCATTTTCTCCAGGGAAATATACACATTTTTACTGGTACTTTTAGGGAAACTTGTGTAATTTGTCAGGCCCAAAGCAAAATGAAAACTTTGACTCCCTGTATAAAATCAGGTGACCTCTACAATTGACATCATGCCACAGAAATCTATTTATTTCTTCTGTGATCTCTTCACATGTCATGGTAAATTTTGTCTTTCTTTTAATTGTCCTTATTACAGAATTTTAAATTTTTATCAAGACATCTAACATTCATCTTTATGTATGCCATATCAATTCTATATGCAAACTTATGAGCAAATCACATTGTAGAGCTTACATATAAGTGTTGTGTTCATTAATACCAAAGCAGTGAATGTTACACAGTACCAGTGCAATTGTTTTTACTACAACTTGATAACTGTGAACAATTTCTCCAGCTGGTTTGTTAATGAGTTTGAAAGAACTGGAAGAAAAATGACTGTGGATCACCCTACTTTTCCTTTCCCTTCATATTCTCAGCTGGAGAGGTGGGTTAACACAGTGAAATACCTTGAGTGATAAAGCTGTCTTCTTTCTGTATTTGAATCTAATTCTGGTTGAACATTAAGGTGTGGCCTCCCCGGGTTTCATCATGCTCCCTTTTTTTACTTACTGGTGAATAAGACATGGTCACATTGTACTCAACTCTCTCTTAGCTACCATATTTCCTTGCCTGCTGGAATTTGGGATAATGGGAATGAAAACTCAGTGTTCATGAGGTGGTCAAATGCACTATACCTGCAGGTTACATTTATATGCTGTGTTTATACCTGTGGTCCACTGCCTTCTTGGAATTTACTTATGAAAAATAAGTAGTAGGGTAAAAATCAATAAAAATTATGATAGCAACTGCAGAATATTCAATCAAAAACAGGTCCACCTTGAGCAGTAATCCTGACTGTGTAGGAAGAGCATCATAGGGCTAGACCTCCTTTCTCTGCCTTCTCCCTCCTCCTCTCTCTCCATCATCCTTCTCTCCCTCAGTCCCTTGTATCCTCCCTTCCTCCCTTGCACAATAGTAAGAACACTAAGTAGGATACATGTACTCTGAAAACATATAAGTGAACATTATACAGTAAAGTGTAAGTAAAGTGTAAGTACAGAATTGTGCTGCAAATATCTAGAAGTTATTTATTTTATGCAATTAAAATTTTATATCCATTGAAGAGCAGCACCCCATTTCACCCTAACCACATTTCTTTGCAAACAACATGCTTCTCTCTCTCTCTCTCTCTCTCTCTCTCTCTCTATATATATATATATATATATATATATATATATATATATATATATATGTGTGTGTGTGTGTGTCTAAATTTATATATATATATAAATTTAGACACATGGTCTCATTCAGTTGCTTAGGGCCTGGCTAACTTGATGAGGCTGGTTTTTAACTTGTGTTCCTCCCACCTCAGCTTCTCAAACCACTGGTATTCAAGGTTTGTCCCACTGTACCCAGCTCACTTAATGGATTTTCATAGAAATTATTTTGTGTTTCAGATTTTATACTCTTCTCAGGTGATGTGTAAGTAATTTCTCTCATTCCAACAGTTGAATCTTTTCCCTGTTCATGCTTTACTGTGCTGTGCAGAAGCTGTTGGTTTAATGGAATTATACTTGTCTGTTTATGGTTCTCTTCCCTGTCCTGTTAATGATATATACATGTATCAAAACATCACATGGTACTGTATTAAATACATAAAAATTTATGTGTTTATGTGTCAGCCAAAAAATAAATTTAATTTAAAATTTTAAAACTAGATGTATTACAGAGGGACTCCCATATGAGATTATTAAGGCCAGAAAGAAATTCCATATTGGCTTTGCAAATTTTGTCTTTTAGAGAATTCTGTAAAGCATAACCTATGTCATAATAAATTAAAATGTTTTGTGTATGTGTGTGGGTGTGTGTGTACACACATACATGGAAAACAGTATGAAAACATATATATATATATATATATATATATATATATATATATATATATATATATATATATATTTATTTATGAAAATGTTCATTAAAATTCTATAAAAATGATAGGGTTAGGGCTGTAGCTCAGTGGTAGAGCACTTGACTTGCATGTGTGAGGCACTGAGTTCTATCCTCAGCACCACATAAAAGTAAATAAATAACAATATTGTGTCCATCTACAAGTATACATATATACATACATATATATATAAAACTTTATAAAAAATAAATAAAACCTTATGAACTTAAATAACTTTATAATGATTCACTCATTATTTTGTGAAGAAAATGTTGGTGGCATGAGTGATATACCTTGTTTCAACCCATTTTTTTCACATAATTCTTTATAATAAGTAATATTCTGTATCTTATAATACTTACATTTAGTTGTTGAGAAACAAAAATACCTGCATATTATTTGACTTTTCATTTTAAAGCTATTTTAGCACAAATATCTCCATGTACCTCAAATCTGAAATCTACTCCCAGTAATTACACACATATGTCATCACTGTGAGACACAGAGAATATTACAAACTTTATTTATCAGTTAGCATGTTAGTATATTATAAATAGTCAAACTTAATGTAAATCTTGTTTATATTACCTTAATTCCGTGTAAGATTTCCTTGAGTAGTTTTATCTGTGTATCTTTGTTCTTTGTTTGGTTTTTCTGTTTAATGAAAAAAAATCATACAGGAAAATGATTGTTTAAACTTTTGCTGATATGACCACAGCTATTTTTAAAATACATTCTATTTCCTGTGTTTTATATAAATTTTATTTGAGAAAAGCATCTTACCAATACTTGAACAACATTCTTCCATTTCTAATGTTAGAAGATAGTTATAAATAGGTAAGCTATATGCAGTCACTAATAGAATAAAAGCAGAATAAAATTGTAGAAAAATTATTTAAATGTGAATAATTCAGAATTTAATAATGAAGTAACAACTGCATTCTATTAAATATGGAATAAATTTCTCAAAACTCTATCAAATAAAAAGTTCCAGAAATAAAAGCAAAACTCTCTATGAGTTTGAGAAGTTTTGGGAGAATTTGAGTACTTACAATGCATATTTTCAAAAATGGGCTGTTTATTTTTTTAAATACTATGTATAATTATTTGAATATTGTATACTTCTTCAAATATGTAATGATTAAAATAACTTATATTTATTATTTTTTGGGAACCAAGATTCAAGTAAATTTTTCTTCATCTTAAAGTGGGATACTATAAACAACTCTAATGTCAACTTTGATCATATAAACAACTTCCTAACTTGAAAAATAATTATTAACCCAATAGCTAACAGTGTACCTTCAAACTATTTGAATGTATTTCATCTTATGGTTTAAATCGTGAGTTGGAATCAATCTTTCTATCTTTGTTTTCCTAGCTCTAGTTTATATATGTTTTTATTACCCTCTACTCATCCTTTTATGTTATCTGCTAGTACCTCAAATAACACCCATTATCTATTTCTCCCTTTAGTCTTTGATATAAATTCTCTTTTTATAGTTTTTTCTTCTCTCTTTCTGTCTGTTCTTTTTTGTCTCCCATTTGCCCAATAATTCTTCCTCCTCCCTTTTAGCCCTAACTTAAGGTTTTAGTAAGTTACTAAATTTAAAAACTTATTTTTTGACCTGTTTCAGAATTTATATAAACCTGTGAAACAGGTTTATACCTGAATTTGGGGAACTACAGGAAAAAATTGCAATGAGTGTTTTTGTTTGTTTTTTTCTTATGAAGTTGAATAGAATGAGTCTTGGCTCAGAAGTGATTACAGTAAATAGGACTCAATGGAATCTTTTAAAGTGGTACTGATATTGGTATCAGCAGAGGTCACACATTGACTTAAAATATTGTAATCTGAATATTTATCCAACCCAGGGCTCTTGAGAAAAAGAAGTTCACAAAGTAGTCCTTCACTTAAAAGAAGTCAGAACTATACTGATAGATGAGTAGACATATAAACAATATGAAAAAGCAAGGGGAAAAACATCCCAAAGAGTCCATAATGCTTTAACAGCAGACTTCATTGACACCATAGTGGAAAATATGTCAGAGAAGTACTTTAGAAAGTTCATAGTTAAGCTGTTCGATGAACTAAAAGAAGATGTAAGGAATAAAATCAGAGAGAAATTATAGGAAGTGAAAGATCACTTCAAATAAAGAGGTAGAGATTCTTAAAAAAGAACCAAACAAAAATCCTCAAAACAAAGTAATCAATAAATCAAATTAAAAATCCAATGGAAAGCATCACCAATAGATTAAGCTACTTTGAAGATAGATTTTCAGACCCCAAGGACAGAGTATATAGCTGAAGTCTCTGAAATACAAACTAGAAAATGTGTTATATGTGCACAATGGAGTATTACTCAGCCATAAATAAAAATGAATTTATGGCATTTGCCAGTAAATGGATGGAACTGGAGACTATTATGCTAAGTAAAATGAGCCAGTCCCCAAAAGTCAAAGGTTGAATATGTCCTCTGATATCCAGAAACTAATTCAAAATAAGGGGGGCATTTAAAAAAGAAGAAAGATCAATGGAGTAGACAAAGGGAAATGAAAGGAAGGGAGAAGAAATGGAGGGATGGGCTAGGGAAAGACAGTAGAATGAATCTGATCTAACATTCTTATGTACATATATGAATATAAACATAATCTCACAATCATGCACCTCCACAAGTCACTAACTTAAAAATAAGTAAACTAAAAATAAATGGCAGAAAGATCAGTATAGCAGAGTGAAGGAAACAGGAGGAGGGAGGGTAGGAGGGGAAGGGAAAGTACTGGGGACTGAATTAGAACAAACTATATTCCATGTTTTTATAATTATGTCAGAATGAATCCTATTGTCACATATAATTAAAAAGAATCAATAAAATTTTATAAAATATAAAAAATTTGTTACATTTAAAAAAATAATTAAAATATATTGTTATTATGAGCAAGCATTATTCAAAACATTGTTTAATGCTTCAGAATTATATCCTATTTTCTAGTTTTCATCTTTATAATTAGCCATCCTTTATTTGAAAATTTTAGAAAGACAAAAAATATTCAACTTTCCATCACTTAAATTATTTAAGTAAGTAAAACATTTCCCTATCCCATATATTTAATTCTACTCTATGGGTAATAAGAGACTCTTCCTTTTTCTCTAGATAATTTTATAGTTAAACAAATAAATATGTAGTTATATATCTTCATTTACTTATTTCTTTCACACACATGTGCATGAGTATATTCATGTTGTAAATACTGGAGTAGCATTATATAGACATATGTATGTATATGTATGTAGTAGTCCCCAACTTTGTATCAGTGATTTCTCTTTGAGTGATTTTGACTACCAATGGTCAACAGAGGTCAAAAGATATTAAATGGAAAATTCCAGAATGAAATAATTCATAAGTCTTAAACTCAGAGCAACATGACAAAACTTCTTGTTCTCATCCATTCTGTCCTGGGATGTGAATCCTTGCTTTGTCCAATATATCCATGCTTTGTAGACTACATGCCTGTTAGTCACTTGGTAGCCTTCTCATTATCAGTTTGCTTGTCAAACACTAGCTGTGTTCATGTTCAGGTAACCTTATTTAATGCATAAAATAATCTTTCTCTCTCATTGCAGTGTGATTTCCTTCAGCACAGTGAACTATGCTGTTTCTCTATTCCTGTAGTACAGCATAATAGTACACACTGTCTGACACCCCATGGCTGTCAATAGACTTTCTATCAATATATGGATATTGATAGAAAGATGAAAAATTGACTGTAAGGAAAGAGTGTCAAAATTAGTTCTGTGAAAAATTTACTGTTCATTCACTCTTTGCTCATTGGAGCACGTGGGCCCTTTCTACTCTTCAGACAAAGGAGAATACCCACATCCAGCCTTTGCACTTATTGTCCCCTTAACTTGGTTTATCTTTTTCTGAGACATACACACAGATGTCCTACAATATGTTGACATATTATTTCCTTCCTGAGAACTTTCCTACTTCTGCATGTATGAAGGTCTCTTTGCTCCTCTATCACCTTATTTTGACTATTTTTATGCATATACATCTTACTATGTATCTATTTAATACCTACTTGATATCTGTCTCCCCCCACAAGCCTCATGAAAGTTGGAACTTGTCAGTTCCTCTCACGACTGCCCTTTCTGTGTCTAGAGTTGTGAGTGGCACAGAATAGGTGCCTTATCAATATGGGTTAAATAAATTAGTGAATGATAAATCTGAGTGCTTTCCATTGATAACCTTTAATTTTCATAATTATAGAATTAGCCAGATGACTATTGTCAACTCAAGTCAGAAAACTCAGCTTCTGTCCAGCACACATAACATGAGGCAGTGATTTCCTTACCTTCAGCTTTTTTATTCTAATGGCAACAAAAGAATTTATTGGTAATACAAGAAAAAGGACTCCCACTCCTGTTAACACAGCAGGACCCAGTTCTTGCCAAAGAAGAAAGACGGCCATCAGGATTTGGAAAGTGGCTGACCAGAGGACACTGAGGTTGGCTGTTAAGTCCATGAGCTGCTGGGCATCTGCTGACATCAAGTTGATAATTTTTCCAGTAGAAAACTTTTTGTGAGAAACATTTGATAAATGTAGGGCCTGTAAAAAGAGAAATAAACTATTTTAGAATTCTTTAAGTTATGGGACATCTTGTTATCAAACAATGGTAAGTTTTATTTATCAGTCATTAATATATTTAAGAAAACATGACTTTTAAGTGAGGAATTATAATTTTGATTAAATACATAGTTTTGGAATCAACTGCATAATGGTAGAGAGTAACATCTGGTTCATAAGAAAATAAGGACCCTCTATAACTATTTTCTTTAATTACAAAACTGAAAAAGAAATCTGTTCTGAATATATTGAACTTTCTTCCATTTTGTGCCACCTCCATAAAGCTAAATGTAACTGATAAAAAATACACACATAAATCAATGAATATCTAATGAATACTGGTGAGCAGTATTATTATTAAAGTTGTGAAAAATTAAAAAAAATAATCCCAATTATTAAGATGATTACCATCTAGTTGGGGAACTGTATTCATATATATACATCCACATCGGCCAATTCTAAGTATAAAAGCAACTGGAAAGTGTTATGGAAACAAAGAGGCATAAGATGACTAAAAAGACTTCATGGGGCAGATACATCTTTTCTTCCAAGCCCCAATTCTTATTTTTCACCTGTGTATACTATTTAATATTTGTATAACAAATTCAATATTCCCAAGCAAATTTATTGGTACCATTTTTTTATGAGAAGAATTTTTATTTTTACTTACAGCTGAGAAAATAGAATCAAGGAGAGGACAAGTAAATTACAGAAACTCAGACAGTCATCATTTGGTACCATTTTTAAGGATTCTAGTAGAAATGCATTTATTTAATTCCCACTCACTTAAAATTTTCAGTGAGGTACATAAATAACTAAAAATAGTGAAATATTTGTATTTGCACTGGAAACCAGGCAGAGGCCCATTTACATACCTAATATTTTATGAAATTTTCACTGCATTGATTTAAAAGAAACAAGACTGAGAGTTCAGGCTACCAAGAATAATGGGGTACAAGAAGCAAGCAAAATTTATTTTTTAAGTAAGTTAATAATACAAAAAGAAAGCCCACCTGGCAGGACTCACAGTGAAACTTACCCAACATTGCCTACCTTCAAGCAGAGGGATTAAATGCAAGGTGGGGTTGGGTAGAGGGCCAGAAGGACTGCACAGCCCTGGGACTTTCACAAGGCTCCAGCATCCCCATAGGCTTGGGCTCTATGACTGTCCTCTTTATTAGTCAGTACCAAAAATATCTCCAATCCTGCCCCACAAATTGGAGACATTTTTACTACTGACAATTAAAGAGGACTGTTGTATTCAAGATAACATAAAATGACTATTGCCACATGAGAAGAAAAGGGAAGTCATTATTTACCAGTTAAACTTCCAGTCATATTTATTCCAAATATTGCTTTTTAACTTCCCTCTAGTAAGTTACTGACTAATTTGGACAAGTAAAACACTAGAAATCCAAGCACACTACTCATTTTAATAAGAGCATAATAATTCATAATCTCAATCCATTGATCTTGAATAGAATCCTCCCCCAATTTACAATCATAAACAAATATAGGCTCTTTTTCTCCCTGTTTTTCTCAAATACTCACTTAGTGTTTATGAACATATTAAAAGTTTGTAGTTCAAAATAAGTAAATTATCCAAGGAATCAAAAAATGTCCTGCTCCTGGGAAAATATATTATGATAAACATAAGAAAATAGTTGACTATCTCCTTATTATCTTTGTAGGAAAAAAATAGGATACCCAGCAAAAATGAGTAAGAACATGAAAATTTTCAATATCTGAAGTACAACTATCAAATTTTATAAAAACATAATGGAAGCATCCAAAGTCCAAATAGACTAATACTTTAAAATGGAATTTGTAAAATGTTAGAGAAATTAAAAAACTTTCCCAGAAATTAAAGAAAACATACTTTGAATCACAAAGAACTTGTGTTGATAGTGTATTTTCTCAATACTTTTGTTCATGTTCTATTATTAAATAAATCATATATTTCTAAGTAAATAAGATTAAAAAATAAATATCGAAAGAAAAATATATCAGTGATTATTTATTGGAGTTAGAATAGATGCTATTTTCTCTTTCATATTTTATGTACTTTCTTCAATGAACAAAATAATCTTTAAAAATTAATTTCTGAATAGTGTTCAGCTGCAACTTACATTTTCTTTATCATTTATGTCTTGTATGAGATTTAGTTTGTTTCTACATTTTGGTTATGGTGAATAGTTGTCTAATGAATACAGATATAAATGTGTCTTTGAGATATTGACTTTAATTCTTTAGATATATATATCCAGAAGTAGGAGTCAGATTGCTGGGTGGCACGGCACCTCTTTTTTTGTGGAGGGGAGGGGATACCAGGGATTGAACTCAGGGGCACTCAATCACTGAACCACATCCCCAGCCCTATTTTGTGTTTTAAAGGGTCTCACTGAGTTGCTTAGCAGCTCCATGTTGCTGAGATTGGCTTTGCACTCGAGACCCTCCTGTGTCAGCCTCCTGAACCACTGGGATTACAGGCACAGCTCCTTTTTAAACCTTTGGAAGAATCTTCACATTATTTTCCATACTGCCTGCACCATTTTGCATTTCCACAACAGTGTACCAGGGTTCTGCTTTCCCCATATTTTTGCCAAATCTTGTCTGTATTTTTGCTTTTTGATATTTTGGTAGTAGTCATTTTGGCAGGCATGAAGGAAGGTAATGACATGGTTTTGATTAGTATGTTCTCATGATAAGGAAGATAAGCATTTTAAAATACTGTTTGGGCACTGTGTGTCTTCTTAAAAAAGAAGGAAATATATGACAACATACATGAATTTTGAGGATATTATATGAAATGAAATATATCAAATTCAGAAAGATATGTGTTGATTCCACTTAAATACTGTATCTAAAAGAGTCAGATTCATAAAATCAAAGACTGGTGTGGTGTTTACCAGAGGCAGAAGGGAGGAAAAATTGGGGAATACTTAACAAAGTTTCAGTGTAGTAAGAGGAATAAGTTATAAATATATGCTATGCAATATTATATAGACAGCAATATAATAAATAGGCAAGAAGGATTAATTTTATACTTAAAATAGGTTAAGATGATAGCATTCATATTAAATACTCTGACAAAATTAAATTAAATAATTGTTTTCAGAATATTAAAGAAAAAACTAAAGGGCACCATATAATTTAATGTTATTTGCATGGCATTTCTAACATTAGGAGAACTGATTTTTCTTTCAAGATCTTTTATTGTGACAAATAAACCTTCACATTTCTGTAAGGGACAAAATTCACAGGCCATGAAGGACAATTCAGTTACCATTTATTGCTAAATTATACTATCAAAACTGCCTTTGTGTTACAGGAAACAATTTGAAAGAATACTGCAATAAGCACCACAATTACAGTAGATCGTGCAATATTTCTAGAATTGTCTGGTAGAATTTAATCTAATGAAAAAGAGAAAGTGTCATTGAGATAAAAAGAAAGGATCTCATCTTTAAAATCTAAAATAATTTGAAAAGTCAGGATATTTATAAATATCCTTAAAGTCAAAATTGAAATCAGCCAACATATATTTGTATCATAATTACTTTTTCCTAAGAAAGTTCCTCCAAGTTCCCCAAGTTTTAGGTTTCTAATCCACACACACACACACACACACACACACACACACACACACACAAACACACGAGCATAATTGTGTGGCTCATCTCTTCCAAAACTTCATTTATTCCACCTATTATTACAATAGAAGACAATCCAGATAAACTAGATAGAGTTTCAAGCTTCACAAAACCTTCCTAACTAACTGGAAACATCTTCATTATTGATGAGTTCAATTCACTAATGTTTAATTTTATCCATTTATGATAAAATTTGATTTGCAATTTTACCTCTCCCTTTACTGTTTTTTTGCTGTATTCATTGCCAAGGCTCTTCTTCAAATCTTCAACTACTGCAATATGGTTTTTCTTCTCTCTACCCTCTCTGTTTTAAATCTTTTTGTCTTGAGTATCCCCCTGTGGTTCAATTGCATCCTAAGTTTTTATATAATGCAAGTACATTTTCACAATATAGTCTTCAAGGTTCTTCAATTTTTTTTTCAAGAAACAATCCCTTCTTTCTGTCAATATTTTCTCTCCCCATCATACTATATAGGAAAAGTGTCAATCCAAATTAACTTACTTACCATTTTCTGAGAAAGTCTTATATTGTTTCCATCCTTTTCTCATGTTATTGCTTCATAAAAGACTTTACCTCATGGTATTCAGCCTACAGACCCACATTTGTATATTGATCATGAAACTTTTTCTGACTTTGCTAGCTGGAAGCCATACATATCATGCAAAGCTGAAAGGGTCCTATATTCCCATGATCCTCAATGTAAGCATGAGGCATGAACTTAAAAGTGTAACCTTAACATTTATGGGAATTTGTTCTTCTTCAGTTCCTTTATATGCCAAAAACTATGTCAGGATTCTCTTGACTCAAAGTGCAGGGTTTGGATTGTGGCTCTCCTTCTCTTGACCACCCTTAAATGCAATATCTTTACTTTACAGAGTGCAACTAAATTTTATCAGTTTTCATTGTATTTTATAATTTGTATAAATAAAGTAAGATAAAAACATTAAGCTACCCAGGAAGATATTTTAAACATTGTACTTTCCAAAACGGTAGCAACTAGCCAGGTATGCTTAGCAAATTTAAAGTTAAATTAATTAAAATCAAAAATTCACTTCTTTAGTCATACCAGTCACTTTTCAAATCTTCGACATCCATATGTGACTAGTAGCTACCACATTGCACAGTGTAAATGTAGGACAATTTTAGAAACACAGAAATTTCTATTGGATGGTGCTTAATGAAGGAATATACCCAGAGTGCCCACACTAAGCCCAGGACTAATTGACTCATCATGTCTTTTTCTGAGTCTTTAAGAATTCTCATGGAACATGCACCTATAAACCAAAGAATAAAAAAAATATGAGTTTAGAGACCCATAGATTCTTAAAATGACCAACGTAAGGAGATGCATGTTCTTCACTGAGAACCTAAAAATAACATTCCCTGAACTATATTTCAAACAAAGAATAGTTATGTGAATGACACAGAACAAGTGAGTCCTGACACCTCCACATTTTGTCAAGCAAAGGATCTGAGAGCAGCTTTACTCAACTCTATTAACAAGATCCTGATGAATTAGATGCAGTTTCAAGTTAATATAGGTCATATGGGGTCTGCTAGGACGGTCACTTGAAGATATCTAAATATGAAATAAATCACAATCCCAAAACCTGTAAAGAAGAAAGGTAATTAATCTATTCCAATTAACCCCAAGGAGAGAGATTTGTGTTTCCTACCAAACTTCAGTCACTACAGCAGAATCTACTGAAGAGGCATGATGTACTCCTTTGATTCTTCAGTGATCTTTATTCTTTAACAGTCTCATTGGAGCCATAAGGGATTTCCCTTGGAGTCACTGTTCCCACTTACTTCCACAGACTTTCTGTCCTTGAAATGGACTCATCCAGGATACTTGATTTTTCTTTTTATTTTGGATACTTTGCTTTAATTTCTACTGCACTCCCCTTCAACTAAAGACTATTTTTTCGAGAAATGCTAGGTTCACAGAAAAACTATATCAGAGACACTGTGATATAGTGCCTCTCCCCACACAGCATTAACTCCTCTATTATCAACATTTCTGGAGTAGGACATGAGGTGTGAATGATGAAGACACATTGACACATAATTATCACCAAAGCCCATAGGTTACATTATATTAAAATCTTGTGTTGTGCATGCTATGGGCTAAGACAAATGTGTGACATAGTCACCAGTAGAGTGTCATAAAGAGTAGCTTCATTGCCTAAAACTTTTCTGAGCTCTTCCTTTTATGCTTATAAATCCACCATCTTTTGCTTCTGCTCTTTCAGGGTAATTGATACTTTATGCTTGTAAATCTACTCATAATCCACAACTAAATACTAAGGCTTTAGTCACTGAATAAAATCCTGTTCAGTAGAGAATGTACATCAAAAGACAAGTGGCAGCAGTTAAACAGATCCTAGATTCTTTAGTATCTCTCCTGCATGTTCGAATTCCTCTGTAATTATGATAGGACAGTCTCTCTTGCCCCCAGTTTTAGGCTGAGCTATATAGCTCTGCTACAAGTTTATTTAATATTTATTGACTCAATGGGTCCTGGGTTATTCTAGGATTTCTAAAACACTCTATGTCCCCATTTGACCCAACAGGATGAAATAGCCTATAATGCTTCTTGCTCAGCTCAATCTAAATTCTAATGTTTCCTTCTACTTAACAAGTTCTATAGGTCTCTGAAAGACTCTTTCAAGACTTTGTGTGAAAATTTCCTTAACTATATTCAACTCTTGTAGATTTTCTGCTTACTTAATCTATTTAGTTCCACATACTATGTATGCTAACATTTCTTTCCAATTTCTTGAAGGCTTTTTTGTTCATTAATTTATTCATTCATTTACTGAGCCATCCAGCATTTATAAAAATATTAAAAAAGCATATCTTAGATGATAAGGACACAACAGGCAGATGCAATTTCTGTTCCAGATCTTGAAGCACCCAGAATTTACAGGAGGAGCACAAAGAAAGAACAAAACACAACCGCTGATTGAATAAATGGCTGATAACTAGGGGAAGGAGGAAACTCTTTAATTGTTGATAATTATGATATAAATGAAAGGCTCTGTATAGAAACAAGGTAGTGTTTAAACAGTATTTTCTAAAAAGGACAAATCAAACTTTTAAGTCTGAGGGATGAAACTTAGGATCAAAGAGAAGGAAGCAATTATTGCACAAAGCAGGATGGATTTGTTGCATAAAAAATTGAGCAGTGAAATCAGACAAAAGTAGAAAGAATGATAGTGAAAAGAAGAAATTTTATCAATGCTCAAATATACAATCAGGAAAACATTCAATTCCATTTGCTTTTGAAGGCGGAGTTAAGTGACATAACAGTAGACAAAGAAACCATTTAGTTTCCCAGTTGAAGGCTGTCTAGAAGTTTTCGGGACAATAGGGAGAGGGAGAGAATCCCCTAGGGAAATTAATACAACCAGATTGATGAGTCAGTTCTGTATTGGAGTAAAACAAATGTTCATGTAAAGGACACCTTAAGCACTTTTTAATATATTCCGCTACTTTCCCAGATTCATTATTTTAAAGCATAACAAGAGTGCAATCCACTTAAAATTGGGAAATCCTTGAATATTTTTACCTTTTTGTAGATCAGTCCAGTTACAGCTGTTTTTATTTTTGCTGAGGTAAGCAAGCTAAAATGTTGATACTGCTGAAGGATCAAGGTTTGGGAAAAGGCTACAGCAAAAAGTGCAACTGCATAACCATAGCCAGTCCAGCTGGAATCTGGGCTGTGTTAACAGAAAATGATCATTTGCCTGGATGTCATAAAAATTGAGAAAAGGGAAGAAATGTTAAATACCTGAAATAGTTAAATGCTTGTGAGAGTTAGGTATTAACACCACACACACTCACACACACCCCTGCATGTTCATCCGTTCCTGCTCAATTTGATATCCTTCTCTTTCTTTGTTTTTTAAACTTGTGCTTTAGATGACAAAGTAAATAAAATCATCAATTACTATCACAGGCTTGTGGGTATGAGGTTATTTTCTGGTTTTCATATGGTAATGTCATCAAATAATTAACTCTTCTAATCTGACTTCATCAGAAATGTTGAGACAGATACATTAAAAAGCAAACTTTTTTTTCTTCAAAATGATGCAAATGTAGGAAAACACGAAAATCAGAACTCAAGAAGTGGTATTTTAGGATGAAACACAGATGTCTTATTTATTTGTTTGTTTGTTTGTTTTGGGTAATGGGGATAGAACCCAGAGCCCCTTTACTACTAAGCAACATCCCTATTTCTTTTTATTTTGAAATAGGACCTCAAACTTGTGATCCTTCTTCCTCAGCCTCCTGATTTTCCAGAATCACAGGCATGCACCATCACACCCAGCCACAGACACCTGTATTAAAGACTTGGTTTATGTCTCACCTTTTATTGTTACTTTTATCCATATTCAGATTCTCTCTTCTTTACATTTTCTCATTTTTTCAACTTCGATTGTGGCCAAAACTTAGTCATGATCATTACTGCCAAGGAGATGGTGAAACAGTGGGGATGGTTCTAATCGTAACTATCTTGTAACTATCTTGATTGGCTTTTGTCTTTCAGTTGTAAACATTGATTAAGATTCAGAGTGCCTTATATCCACTGTTGATAACATTTACATGTGGTCTTACCCTGTTTTAGAGCATCTACATGACTGAAGATAATAACTTTAAAAGACTACATATATTCCACATAATTGTGAAAACAACATGGGAGTATAGAATGAGATAGTAAATAAATTAGTACATCATTTATTTTGCAGACCTACAGTTCTTGGTTTATTTAAGTGGTCCCTTCTAAATCATAGGTAAAATGCATAAGATTAGAAGTTTTATAAATATATATTTTTTCATTGTGAATTCTGGAGATACAAAAATGGTCCTTATCATCCAATAGCTATCTTGAGTGAATTTTTAAGTTATATAACCAGAAAAATAAAGCATATGTAATTAGGTAAGATCATATCTGAATACTTCTAAAAGACTAAGGAATTTAAAAACTCACTCTTTATATAGCTTAACAATTAAGGTGGTAAATAAAAATAAATTTCTAAGAGTTGATCTCTTATATTGACACTTTGAACTGCTAGTGGATGTGTTACTCAAATTGCTTTATAAACCAAGGACTTCAAATATTAATGTTATTAAAATCAGCTTTTAGAATTATATATATATATATATATATATATATATATATATATATATATATGTATGTGTGTCTCTAAAACTAATATTAAAACTTCTTGAAAATTATTTGGGGCATTATATATTCTCAGTGACATTATTAAATTATTCCATTTTCCAGAGGGACATACTAATAATAGGACATACTAACAATGGGACATACTAATAATTTCTTAACTGATCTCTATTGGGTGGCATCTACTAGAACAATAAATTATTTTTGCAAAGGCAATTTAACAAAATGCTTTTGGGTCTCTGAATAAGATTCCCTGAAAGAAGAGCTCTATTATTCCTATTATAGACATAGCTCTCATTAACCTTTTGATTTTTTCATAAAAATCAAACAATTAAATGTTTATCACCAGGTACCACACAGATTCTACACATTATTTATGAAATATTAAAAATAATCTGTGCTCCAAATATGGTAAAATCCATAAAACTATTTGTGATATTAGATATAAACATTCATTTTTTTTGTTTGGCTGATGTTAGAATAAATTCCATAAAAAGGGATAAAGAGAAAGTACTATAATCCAAAAAGAAAAACATCTCTTCTACTAGCAAATTAACAAAAGCATTATTTTATATGCTTGGTCACACATATGTGTCATAATCATATGACA
Organism: Callospermophilus lateralis; assembly: GCF_048772815.1. Taxonomy (NCBI): domain Eukaryota; kingdom Metazoa; phylum Chordata; class Mammalia; order Rodentia; family Sciuridae; genus Callospermophilus; species Callospermophilus lateralis. The sequence continues at coordinate 422,886 of NW_027513711.1, forward strand.
GAGTTCCCTTATCTTTAAAAATAGTCCTCTCCATAACTTTTCCTTATGAACAGAAATATATATATATATATATATATATATATATATATATATATATATATATATATCTCAAAACTAGCTCATAAATTCAGCTCTGTTGAGTCTAAATCATGTTCATGCAAACTCATAAAAAACTCATTCTTTCTGATTACCGAGTTGCTCCTCAGTGTAGAAATTTTAAGGTTATTCAGTTACTGTAGAATGAGAATCTCTGGGAAAAGTGTAACTTTGCTGATGTTCATTTATTCAGTGTGCAATTCAGGAAATGTGTTGAGGCTCTATGTCCCAGGTTTATGGCAGCGGCTGAGGAGTGAATAACACCTGGAGGAGCCTGTTGTCTTAACAGGGACAAAGGCTGACTCATTTCATTGCCTAGACAGTGACAAAGGCTGACTCATTTCAATGAAATATTAAAATTTCTGTTTTGCAAGTGTGGTCAATTACGTGTGTTGCAAGAATGTGTCACAAAATTAGAACATTCTCTATCTCACAGACCTTCTTTGATAGTACAAATTTTGGGAGAATACAGAGACACTGACTTGTTATTACACATTATTATTTTAGGAGAAACTGTGGCCATAGTGAGATTCTCTAATGACTTTCTTGAGCAGAAGTCATTGGTAAATGGGAAGAAAGAGATGGAAAACTGGCCATTCCCAGACATCTTAGCCCAGGTGTCTGAGTTAAGAAGGTAGGCAGCTATCTGGGACATTCCAGTACCAGCAAAGAGGGAGAAGAAACAAGGTCACCCAACCAACACTCAGAACCAGGGCACCAGAGTTATTGCAGCTATGTCCAGCTGTTCAAGACACTGATCTGTGAAGTAGAGAAAAGCAAAACTTGCCTGAAGTTCTGACCCTCCAAATTATGAGATTAATAAAACTTCTGTGTTATGTCATTAAGTTTTGACATGGCTGATTTTGCCACATTAGATAACCAAAGCAGGGCAGGAGAGGAAGAAGATGGTGCTAAATGCCTGTGATAAGTAGCTTTCTCTTCACACACAAGGAAACTGTAGGATCACTCTTGGCATATACTGAGGTGAGGAACAAAGATGTGTAAGGAAGACATCTCTTATTGTGTCTGGGGGTGAGTGGTTTAATCCAGGGTGCATTTGGTTTATATTTCTAAATAAAAGGAAGTGAATCAGAGAATTTTAGGGGGATATCATAGGAAAAGTTTTCTGATGGCAATGCACACCTTCTTCTTGGGCTTCCTGATGTGATTCTTTCTTCCTTTTATTTATATTTTTTTTATTTCTTCATTTTTTATTGTTGTATTACAGTTGTATATATTGATGGGATCCACTGTTACATATATGTGTACACGCACACAATATTGACACCATTCTTTCTTGGTTCTCTACTTTCTACACTAGTCATTCCTTCTCAATATCCTCTGATAGATTTCTTCATCTTCACCAACTCTACGCATTGGAATAGCTGATGGCTTTGTCCATGGACATCTTTACTTCTCAACGCTTATGCTAACATAGCCTCATCCAGAACAGTGGCTGGACCCCCACCCCAGTCCAATTCAGAATAATCCCAGTTTAATGACTGGTGCCTCCACCTTTCCCTATTCCTGATTTGTATAGAGAGTTGCTTACTCAACCTTTTAATCTAAATTGCTGTGTCAGGAATACCCAAGACTATTCAATGATTCATTAGGAGAACTTACAGCACTTGACATACAGTCATAAACACAGCTGATTTATGATGGTGAAAGAATACAAAGCAAAATCAGCAATGAGAAAAAATGTGCATGAGTTGAAGTTCAGGGGAAAACAGGCACAAGCTTCTAAAGTTCCTTTTTCTCTTTCAGCAAAATCACAAAGAACACACTTAATTCCCCCAGCAACGAGTGACTGGTGTGAAATATTTTCTGCCAGGCAAATTTGGTGGAAAACCAGTATGTAGGGTGGTTGGCCCAATATTTTTCCTTTTTCTTAATCCATGTCAAAATTATAGACTCCTAGAAGGACAGCAGGTGTTTGGCACAATATCAACAGTTTGGATATAATTGAACCCCTCTCTATCCATTCAGGTCGTGAGAACCCTCTTGAAATCTCAGCTCCAGATGTCAGCCATAGACCACTCCCACAAGCAGGCCTTCTGGAGTGCATAGTCAGACCTGCTATGTCAATTCTTTCTTGCACAGTGGTTAATAGATATTTCAAATTTAGAAAGTCCAAAAGCAAACTGAATTCCCTATTCTAGTCTTTCCTGAGTTTTCATAATACACAGTGACTTCATTACCTTCTGACTTAAGTTAAAAAAAAATACTCTAAAGGCATTCTTGATACCTCTCCTCCTTCCTCAACCTACATTCTAACCATCAGTATGTCCTCTTTTGTCTCCACTACTAAACCAGAGCCAGTCTCTGACCACTTTTTATCACCTTCATCACCACAGCCTATTTGATGCCACCACTCACTTTCGCCTGCATCACATCAATGGACACTTAACTGTTGTTCCTTTGGATCCACTTCCTCTTCCTTACTTGATTCTCCACACAGCAGCCAGAGCGATCACAGAAAAACTTGAGTCTAATCACATTCTGCCCTTGAAATCTTCCAAAGGCCTCTCTTCTAACTCTCTCTATCATCTTTTCACAAGGCCCTTCAAGATCTCCTGACTCACTCTGAGCCTTTCTGACCTTAATCTTATCACTTTTCCTCTCAGCCTTCTTCTGCTCCAATGTCACTTGCCACCTTACAAGCCCTCAAAGATACAAACTATGTCCTTATCTCTTACGTTTTCCCTTTATGTAACCTCAAATTACAACAGATATTGTCTTGGTTAACTTCTTAACTTCTTTCAGGACTTTGCTCAAATGTCACCTTATAACCAATGTCATCTTCAATCACCTTATAAATCAAATAGAAATGTACAATTCCTCATTTGGCTTTGTTTTTTACTTTCCTAAGCACTGATTATTTCTAGATATTGTTTATATTTATTAATTTGTTTATTCTCAAATCATCCTAAGTGTCAGAATGGAACTTTGTTTTGATTTTTTCTATCCTTATAGTCTACCTAGAATAGTGTTTGGCATATAATAGATGCTCAATTAAAATTGGATAAATATGCTCCTGGAAATTATCTGAAATTCAGGTAACTCATGATTAATTATATTTTCATGAATTAAATGACTAAATTGTTTTTAAAAACTCTAACTAGTTTGAAAAACTATGTATCTTCAATGCTAAAATAAAATAACAGGTTAATAATAAATGTTTTCTTATGTTTTCTTCAAATAACTGAAGTAAGGTAATTACTCCTTTAAAAATGTGGTACACAATCAAGGCTTCAAGTTCATTGCCTTTAATCCTTTGTAGGCAGATATTATAGAAATGCTTTAATATAGATATTATAAAAAATCTTTGAGAAAAAATATATACAAAGATATATCTACAAATATGTACATATTAATTAATAGTGATGTATATATATATATATATATATATATATGTGTGTGTGTGTGTGTGTGTGTGTGTATACATCACTACTACATATTATTATTATATATATAATCTGACAAAGTCATTATATATTAGTACCTTGGTTGATAAAGTTGAATTCTCAAAAGACCACAGCTAAAAACAAATACAAAAGCATCTATCACTGCATTTTATAAACATACATTCAAACTATTTTTCAAGAGTTCAATCATTACCCTGGTAGTTTTTACCTATGTGGACTAGGCAAATTAGTTAAACCTATCTGTTTCTATATTATAATCCTAGGTGTAAAAAATACATGCTACTTCCTTGTTGGATGTTGTAAAGGTTAAGTAAGCTAATTAATAGAACTTTCATTTTATGCTTTAACTTGACTTGGTGAAGGAAAACCCAGATAGCTGATAATACAATTTTCCATGAGGGAGTTCCTAGAAGAGATTAGCATTTTAGTTAGTAGACTGATATTGGAAGGCCTAGTGTGTCATCCAGTCAATTGGTGGCCTGGATAAAAAACAAAAATGAGAAAAGGGAAAGTTTGTTTTGTTTTCTGAGTAAGAATTACTATAATTCTCATTTCCTGCCCTTGAGTGTCTTACTTCCAGGTTCTTGGGTCTTTAGATTTGTACTGAATTACACACTGGCTTTCCAGTTTATTGACTTCAGATTGTGGAAATTTCTTGGTTTCCCTAATTTCATGAGCCAATTCTCATAATTAATTCCCCTCTAATAAATCTGTCTGTCTGTCTGTTTGGTCTGTTTCTCCAGACAACTCTGACAATACCATTAATACAAAGATTTTATAGCATCACTTACTACACTGTTGGCCTCAGTAAACGCTGACTATAATATCACAATTTATACTCACATCACAGATAATCCCAATAGAGTGTTCATACAGTAAATAAAATTCATAAAAAAAGAAACTTTCCCTACTCTTTTCTAGGAGAAATTTTATAGTGGAATATTTGCTTAGCATTTACCTGTGAGGAGAAAATAAAGAAAAAAACAATAAGCTTTCAACTTACTTCATTATGATTGGGCTAGTGAAGGACAAAATATCAGCAAACATTTTGAATAAAGCAACTTGAATCAGGGAAGACTTAAATATATTCCACAATGCAGAGAGTAGAGATGGCTTCCTGCTATGGTCCTCTCTATGAAAAGATGCCTATGTAATTAAAGAGAATGGAAACAATGAGAAAATTGGACAGAACTAATATAAGTAAAAGTAAAATATACATACAATATTACTACAAAAATAGCAATGCATTCCAAAGTTAATAAGGCAACAGGGAAAGAATAAATTCAGTTATGTTGAAAATGTGACCCATATCATAACACCTATGCATCTGGAGCAATAGCTGTATTTAGTGAAAAACAGCTTCATTTACTCATCACTTTTTGAAATTATTTCATTAATACTTCCTTATCTCCAAATTACATTTTCTTTTGGGGATGTTAAACAAGGATATATGTGTATATATGTGATGCTATATATGGAATATTTGCCCCACAAACTTGCTGTGGTCACCATGTGACTTACTTTGACCAATAGATGTATACTATAAGATATAGGAACCATTTTGCCACCATGACTGACAAACCAAATATACATAAAGGGAAGAGATGCTGAAAAATTTGAGTATAGAAATTGTGCTTATGAAAATGGTTTGTAACTGCAAATAATTTAGGGGATTTTTGTATTAATAACAATAATATCTCACATTTAGAAACATCTTTATCTAGCTTTACATAGTAGTCAACTTCTTGAGTAATTAATAAAATTTAATAATTAATTGCCCTTACCTTTTGCCTGTCTTGATTCCTTAAAACTTCCTTCCTCCATTGCTTTTCAAAGATGGGACACACAATGTAGGGAGAATCACTTTCATTTAGTTCAAAAAGATCCTCTCTTTCCAAAGGTTTCTTATAGCCTAAAATAATTATTCTAAAAATAAAATGGTAAGGCAAGTAATTCAGCATAATCAATAATTAATTTAAATAATTTTACATGCATTTATTTTACTCCTTGGTTATAAATTGCTTTATTGATTAGGATAGAATGACCAGATTGTATATTTTAAAATTCGTACAACTTTATTACAGAGTTAATGATGTATTACAATTATTTGTAGCTTTTAAAATGCCTATTTAGACATTCAATAATTTAGTGAAACACCAACTTCATTACTCATCTTACATTTGGAAAACGTACTACTCATGTATCTTACCTCCTTTACTGAAATATTACAGTTAAGTTATTCATCCACTTATTCAAGAACCCACATTTGCTTTTTAGGCTTGTGCAGAGGAGAAATGGATCCACCCTTTGCGTTTGCAACTTTTTGCTATTCTATTGGAAATTTATTTGCTTTTTGTGATTTGACTGTGGAGATTTTCCAACAATATGTAGAATATCTGTCCTTAGCCCATAAACTTTGACCTTGACTATATGATTTACTCTGATTGGGAGAATACCTGCCAATGTGAGAGTGCCATTTTTGTGTTGACACCTGAAGATGGCAAGTTTCTGCAAACCTCTTAGAGTTTGCATCCCCCTTCCTTCAAAGGGCTCAAGGTGCACAGTAAACGATTCTGTGAGAACAGTGTGTCTAAATTGAAAGACAGTCAAACATGCACAATCTAATCAGACCACAAAACTTTTTGTGGGAAATGATGAACTGCACATTCCCTCAGCAATCCTTCTGTTCTACCATCTTCCTGCTAATGGAAATCTTACATTATTCAGTTGAAAGTCTCATGAACTCGGGGACAGCCCATATTCCAGTAGCTGAATTATGGATTATGGTTGGTCTAAAGCAGTCCTGGAAATCCCATTACACTTTACTTGGGGTTAGGAACATAGCTAAGTAGTTATGGCTAATTATACTGAAACAAAGATATGCTGGGGAGAAATTTTGATTTCAAAAGAAACTATAAAACTTGAAGCAGAGAAATATTTTGCTACCCCTTTCCTTCTGCTTACTCTTGTTCACATACTGAAGAAATGATGTTCTGATATAGAAATTACTATGGTTTGGATGTCTTCTCCAAAACTTATCTGGAAATGTAATTGCCATTGTAATGGCATTAAGAGGGAGACCTTTAAGAGGTGGTGAGTCAATGTGGATTAAGCCATCCTCATGAAAAGGATCAACTAGTTGGAGGGGTAAAGTGACTGAGGGAGGGAGTGGACAATAGGGTGAGATCTACTGATTTCCTGTCACCTGTTTGTTCATTTGCTTTTCACCAAGCCTATGCAGCATGGAAACACTAACAGCACAAAGGCCATGCTTGGAATCTCCCAGCTTTCACCACTCTGAGAAGTTAATTTCTCCCCTAAGAATTTATGCATATCATATTTCATACATTTGATTCAAGTGGGTTATGAACTCCCATTTTTACCCCATATACAGATTGCAGAATCATATGGGTTACACCTCCACGTTTTTACATAGTGCCATACTAGTGACTGTTGTATTCAAGAGCTTTGTAATGTTTTGAACAACCAATAAAAAAAAAAAAGTAACCTAACTCTTCCACAAGTTCAGCATTAGGGCTTATTATTCAATCATGTTGATAAACCTTCAGTCCCTATGTACAAATTTAAATAATTAAACTATATTTTAAAGTGAAAAAAAAGGGAAAAAAATTTGTGCAGTCTGAGGTATTTGGTTACAGAACTAGGAAGTGGACTAAGATGCTACCTTTGCCATCAGAGGTGAAAAGCCAATGAGAAGCATGGAAAGTGGGAAGACAGGAAATGCCGGGGCCTTTCATAGCACTTTTGAGGTAGCTCACCAGCATGTTCCATGTCTTTCTCTCACTAACATAAGAAAATAAATACAATTAACCCTTGTTGAATGATGAGACACATTCCCAGAGATATGCTATTAGGCAATTTTGTTGTGCAAACATCAACAGGTGTCATTAATGGAACCTAGATGGCATAGGTCAGTCACTTGGCATGGCTTTTTTATGCAATCAGGAGCCATGGTAAACCTGAGATGTACTAGGGTGTTGATGGCATATCCCAGAAGATAGTTTTACAGTGCATTTTTTTTTTTAGTAAACAGAAGGCATACACTCTAAAATAATGATAAAAGTATAATACAGTAAACATTTAAAGCAGTAACAGAGGTGATTATTATTATTATTATTATTATTATTATTATTATTTTTATAAAGTATTAGGTACTATATATAATCAGATGTGATATACTTTTACACAAGTGGCAGTGCAGTGGGGTAGTTTACACCAACAATGCCACAAACACAAAAGTGAGTAATGCACTCTCATGACGTTGTGACCAAAATGTCATTATGTCAACTCATAGTCATGTCTGTACTTGTTTAAGCTATTATTATTTGACTGTTCTGTTACTTAAATCCAAACACAATCTTCAGTGTTAGAATTCAGATATATTCTGTGAGCTTCGTGATGTGACTTGCACAGTAAAAAAATAAATAAATAAACTCATTTATATCTAATCCTTCCAACTCTCTAGCCTCAGTTCCTTCAATTATAAAATACATTAGACCAAGAAACCATAGCCAAGTATTATACTACTCCAACTGGGTCTACTTCATTTTCATTGATATGAAAAATCTCAACCAATTGACGCTGGGATGAATGTAAACCCTGTGGTAACTGGATTCTCCACTGGATTCAATTTTACTTTTATTGTAATACATAGTAGCATACTACAATCCTTATTTAACAAAAAGGCCCAAATGTAATAAGAAAGTACCATCAGTAATCATGTTTCTGTTGGCTCAGATATGCTGGACATTTTCCTGAAGTGCACTTTTAAAAACATATTAAGCAATAAACTCCTTTCATGTCATATTAAGTCCTTTTATTCCATTGCATAAAATAAATATTCATTTTCAAAATAAGATCACATTGATTTTTCAGAAAAGCATTTTTAATAACATTTACTACCTCAGCATTTTGAGATAGAACTGTGCAAAACTCAGCGGTTTTGGTTCAGGGATAAGTGACCCCTAGCTTTCATGCTGAGTCTCCAAATAATGCAGTATCTAGAAGTGACACTTCAGCTGAATTTATTGTGATTTTCATGGCTCTATAATTTAGCTACCTTGACTTCCTTTTTCCCAGGTGTGTGCTCCCTCCCCATCTTTTGTTCTCTGTGATAAACTTTTAAGACTCTGATCACATGGGGCAGTCTTATATTCCCATTTAAGAGTTTGGAAAAATAGGAAGTGTACAAGTGGTATTTCTTTATATTAAATGTTGAGGGAGCTTTTTGGGAAGCAACTAGAATCAATAGTTGACCTTCTCCAAGACTGAAATGTTGCATTTGCTGGATCCTATCAACTTGTGGTCCTTCTTCTCAAAGAAATTATCAGATTCCAATGTGCATCTAGTATTTGTTAGAATAATTTTTCTCTTCAAAGCGTATTTTTTTTCAGTTCACTTAATCCACACAACTCTTTAAACTAGGCAGGGCAGTATTCATTTCAATTTTTACAGGTGGTTAAACACCATGAACTCTAGGGACAGGTTGCAGTTTTTTCTATGTGAAATAAATTAATGCTACTTTAACAAAAGGCAGACAGTTGCTTCAAAATGTGATAACATCACTCCATTTTTAATTTTGTCATCATAGACAGAATTTTGAACATATGTAATATTAACAAGTGTCAATTAATTAGAAAGATGGGGCAAAATATAATTTTGTAGATGAATAAATTTAAATACTTGCAAAACAAGAACAGAGAGCATTTTCATTTATATTACTATTAGTCACCTTTTAAAGATTTCTGGGAAGGGATGATTGTCCCTTTTTTTGAGTAGATAAGAAAAGGAATGAATCAATCTGTCCAAAAATCATTGACTGAAATAAAGCCAGTTAATGTATACATTTTATTAATGTGTGAATAAGAGGTAGGACATATTGGAGAATGTATGCCTAGTTAAAATAATGACCCAACTGTGACCCATAAAAACATTAACTAGATTTTTCCACATATATCAAGGGGATTATTCCATGACCATGATCATTATAGACTAAAGACAGATTATATTTTCTAATAAAGGCTTGGTAATTATTTGATCATCAAAATGATCTAGATTGCTATTACCTTAGGAATTAAGACTCATAAGCATATTATTTCCTAAGTAATGTATTGTCTGAGCTCATTTTTAATAGAATTATTCATATAAATTTGGGCAAAGTTGGCCTATGAAATAATTTCTGACTTTATTTTACAACTGAAAACCAGACACAAGAATATAATTAAACAATGATTTCAGAGGGACATTCTCTTAAACAGTAGATCTTTTGTTTAAATTTTAAATGTATTTATTTATTTTAATTTGTTATACATGACAGCAGAATGTCCTTCAATTTATAGTACACATATAGAGCACAATTTTTCTTGTCTCTGGATGTTCACAAAGTGGAGACACATCATTCATGTCTTCATACATGTACTTAGTTAGGGTAGTGATGTCCATCTCACCCACCATCTTTCTTCCCCCCATACCCACTTTCTTCCTCTCCCTTGCCCTTGAACTATTTAAAGTTCCTCCATTCCTCCCATGCAGCCACCCTACACACATCAGAATATGGATCAGCATTCACATATCAGAGAAAACATTCAGAATATTAGCATAATATTCTCCAACTCCATCCATTTACATTCAAATGCCATGATTTTATTCTTCTTTAATGCTGAGTATTATTTCATTGAGCATATAAACCACAATTTCTTTACCGATTCATCTACTGAAGGGCATCTAGGTTGGTTCCACAGTTTAGCTACTGTGCATTGTGCTGCAATAAATACAGACACGGCTACATAAGTGTTTTTAAGTCCTTTGAGTATAACCCAAGGAGTGGGATAGCTGGGTCAAATGGTGGTTTCATTCCAAGTTTTCCAAAGAATCTCCATACTGCTTTTCAGATTGCTTGCACTAATTTGCAGTCCACCAGCAATATATAAGTGTGCCTTTTCCCTTACATCCTTGCCACCACTTATTGTTGTTTGTATTCTTAATAGCTGCCATTCTGACTGGCATGAGATGAAATCTTAGAGTAGTTTTGATTTGCATTTCTCTAATTGCTAGAGATGCTGAACATTTTTTCATGTCTTTGTTGGTCGAGTGTATATCATATTCTAAGAAGTATCTGTTCAAATCTTTGGCCCATTTACTGATTGGGTTGTTATTATTAATTTTATTATTATTATTATTTTGGTGTTAAATTTTTGAAGTTTTTTTTTAATATATCCTGGAGATTAGTGATCTATCTGATGTGCATGTGGTAAAAATTTGCTCCCAAGATGAAGGCTCTCTATTCACATCTCAGATTATTTTTTTTTGTTGTTGTTTATTTTTGCTGAGAAGAAACTTTTCAGTTTGAATTCATTCCATTTATTGATTCTTGATTTTATTTCTTGTGCTATAGGAGTCTTTCTTATTAAGAAACTCAGTGTATAATCCAACACGATGAAGTTTGGGGCCAACTTTTTCTTCAATTAGGTGCAGGATGTCTGGTTTAATTCCTAGGTCCCTGATCCACTCTGAGTTGAGTTTTGTGCATGTGAGAAAAAGGGGCCATTTTGCTGCATATGGTTTTTCAGTTTTCCAAGCAACATTTGTTAAAGAAGCTATCTTTTCTCTAGTATGCTTTTGGTACCTTTGTCTAATATGAGATAACTGTATTTATGTGAATTTTTCTCTGTGTCCTCTATTCTGTACCATTGGTCTACAAGTTTATTTTGGTGCAAATACCATGTCGTTTTTGTTACTATTGCTCTGTAGTATAGTTTAAGGTTTGGTATTGTGATGCCTTCTGCTTCATTCTTCTTGCTAAGGATTGCTTTAGCTATTCTGAGTCTCCCATTAAACAATAGTTATTTTTCAACTGCAATTGTCTAACCATCAAATAAAAAATCAAGCCAGCGACATTTCCAAATAATAGCATACTATAAAAATATTTTGTATTTACTTCTGTTATGCTAAATTTAAATAAAATAAATATGATAGTCAGCAATTATAGCATGTTGGTATGTTTACTTAACTTAAGATATGGATTTCAAAATATTAGGATTTACAAAAATGTCATGCTTAAACTTAATTTCAGTTTCTTGCTTTAGGAATCCTAAAATGGTATTCACAAAGTTAAATATTACATACAATTTTATAGTTTGGTAATAAAACATTAAATCCATATTTGACTGAAATTAATTTAATCTGTACAATTTAAATTCTTTGATATCTACAATTTTAAAATGACCCCAATTTTTTAAAACCACAATAAATAGTACTCTTTCTCTCAATTCACAGATGTAACAGAATCCAGGTTTGGAAAACATTTATATACATATGTGAATTTGAAAAGTCAAAAATCATTAACTGTAAATAGCACATATTACTATAATTTCTACCTAATTGTTTTTCTTCCTAATATGTAGTTTAATTGTATTAGTATAAAATTTTTGCCAAACTCTTTAAATGGTTCCTAGGTTGATATAACTTGGAATTCTTACCATAATTCAGTTTTGTCTACCTGGAATTTGCCCTTAAGTATATACATTTTCTACTTAACCTGATTTAAAAAAAAAGACTAATCTTAAGGTTGATAAATTTAAGGAAGAATATCCTGTATTTATTTTAATTTACTCCCTTTTTAATATTTAGCTCTATTGAACATTTTGTTTTATTATTTTTTTTTTAATGGTGGTGGGGATTGAACACAGGGCCTTATGCATGCTAAGCACATGTTCTACCACTGAGCTACATCTGCTTATCTTTCTCCTTTTTTGATAGCTCTTTTTTCTTAATTGCTAATCATATTTCTGTCCTTGGATATTCCTCTTACATTGTGAATACCTGCATATAGTTTCCTTTGTAGACTGACTATAACTCCTCTCTTCATTTAAAAATGAAGGATTCCCAACAGACGATCTGTATTCAGAGGATTTTCTTTCTTGATAGTCATATTCATACCAATGGTTTTAGCGACTGACCTATAATAACAAGTGACTCCCAAATCCATACTAGAGACCACATATCCAAACACCTGTTTAAATGATGCTTCTCATGCATCTCAGAGTAAAACTTCCCCCATCTGAGCCTACTTTTTTTTTCCCCAACCACACTGGAACCTCACAGTTACCTGAACTAGAAATTGGCATTTAACCTACACTTTTCCCAGTCCTTCAATAATCTCATCCAATCCACACTTTTCTAAATAAATCTTCTAAATACTTTCTTCCTTTTTATCACCTTTATCATTATCTTATTTCAAAATGTGACCATAAATCTCCCAGGACACCCAAAGACACTCTTTATAAATTTCCCTGTCTCCATTTCTATCTCTTATACACCTTGTCTACAAAATTGCAAAGGTGATGTTCTAAAATGCAAATATGATCACATCACTCTTCTGTTATGATTCTCCAGTGTCTTTTCATTCCCTTCACAATGTTCTAAAGAAAGTCTCATGATCTCTCCCTTGGGTTAGTCTTATGCCACTCTAATGTCCTGCAAGGTGTGAAGGGGCAGTTCTCTCTTCTTTCTGTGGCTTGCATGTGGCAACTTGGAATGCAACCTGATTCACTCCTACACATCTTTAAATATTGAATTAAGGTACATGTACTCATGAAACATTTCAAAGCAGTGCAAAATTTTTTAGATGACTCTACTGAAAATTTGTTTCTTAACCTTATTTATGTTGCTTTTTTTGATACATCTTTGTTACCTTTTGATAATTGATGATTTACTTTTTAACCTTTCTAATTCTGATATGAATTCCAAGAAAGGAAAAAATAAATTATTTATCCCTATATTTTTAAAGGTTAGCAGAGTTCAGATCATCTAGTGTTCAATCAATTATTTTAAGGATTCATCTACTCTTGAGAAAATATTTGTAGATAAAAATTGAGCAGTTTTGTTTTACTAAGCAGGGTTAATGAAGTTAACAAGGTAAATTTAATTTCATATTATCAGAAACTTTCTCTTAAGAGTGAGAAAGAAATATACTTCTAAAAAAGCTTCTGAATTTATAAAATAAGAAAGTCAACACTTCTCATTTGATTTCATTTCTGTGTTAAAGTCAGAGATCATACTGGTGTCCCTAAAAGAACTTCTGAGCTCTCATTGTACTATATAGCTTAATTATTCCTTGAGATAAAGCATAGTATTTTACAGAAATAAGTTCTTGTATATGTACGTGTATGAATTTTTATAGTAGAATATATAAGCATATATGAAACCACTCCTAGTAAAGAGTAGAAAGACATACGTGGGAAAAAAAGAGAATAAAACATGAACTCAAAAGAAACTGACTTATAACACATACTTGATACTACCTGGGTACCAATCCAATGAACAAATTCCACACACATGCACACACATATACATACATATACACACACATACATATGTAATGTATATGTATATATGTGTGTGTATTACATTTACTTGATGTTAAGAAAAAGTTTCTTTTTCCTTTCCCTTCTAAGTGCTCACAGACACAATTCCTAAAAAGAGATAGCCTTATTGTCATTACCTATGATTTCTGTGTAATAGGTGACATGAAAAGAAAGTCTTTACAATAACATATTGTAAATATATTCATACTTAAAATAAAGGAATAGCATTCCAGTGTCTTTTCCCTTGGAATTGTTCTTATTTCCACATGCTGCAAATAAGTAAGTATAATTCTTACCTGCTAAACCAGGAGTATGTCACTTTACTGAAAAATGAAGCACTTTTCTCTGGACTGCATTTCTAAAATGAAAAACATAACAAGCACATACTTAATGCCTTTAGTTTTCATTTGGAATTCAGGTTGTATAAGCTTTACCTGTAATATTTGAGATCAGAAGTATTTTGGATTTTTTTTTAAGGTTTTGGAATGTTTTCATAGACCTAATGAGATATCTTAGGATGTGACCCAAATCTAAATTTGAAGTTCTTTTATGTTTTATGTATACCTTATACATATATCCTGAAGGTAATTTTACACATTGCTTTTAGTATGCCTGCATTTTGACTGCAGTATATTCCAGGAAGTCAGGTGTGAAATTTTCCACTTGTGGCATCAAATTGGTGCTAAAAAAAGTTCCATATTTTGGAGTATTTCAGATTTTAGACTGTTGAATTAAGGAAGCTCAGCCTGTATCTTGGTCAGTAGGTGGAAGAGTAAACATTAAAAGTTGGGCTGGGGATGTGGCTCAAGTGGTAGCGTGCTCGCCTGGCATGCGTGCGGCCCAGGTTCGATCCTCAACACCACATACAAACAAAGATGTTGTGTCCGCCGAAAACTAAAAAATAAATATTGGAAATTCTCTCTCTCTCTCTCTCTCTCTCTCTCTCCCTCTCTCACTCTCTCTTTAAAAAAAACATTAAAAGTTATTTTACTAACAGTTAAAGATATATTGATTTCATAATCTTCAAGGAGTACAGTTAAGCGAATATATTCCTGGGTGATTATGGAGTAAAGGAATTTTAAGATTTTCACCAACATTATGACCATTTACATATCAGTAAATGATGTTGGAATAGATGATAATTTCTAAAACTTACTCTTCTCTCTGTATATGTCCATATACATGTATATAATAGCATGCACAATAATATATACTTATGATAGTTATGTATGTATGAACATATATACCTACATACTTTGACTTATACACATATTTTTAAATTGTTAAATTAAAGATAGTTGTCAGGCTGAAGTTGTGGCTCAGTGCTACAGCACTTGTCTAGCATGCCTGAGGCATTGGGTTCACTTCTCAGCACCACATATAAAAATAAATAAAATAAAGGTCCATCAACAACTAAAACAATTTTTTTAAATATAGTTTTCAGTTTTTCTGAAGACCAGAAAAAAGACAATAGGTATTTGGTATACTTCTGTATAAGTACTTAATTACATATTTTTATAATGGCATTCACAATCATGTAATTATCACAATAACATATTATTTTAAAGTTAAAACATTTCCCTAAAATTTTTCTCATTAACTTAGTCGATTCAATGAAGAGAAGAGAGAGTTTAAAAAGGAGGCTTTCAAAATTGACTTTTTTTTTTAATTTTTAGAGTCAGCATCCATCTGTATTTCAAAAAGTAAATCTGATCAATCCCTAACTTAAATTTGATTCTTAAAAATTGTCCCATGTTTAACAACTTTTGCATTGATCCTCTCTAACCCAGTTTGGATTTCATACTTAATCAAAGTGTTTACCATATTTTAAAAATTCTGAACCTAAAAGAGAGAAAAGAAAAAATTTCATCCCATACAGCAAGATGTCCTGAGCATGAAGGTAAAATATGATATTTAACTTTAAATCTATTTTCTGCATTATAGTAAATGATAAAAGTCATTTATATAAAACTTTTCCAAATGGAAAAGTTTATAATGATGATTATAAAACATTAATCACAATTTTGGCCCCAAACAAAGACTCAATAAGATGAGTTATAATATTGCCATCACTGTTTTGATTAACTATATTATTTAAAAAACAAATACACAAGTTATTGGGGAAATATTGTTAAAATTCTCCAATTAACCTGGAATTCAACTTTTGTGACATATATCCAAGTGTCAGAGGGTGTTATCAATTTGATAATTCACTGTCAATGAAAGGATCTCTTCCACCTCCCAAACAGGTACATGTCTGGCACATTGTAAATGGCTAATAATTCTTTGCAGCTTTTTCCACCGAGTAGATCTTATTTCCCATCTGTTGAGTCTTGACAATGTTGCTTTGATCATGAAAATGCCATGGGAGCAACATTGAAAAAGCTCTAATTCTAAACTCAAAACCTTACCACATCTGTTTTTGGCCAAGACCTTAAAAACTGTCAGGCACATGAGTAAAGAGGGACTGCATTATCCAGGCATCAGTTGAGCTGCTAACTGATTATAGATGAGTAGGAGCTCAGCAGGTATCAGTGAAGCTGACTCAAGTCAGGACACAGCCCAGTGGATCCAGAAAGTCATCAGCTAAGTATAATGGGTTGTGTTTTAAGCACCTAAGTCTTACAAAGCTACACAGAAAGTTTCTTTAGAAGACCAGAACTCAGCATTTGACTTAACATTTCCCTTAGAATAATTTTCCAGGTAGTATCTTATATGAGGTCCACTGATTATTCTGGTAAACAGCCTCCTTAAGTGTGGACCTGGCATCTTATACTGAATTTATCATAGGAAAAGTCCTAGTATATTTTATGTCTGAGAAGGAATAGCAGCCAGGTTAAAAAAATAATGGTGAAGATGCTTAATTCTAACAAAGCATCAAAGATATATAAATAATTTTTCAAGGAATAGTTAGTTACTGAATTCTTACTGTAGATTTTACTGATTTTATTATTTAAATATCAATACATTGCAACTTGTATATAGAAAAATAGAATATATAGAACATGTTTGTATTTTTCTATATAGAAACATGTGGGATTACACTTCAATTTTCTCCATTAAAGATTTTTTAGTCCTTCTAATTTATCCCTTCTTACTCACACATGTCTAGTCTCCAGATCTGCTTGACCCCAATTTGTGTCTCTTTGCCTTTGTCTTATTAAGCTTGCACAGGCCTTTGTCTTCTAAGTCTTTTTTGTTTTCCATTGTACTTTTCTATCACTGGATTTACAGTAGGCATTTTATAAACATAACACTGTTGACTTAATGGCAATTTTCACTTGACTAGAGGCACTATTATTTCTGGATTATGGAAGAGAAGCAAGAGTATGCTATAGTTTGAATCTTGAATGTCCTTTTAAGGTCTGTTCAGAGGTAATGAAAATCTTAAAGAGTTAGGGCCTAATCAAAGGTCTTAGATCACTTAAGGGCATACCCTTGACACAAATAATGGAACCCAACTTTTTCCTCTTTGTCTCCTTTGCAGGAAGTCATGAGGTAAAAGGACATCCTCCTTCACATGCTTCCTCCATGATGTCCTGTGCTGCTATATACTCAAAAGCAAAAGAGCCAGTCATAGAAAGAAACCTCCCAAATCCTGAGCCTCTTTTTAAAAGTTTCTTGAGATCAGGAATTTGTTACACTCCTGGAAAGCTGATATACACAAATTATTTAGACCACTGTGCCACAGCATAGCCAGGATCCAGCACTAGGTAAAATGTCTACTCATCTTCTTTGTGAGATGTGGCCTCACAAAGATAGGGTTTGTGTGACTTATTGGTAGGTTTAATATCTCATATCCCCTAATTTCCTTTGAGGGTGTTGTACAAAGGATCTAAAAGTAGAGAAAGTTGTGGGAAAGTGGAAGTATAGACTCATAGTGAAGGGAAAGCATTTAGAAATCAAAAAGAGGTATATTTTTAATAACTTACTATGTATCAGATTCTATACAAAATGTTCTCTCTCATTAAATACAAAATACCTTTGTGGTGGAAACATGTTTCTGATTGCCATGTTTTTAGACAAGGAAAATAACACACAGAGGGCAAAAAACTGGCGCAAGACCTTTTAAAAATTTAACAAACTAGATTTAATTTAGATAGTCCATTCTGTCTTCTATTCCTACATTCTACACTCTCAACTCTGTACCTGTCACAATACTGCTTTCTATGACTTCGGCCTTTGCTCCTGCCCATGTTGTTCCACTCACCTCCCCTTGCACTTCAGTCCTGTTCAGGATTTACTTACTGCCTTTGCTTTTCCTCTTCTATTTTTGGGGGGGTGGGTGGGTAAGGGGGTGGTACCAGGGATTGAACTCAGGAGTTCTCAACCACTGAGCCACATCCCCAGCCCTACTTTGTATTTTTATTTAGAGACAAGGTATCACTGAGATGCTTAGCACCTGGATATTGCTGAGGCTGGCTTTGAACTTGGGCTCTTCCTGTCTCAGCCTCCCAAGCTACTGAGATTTCAGGCATGTGCCACTGTGCCCAACTGTTTTTCCTCTTCTCTTATTCACATGGTGGTTCTATGTCATCAAGGAAATCTCAACGTACTCCTTAGGGAGGACTTGAGGGCTCCTTCAGATCTGCACTCACTGAAGTTCACCCCATCCTCCCAGAATGTCATCTTTTCTAGCATGTGATTTTCTCCTAGCGTAATCAGTATCTCTGGAGGACAGACAATACATTAAATTTCACTCTGGATATCTTGTTTCTTCTTAGAACCTAGTTCATAATAAATATATTTTGGATGAATGAGTAAATAAATGAATGAATGAACAAATAAATGTTAGTTACTACCAACAAAAAATATTTACAAGCATTCTAGTCTTAGATCACCATGCCAGCCCTACTGAATCACAAAATCATGTTGTTAGCTTATAGGTTAGGAAGAGATTTGTTACCTAAAATTCATTATTTCAAACATATTGTCTCAACCATGAATGTAATCATGTAAGGTTTCCAATATGCTTTCAAAACATTAACTTTATTTTTTTTTTGCATTATATAATATAATTAAAATGGACATTTTCTATTCTGTTTAAGCAGATTTTTTTATAATGACTATCAAGGTTGAAAAACAATCAAGAAAATAAATATTATTTGAATTCTAGAGGAAGAGCACAGTGGAATTTTTGATGAGGAAATTGCTTGAGTTTTATAATTTCCCACTATATAAGTTTGTAATTTAGGGCCTTTGGCAACTTCGCTGTACAGTAATGACATTAAACCAATTTGATTGAGCCTGTTCTCTCTACTGTAAGATGAAAAAGGCATATTGTCTTGAGGGGGCTTTTCCATATTTTAAGGGTTTATTGAAACCCTCTATTATATAAACTTTTAAAAGCATAATTTACATGCAACTTTTTTAATTTAAATTTTTTTATAGTTTCATTTTATACATAATCAGAAAAATAGCTGCTATATTTATTTAATTTCTGGAATTATAACAAAAACCAGGAGTTTAAAAACAAGTTCCCCAAAATATCTGGATTTTTAAAAAAAAAAATTTTCTTGGTTTGTTTTTGGTTAGAACTATAGAACAACTTGTATGAAGGGCTGTTTTTAAAGACCACGTCTTGTATAGTGATAATAAATGAAATGAATGCAATATTTGTTAGACAAATCTCTCCTAATTCACAACGGAAGGTTTCATTTCTCTTGGCTACTGCCTTAGCACATGACTCCTATTGTGGGAGAAGAATGAGTCATTATGGGGTAGGGCAAAGCACCATTAAGTGTCTACAGTTTCTGGATTTGTCCCAGACCCGAGTGTCCCCATACCCAAGTCAGGGTTCTGTTGAGTATTTATCTCTCATGGCTCCCGCGGTTTTCGTGGAATGAGCCCCTGGTTGTAGAATTTCCCCACGGGCCTCCACCCCTTCAGCAAGAACAAGCACGTTCAAGCTCTCAAACGCTTGCTTTTCCTTATGCAGGAGTCAATTATTGTTCAGAGGTCTCTTCACCAAGGCGTAGATCTCGGTGGCTCAGGTTTCCCACCGTCCTGGGGACTGATCTCAGCTCTCACGATAGGAGCGTGTGCATGTGTCTGTCTCTGCACCACTAAAATAAGGCTCTGAGACCTCTGTCTAGTCCAAGGTCCCAGGAGCCAGCCCGTCCCCCCTTTTCCACTCCCGTCCCCACTGGAGCCGCCAAGACTTGCTCAGCCTCCGCCCCAAGACTAGTGGGCTTTACCTGCGTATCCAGCACCCCTGGGACCGGCTTGTAGAACCTGCAGGCGCCTCAACTCGCCAGGCTGGAAAACATGCCGCTGGGCACCTGAGACTGGCGGCGGAGAGGTGCTGGGGTTGTCAGCTCCCTTGGGAGGCGCTACAATGCAGCGCTCTGGAGGTGGCAGGACCCGTGAGTGTGAGTCAGCTGTCTCCTTGCGGGCTGTACCCATTGCCCTTCCCGGTCAGAGGACCGGGGGCGGGGTGAGGGTGGAACCCGGTAGTGCTGGAAGGAGGAAGAGTTAGAAGGGAGGGAGAGAAATTGTCCATCTCAGAGGATCCCAGACTTGTACTTGACTTACTGGTCCTCAATTTCCCAATTTCTAGGTTTGCCTGTTAGAAAGCACAAAGCTGGTTCCTTCCTCTCATGACACGTATAAGTTTGCACACAGAATGTTACAGCTGTCTCCTACTGAAAAGAACAAGTATCAGTAGAATATAGGGATGTAAATTTATTGCAATGGCCTTAAGAGAAAATGTAAACATAAATTGGTACCAGAAAACCATAACATTATTTACATCTAGATTATATTCTTTATATTAATTATAAATTAATATAAAAAAATGAAAAACTTCGTAGTAACTAGAATTAACAAAGAAATAAAGGTGACACATGATGTATAAAGGGGAATATGAAAATTAAGAGGTGACATTTAGGTTTTTAGTAAAAACCATGAATCTTGTTACTTGAACAAGTTACTTTGAGACAGGCACAAAACACATGGCATGTGCCATTGGTTTGGTGGAGCATTTTGCTTCATTTAGAATCTGAAGAAATAGAAAATGGATAAATCTTAGGAATTCCAAATGATGGGGATAAAGATAAGGCAGTGGAGAAGGATGGGTAACATATTTCAGAACCAAGGAATATTCTTGAGACATCTGCCGGGTCCAAGGTCCCAGGAGTCAGCCCCTCCCCATCTTTCACACCCCCGTACCCCACCAGAGCCACCTAGACTTGCTCGGCCTCTGCCCCAGGACCAGTGAACTTTACCTGCCCATCCAGCCTTAGCCTGAGGGACTCTTTCCCTATCTATAACTGTCAAACTACCCACTGGAAGATTGTTTGTGGAAAAGACAGATTTTGTAGAGTTAGTCCTTGCTTTTTCAGATACAGTTACAAGGAAACAAGAAACATTGAACCTCTGTCATATGGAGGGAAGCCAGGAAAAAGAGAAAGCCTAAAAATAGCACAGTCACTAAGCATTGGTCTTTCTCCTCTAGGAAACAGTTTCCTCAGGAAAGACTGGTTCTAGGAACTGCACAGAAATACTTCTTTAGTTGCTCAATTCTGCAAACAGACTCACCTCCTTGATAGAAGTGAAGAGAGAAGAATGACTGAATTAATTGAAAAGTGGTAGGTCAATGGGGGAACTGGAAATGAGAGGGAAAGCATGATGGTTTCTATAAAGAAAACTTAGTTTTCAACAGTTATTTAAAGAACTTAGATTTGAATAGGGAAATTGAAAGAATAAAATAAAAGGACCTGATATTTACCAAATCTAACTGCAAAGTTAGCATTCTGACTTAATGATTTCTTATGCCAACTGGAGTGTGAAATAAATACCTTCCTTAGCTAGCACAAAGAAAATCATGAAAAGGTGGAATAAAAGTGCAATTGGACTTAGTAATGGGCAGAACATATTCATGTCACAATATTCCACTCTTCAGCATGTTGGAATGTTTCATTAGTCATTCCAGGAATTCTGAGGTGCTTTCCAAGTTCTGCAGGCATGCAGGTC
Source organism: Callospermophilus lateralis (assembly GCF_048772815.1). Classification (NCBI taxonomy): domain Eukaryota; kingdom Metazoa; phylum Chordata; class Mammalia; order Rodentia; family Sciuridae; genus Callospermophilus; species Callospermophilus lateralis. The sequence continues at coordinate 444,769 of NW_027513711.1, forward strand.
ACCCTTTCCTGTTGAGGAGAGCCACATGGAATAGAGTCACTGTCTGTGCAGCTGTTGGAAGGCAAGAACTGACTGCATAGTTAGCATGGCATATAGTTGTCACCATGGCAGAGAGGGGAGAATTCTTCTTTAAAGTGATTGTGGGTTATATTCTCATAGAGGATATTGAGTAAATATTACTTTCTTGTTCTTATTAACCTTGGTATAAAAGTGTGAGTTAACAATATTATTCAATTTACAGAATAATATCATTTTAATTTCATGAAGGCCCTTTTAAATTTTATTTCATTTTATTTTTATTTTCTCATCTATTTATTTTCTAATCAATTTTCCTCTGCCATGGGTCCATTAACCAGTATCTTTTCACTCCAACTTCTATACATTTATCAAGATACTTGTTTATCCTTGAAAACTATCAGGAGCAATTTTATGTGTGTATAATATTTATACCAATGGTATTTTATACAAGATTGCTTCAATGAAATTTACTCTTGTCATGTAGCTTTGAAATGATTTCAACTCTTACACAGTTTGCTGTGTAATGAATATGATATATATTTTGCTGTGCCAAGAACATGGAGTGGCTTCTCCCCTCAGGACTATGACACTATGCCTTATCAGATCACCCTGTGTGAGTTACTGACCTGAACTCAAGAATTTGTTAGATATATGAGAGTTTAGGCCATGGCAGGCTACATTATCTCAATGGCTTCTTCTAGTAAGCTGTGACAAGTCTGCAATCAGCTACTTCTCTGAAGGCTGAGAACTTAGGCTGTGACAGTGCCACATCCTAATGAGTGCCTTCCACACTGGTTTGCTGCAAGTATTATATGACTTAATTGTGGAATGAGAAAAGTGCTTAAAATGGCAAGGGCACATGGTAAATACTGCCTAAGTTATTATTACTTAGATATTTGTCTTTTGGGCATTCTGCTCACCTATGAACCTGGCCTCCAACTCTGGCACTGACTTTCAGAATCTAGGGACCTCATTCATCATCAAAGATCTCTGCTTTGCAGGTCCTTCCAGTTTCTCTCTGGGAAACACTTGTATAAATGTATACCACCAACATTAATGAGATTTTACCTTCCCAAGGGACCTGCTTCCATCCTAATGGAACAACTAGACTTTAAGAATTTTGGAAATTACCTGTGAGGTTTGTTCTTCTTATTAAGCATTGTGAACCTAAGGAGTGCTCTCCCTGTATGGCAATAAACCATGCAATGCAAAGACTTATACTTTGACAACATCCTTTTTCCAACCATACCAACACATCTCTCTGGTATTTTTTAGTTCAACATTATTTGTGAAGTATCTACCATGTGACACTATGCTGTCCTCACCGACTCTTCCTGACTGCAGTGTGATGTTTTGTTCTATGCAAATGTGACCTCCTATAGGAGAGTGGTAAGCCCACAAACACAAAGCCAAGACTGTGGGAGTAAGTGGTGGCTCCACTCTTCACCAGTTTGTCTTTAGTACCTCAGCTAGTAACCCAGCAATCACTGTCTTTTCTGTAAAACAGAAGTAATGAGTGCCTTCCACATAGGTTTGCTGCATGGATTATAGGGATTAACTGTGGAATGGGTAAAGTGCTTAAAATGGCAAGGGCACGTGGTAAATACTACCTAAGTTAAATCTGTTCACCTTGTGATCAATATGTAGGCTAACTCCATGGTCAGTACTGTGAGTGAAATCTCTTTTTAAGGATCAATGAATGATTCAGGAAGTGTTTATAGTCTTCAAATTTTATTAAGGATCTAAATATCTAGTTTATGAGCATCATACTTATGTTTATCATGTAACAATTTAAAATTTATATAAAAATTAGATTTAAAGTTTACAATAATAAGCCCCTTACATTTCTGTAATATGTATTTATGATGAAATATGCTATCATGAAAACATTTATGATAAAAGTTAGCATCAGAAAGTTCTGACAGTATAAATGAGGGAGATGTAGAAGGGCGTAGGCAGCCAGGGCAAGATGACAAGTGAGGAAGTCAGGGGACAGGGTTGGACAACAGGAGCCTGGAGAGGGTCTTCCAATGAGGTCAATGAGTATAAACATATCTGTCTGATTTGGGGACCCAATCAGACAGATATGTTTATTCTTGTGCTTCTAAGGGGCATATCCAACAGAAAACCTAAAATACATGTGTGGACAATGGAAAGTACTGTTTGGGGATGGGAGGAGAGAAAGAATGAAGGAAATTCCAGGGACCATAAACAGAACAAGCCCAAATTTTCCCACTGGCCTCCAGGCCCCAGGATCTCTTCTCTTTGAAGAAATCTGCTCCCTCAGCTTTTGCAAAAAATCTACTGCTTGCCAACTATCTCTGTGTCCCGTTCTTCACTTCTTTCTTGGGCATAGACAATGAACCCAAGACCCCTAGATGGTAACATAATAATTTCAGAAAAGATAGCACCTTTACATATAATGCATTCATTTTTAAATGTATATAACAATTAAATTATTTTGTTTAGAAATGTTAGATTAATTAACATTACAAATAACTAGATATTAATAGTGGTGTCCCTACTAGGAAGTAAAATTATGAATTATTTTTGTTTTATTTTTATTTACATAGTTTTAAAAATTTCCTACAACAAACATGCATTTGTTTTAAAATTAGAGAGAAATAATGTGAGGAGAAGTTTCTTCATTAGGCTAATGTTTTGTTTTTTTTTTTAAATCAACATTTTTTCAAAATGTGATTTTAAAAGTCCTTTACACGCACCTCCATGGCCCAAACTTTGCCAGTGTTTTATCAGCATGGAGGGATTAGGAGATCTAGGGCTTAGTTGAAGACAAGGGATTGCCTGCCGAAGAAACCAGAGGTAAATTCTCAAGGGCCTTTTCAAGCTTTGAGAAATAAGACAAGTTACTTACCCCTTCTTTCTTAGCCTTACTTTCGATGGCCTGCTTTCTACCTCACAGGGCATCAGAAGTACTAAATCAGAGACTGAATGTAAAATGCTGGATGTAGAACACCAGTAAATATCCTCAATAAATACTATACTCATTCACTTAGAGCCATATCTAAAAAAGTCTAAAGGCTAAGATCCAGCAGAGGTTGAAAACCACAAATGTGAAGCAGCTGCTGAGCTTAACTTTGCAACCTTCTTAGATCTGTTTACAAACATGAGAGCAGGAGTAACAAAGGGAATGATCAGATTTATTCAATATAGAGAATCTGAAAAAGGTTAAGAAATCACAAGAATTCAGAGCACTGATGATGGGGTCACTGAGGACAATAAGTGCTAATAGAGAAAAAGTAGAAGCTGAGAACGTTTTTAAAAACTGGAGACCAGGGCATCAAAATACTGAATATCTCAAAGAGGACAGACCTTCATGAGTTGTATTTAAATAGTCAGTCACCAGATTGTAATTCCAAGGATGCCCTGGAAATGACAGACCCAGCAGTATTTTGCTCTCTCTGCCAACAGAGTGTTGCTAGTTAAAAGTGAACTTGGCTTTGTTTTACCTTTTTTTTCCAGAGGAAGTTCTTATGGGCAATCTGCATGCAGGTCTGTAATTTGGAATCCAGTGTGTTATTCTTGATTGAACATGGCTACTAATTTTTTCCTAGTAGTGAGCAGAGCTAATCTCTGCAGAACTCACACACTGATCTAAAGGGCAGATGTTGATTTTCACAGACAGAATCAACTGTTTTTAAAGATAGAACCTCTTGTTTTTTTTTCTGTAAAATATGCATGGGCTTCTCTGTGAAATTCAGATACCAGGATCTGGCAGTGCTGGAATAACCAACTCTTTATCCCTGCATTATTTCTAATTTGGGAGCCAATAGAAAAAGGGGCCTAGGAAAACATCAGTGGATATAGTCTAGTGGATTTTAGAAGAAGCAAGGACAAATGGCATCACTTTAGACTGTTCAAAAGTTAAAAAAACAGCAGTAGTGAAATACAAAGCAAAGCAAAAGCAGAAAATAACACAGGGATCTGAGGATTTATTCCAAAGTTTTTTTCATCACAGAAGAGATGAAATCAAGAGAGTCCACTGACATCCATCATTACAGTTTTAAGATAAGCCAAAGAAAACCGTATTTCCTCAGAATCCAGGATTTTTTGTGTTTGTTTTTCTCTTCTACCAATCCAAAACCCTTCCTTTGTGCTACAAATAACTATCTAACTGCATGTGAGCTCATTTTTATATTAACAAAGAGTAACACAATTTATTTATGATCATTTTTGTTGTGACTTCAAAGATCCATGCACATGATTTAGCTAAACACATTTCCAAATATTTTCCAAAGAATTTCTTGGAATCTTCACCACATTATGCTGGATGTTATTATCTCATTAATACATTTAACAAGTATTAATTGATAAACATCTCTGTTCCAAGCATTCTGGTAGGTGCCAGAAATGTTGGGATTCAATTTGTCCCCATGGATTATACACTAGTGGGAGAAAACAAGCAAAGACAAGTGCATATACCAAAATAAGAAATAAAATAAAATAAAAAGAAACACTACAAAATGTAAGTTACTTTAAAGAAAATGATCAGGATGCAATATTAGAGAATAATCTATTAATATAGGTGCCACCTTCCAGGCTAGCTGAGAAGTTTCACTGAACAGGTTATAACATAATGAACAAACTAAGGGGCCAATGATAAAAATAGTTGGAGCAAACCAGACCATTTCAGGAACAGAAATTATGTGGATAGAAGTCTAAATGCTTCTTTTTATGTGTGCTATTCATTATTTTTATAAGTAACTTATTTGAACACATGACTAAACATTGCTAAACCCAAAGCAGGACTATACTCTTCATTTTCCCAAATATCTTTCACTTTCTGAGTCACTATTTAGTTTAGAAGACATAAATGGGATAAAGTCCACATTTATCCCATTTCAATGAACATTTATTGTACCATGTCTCATAAATCTGTATGTTTTCTTTTCTGTACATAATGCATTTCAAATAGACTTGAGTATTTTTGATCAAATTAATGTACGTTCTTATAATAGGGCCCTGAAGTTTTTCAGATCAAAACAATAATAGCTAATATTTATGGTGTATTTATTATGCATTAGATGGTATATTCAGCTGCTTGCATTTAGGATCCAATTGAGTCCATACAATACAACCAAACCCTTGAGTTTAGAAAAATTTAATAATTTGAAAAGATTCCTATAGCTAATTGATCAGAAGCAATATTAAACCATCAAGCTATTCAGGATGGAAGGAGATGGTGCACAAGAAGTTCAAGAGCTGTGGCTGCTTATATGCATTTTAAAACTAACACAGCCATGAAAAGTTTGTGTCAACCAAAAGTGGTAGTGGTATGTGTGGGGAAGTCAACATAGAAAAAGATTCAGAGGGAAATACAGCCTCTCATTGTGAATACCCTGCCTTTCAAGGAGAGGAAACTTCCTGTGAACTAGGTATACTTTATACTGTTTATGTGAATAATCTATCAACAGTCATTTATTCATTCATCAGGTACTTAAGAATTCTTATTATGGAGTATACAGTTTGCAAGATGCTATGGGGGAAAAAAGCAGAGGAAGAAAAATTCTGCCCAAGTAAAACTTAACAGTTGAATATAGAAACAATACATACATAAATAATGAAGTGCTTTGATGTCAGATGATAAAGAAGAGACAAATTATGAGGGGAAGAGGACAGGAAATATGGTGATGTTGCAGTTGTATATAGTGGTCTGAGAAGGACCAAGAAGAATCGGAGGAGAGGCAAGGTATTCTTGTGACCTTCCTGAGTTCAATAGCTCAGTCTATGAAACAAATTGACAGCAGATAGAGAAATATGAGAAAAGGTATATAAATATATTAACTTTTATTATTAAGTGCAAAGGGGTATTACATGAGAAAAGTTAATATGAGAAAAAGCCCTGACAGTTTGGAACTTACATGTTAATAAGGGAAAGGAAGGGAGAATGTAGGTAACTTTTTGGGGGGAGTTAATTATTTTTAGGAAAGATGAGTGGCCCCCCAATAAAATTTGTTGGGTGTAGTGATTACTGGTCTTCTCTTCTGTGATGAATCAGTCTTTCCAGGTTGATAAGACTCTCAGGGAGGGGACTGGTGACAACTGTTTTCCGATGATGAAGGGAGTTGGGAAAAAAGATTCTCTGTGAATTGGTTGTTTTCCAAGAGCCTTTAGTACAAAATAAGAAGTATATTAATGCACATTTTTAGGTAGGATGTCCCAAATTTCTTTGAGTTCTTTAATCCCTGAAAGAAGAGGAAGAAAAAATATGGCTATCTGGTGCTATTCAAGGAAATCCTGGTAGCTAATCCTGCAGAACAGGTGTGAGCAGTTTGGAAGAATCCCAGAACAGCAGTGGATGGAACACATCTGGTCAACTTCACCAGGACTCTTCATGGCACAGAGGATGATTTTGTGTGGACAAAGACAGCTTCAGCAACTCTGACTCAGAAAGAAATTGGTGAAGTGAGATCTGAGTGCAAAGAAGCTTTAGAAATATACAATTGATTTATTTTGCTGATACTTATCTCTGTGAAGGCACAACAGTACTATATCAAGACAGTCTACTCAAGTACCCTAATTAAGAATAAAATGGTCTATCTCAGAGATAAGAAAAACATTGTTTCATAGTGCAATTTGCAACACAGTTTTTAGAGGTCAGTGATGGTAAGACTTACAAACATGGATCTCTTAGATTCACTGAGAGGAATCCATTCAAGGGCAAAGATTTTCAAAGGAATCAGTCTTCTCATTAAAAAGATACACCATCGTGTGTATTTTAAACCTTTAAAAATAGTTCACAACAGATTGGTACACAATTTCTACCTCCCATCCTGGCCTGGCCTTGGTCAACATTCTCACTTAGAATCTCTAATCAATCTTTATCTGTTAAGGGTGTGGGCTATGATTCATGCATACAGTCTTCATCTTTCTGTTAATATTAACTAAGATGAATTGATGGGGTAAGGAGGAGGTGAAAAAGGAAGAGTTTTATTAATTTTGTTTTTAAATGGCATATTAATGAACAAAGAAGTCAGAAAAGCCTTTAGATTCTTCAAAGACTATAATATAATTATCTAGTTTTAATCATTGATTTGTATAAAAAATAGTATTACTCCTAATGATTATTGAAAATTATTTTAAGAATTAAAGAAAAAATTCTATTCATAAACTTGGACAAAAAGGAAGTAAAATGTGAAAATGTATTATTTAGTATTATTAATTTTTCTCTTTTAATAGCTGAAATGAGCTAATTAAAGCTCACATTATTTTGATTTTAAATAGATTTACTTATGATCGTGTTTGGAAATAATATTTGTGAATGTATATTTAGACAAACACCTAAATGCATTATCCCCTAATTTTATGAAATGGAAAACGTAAAACTGATTTTTAAAAAAGACTAAAGAAAAAAAATAACTTAAACTTCATCCCATCCTATCCCTAATGGAGTGCTCCATTTTTCTTTTCTAAGTCCAATTATTATATTTAATTACAATTTTGCCAAGATTACTTATTTTCTTTTTATATCTCATAAGTGGATTTCATTTGCTACATTATCTCCATAAGTATAATTTTAAAATTATTTTATTGTGCTAATACAGTGTTGCTGGGAGCCATCAGCCAAGTAGGTATGACAATCTCCTTGCCAGCTTACTCCCATGCTCTCTAGTGGAAGGACTTCTGAAAGGTGACCTTGCTCAAGGACCAGGGAGGATCCATGTTTAGGGTGTCCCTGGTTTAGCATAATAGGAGATTAGGGTGTTCCCCCTTTAGAATAGGGTGGTTTAGCATAATTGGAGATTAGGGTGTTCCCCCTTTAGAATAGGGTGTATCCTGCTGCCTGAGGTCCTCTTGAGTTCTTAGGGTCAGACAGTATATTTGGGAGAGAGAAGCCCAGGAGTAGTGGATTTGGGCAGAGAACGTGGATTTCCCCAGAACGTGTTTGTAGACGGTGTGAGTTCGGGAATAAAGAATTGCTGTTTAATAATCTACAAGCTGTGTGGAGACTCGTGATTTGTGCCCAGCCAGAGACTGCGGCATAGTGTAGCTTAATTAATGAAGTATTGTTGATCTTTCAGCATTTTATTATTTCTGAATTTTTAATATCACATAAATCTTTGTGTAGAAAGTGTTTTTATCCTTCTTTTTTATTACTTTAAAATGAATGATCAAGAAGTGCTAGTTCAGAAGATTTCAATAGTTATTGAAATATGGCCACATTATTCAAAAGTATGCTACTAACTTACGTTGTCCCCAAAATGTATTTATCAATTGATATTTCAACTAATTCTGCAACGGTCCTCCTTTTCTATAAATAATAATGATAGAAATGATGACATCTTTACTGACAAGGATCAAGCAGGTGGGCATTATTCTAAGCAATTTATGTAGAATTGCAATGGACAATTGTAATCTTTGTATTCAAATGAACTTGTATTTGATGACTTGCTCTTCTACTAAGCAACAAAGTGATCTCAGGCAGGTTGTTTAACCTCCTTCACATAAGCTTTTCCATTCATACTATGCGTATAATACTAAAAATTCTGGAAAATTTTTTTGACAATTGGTTTCTATAACACCTGAACTTTTATTTATTTATCCTTTAATCTATCTGAAATTTATTTTTAATATGTTAAAATATGTGCATCTATTTTTCTGAATTGTTCATTGATCACATTACTTTCTAAATATTATCCTTTCATTAATACTTAATAATGCATGTCCTTATACTCTAAATTATCATAATTAATTTATTTAGTTCTATTTTCTAAATTCTTTTTCCACTTATATATTATCAATGTATTAGGTAATATTTTAATGATTATGTTTCATTCTTTGGAAGACTCTACTTTTCTTTCTAAATTCATCTTTTTTTTCAATTTATTTTGCAGTATTATTTCATAGTCTTTCACATTTATTTTTACCAGAAAACTTTATAATTATTTTGAGTTGCAAAACATTAAATATATATATTAATTTCAGAAATATTATTTACTGTTCCATATAATTCAAGTCAGATTGCAAAGGCTGTTGATGTGATCTCTGTGTAGTATAGGCAAGGTAATCTCCATTCATAAGATTGGTGAGAAGAGAGGATCACTTTCTAATGGTCCCAACAAAGTTGGTTTCAATAAACTTTTATAACAAAATCAAGACCTGTGGGCACTTGTAGCTATAAAACCAAATGAACCATATTAAGTTGGATATCTTGTTTAAAATATATAGGATATGGGTTCTAATATATTTATCACATTTAAATATAAAAATTGCTATTGTATTTTAATTGTCAAGAACATAAATATTAGTCCTTTTGAAGCATAATGTGTCATTCATTTAAAATTAATGAGTAAATTAAATCTGACTAATGAAATAAATCCTTTCTAATTGAAATCCATTTAAATTCAATTAAACATACCCTGAGTGGTATGCTATTTAAATGGAAGATAGCACTGCATTTTATGAAAAAGAATGATTTACATAAATATTTTAAAATAAGAAAAAAGAACAAGTTTACCCTGAATAAATGGCCCAAATTATCTAGTAAAATTTTAATATTTTAGACAGGAGTTCAAAAAGTTTAACGTTTGTTAAATAATAATAATGATAATTGTATTAGCATTTATTTAGAACTTTCTATTTTTAGGCACGTTCTAGGGGGTTTTATTTGTATTTATCTCAGAGGAAACTTATGAGAAAAAAACTGTTTTTATCCCAACTTAATAGCTGTGGAAACTCTTAAAGGAATTTTAAGAGCTTTGTTCCAAATCATACAGAGCATATATCTAAACCAAAGTTGTTTGTCCTTAGATTGTATGCTCTCAATTACTTTTCCAAAAATAGTTAAATTTTTTATGTTAACCTTTCATCCATTTGCTTACCGAATGCTTTTGACTATCTATTTTCTGTGTAAATTTGAACTGAAACTTTTCATAGCTTCATGATTATTCATTTAAATTGATGGGGAATTCCCTGTAAAAGATCAAACAGGGCTTAAAAAGCATCCTTGTTTAGAATTAAAAGCCACTCTTAGAAGAAAACACTGTGCACAGTAAAAACTAGGTCATAAAAGAGAACACTTTTCAGATATGACTTTTCAATAAAAATACGACATATGATTATAAATTATTGTCCTCATGTTCATAACACTTTCTGATTTAATTTCAAATATATATTTATTTTATGAGTCCATAAAAACTCTATCAGCAAATGTCTATAAAACTCTAAGATCATTGTTTGACCATTAATTTCAACATAAAAAAATAAAATAAGTCATAACATTCAGTTTCAATATACAGATAGCAGTTTGTTCCAACTGCCCTTAACAATTGGAAACACAATTACCTTTCCAAGGCAAAGGATGACCTGCAGTGAAAGCAAATCCTCTTTGACCTAGTCTGCAAGAGACCCAGTCAACTTGTGTTATTTGAGCACCATCTACTGGAAATCTTATATAACATCCAACTTACTGGGCTTGGAAAAAAAAGGAGATGATGGAAAATCCTCCCAGAGAGACCTACCACTTAGGATGTAAGCTACCATTTGTGTAATAGTAATCAATTTCCTCTAGAGAGTCAGGCTTAATTGCCAACCAGAACATTCAATCCTTTCTTTGCCTGTTGGTTTCCTGGCCTCAAGTGGCCAGAAGTGGGCCAAAATTCTGTGTTAATAGAACCATATCACTGTGTGTCTGGTGGATGCAGTTCTCCATGGGTACCAAGATGACTAGACTAGCACAACACAAATTCCTGAGAGCCCTGAGGTCTCTGCCATAACTGCTTCATCTGCCATTTGTGGTGGCCCTGCCTGGGTCCTCATTCCTTCCAATAAAAGGAGAACTATAGGTCCAATATAATAATCTTTTGAAATGGCTGATAAAAATCTCATTCATGTAATTAGCACTTAATCTATGCCAGGTAGGAACTATATATTGTCCATATTTTATATCAGTTATTATTTAGTTATCACTAAGACTAAATATGCCTATGACATCAGAACTTGTTTAACTTCTCCTTTACTCTAATTTTAGTTATACACCTGACCTTTCTCTGACTTTTCACTCATTCTCTGAGGTGTCTTAACCACTAACATCTGATGCATTCGACTAGAAATCTGAGAAATAAAGACAGCAGGTAGAATTTGAAGGTCAGAGAGACACAAGAACAACTTTGGTTATTCATGGGCTCTGGGCTTGACCTCAGACTTCACTTATGTTTGAACCACACATGCTTTTGATCTTGAGTTTTTATTATTTCTTTTAAAGGCTTGGCTTAGAACCACTCCTACTGGCAGCTTTGCACTATGTTTCATAGCCAGAGTTTTCTACCTTGGAATTTTATGCTTCGTCATTCATTTAGGGCCAAGTAATTGAAATTAGAGCTTTGAATTTCAATTTTCTTCTGCCTTTGCATTCTCCTGAGGACTTAATTACCAGAACTCATACTTACTCTTGGGAGTACTGGAGACCTGGGCTGTATTTGTTCCCAGAGATTTGTAGTGATCTCCATTGAGAAAGTGAAAGAATGGGATATCACCTTTACTTGGGTAATAAGAGAGGGAAATATGGATGTCATTGATGAATATCCAAAGCAAACAAAGTCTTTTTAAAAAAAATTTATACTTTTAAAATGGTTTGGATTTGGGACTTAAGGTGGCACAGAAAGAAAGAACATGTGAATGGGTCAGTAGAGAGGAAAATTTTAAGGTACTTTGGATGAATAGAGGACTGTCAGATTTAGCCCTAAGAAACTATGGGAGTTTCAATCAATGAAGCTACAAAGTACTTGAGTGAACTAGACTGTTATGAAAGAGGAAAAAGGGACGATAGCTAAGAGGACATACCTAGAGCTGTTTACTTCCAACAACCACTAGAAGTGATATTAGATGAAGGAACATACCATTGAAAAGCCCCAAAGAAACCCCAAAGAGAAAAAAGGGTGGAACATATATGCTACCCACAAGGAGCCAGCTCTAGAAAATTATTATAGTTTAATTTCAAAACTTTAGATACAAACTATTGATAAGTTCTTCTTCAAAATTGGTAATTACTGAAATGCTGACATGTTCTCTCTTGAAACTGCAGAGACCCACCTCCTCCAACCACACCTGACCTGGCTACAGTTATCACCTTGTCAGTCCCTATCAAATTAAAGCATTGATTAGGCTAAGATACTTGACCCAGTCATTTTTACTCTAAACTTTCTTGCATTGTCTCCATGAGCTTTTATACATAAACCATAACAAATGGACTACTGGGTGGTAACTGTTGGCAAATTGGGTACAGACCAAGGAAGTGGGCCACTGGGAGCATACACTGGGGATTACATATCTTGTCTCTGGCCCTTCCTGCACTTTCTCTGTGGCTTCCTGGCCACCGTGATCTGAGTAATTTTCCTCCACCACACCCATCAACCATGGTGTTCAGTCTTTGCTTTCAGTCCAGAGATGGAGCAAGAACTGAACTTCTGAAACCATGAGCCCAAAATAATCTTTTCCTCTTTTATGTTGTTTTGGTCAGGTATTTTGGTCACAGTTACAAAATACAGACTTACACAATCACAGAGTCTATTTTATGGAAGATGCAACCTTTGACACATATCTTAAAGATTATGGGGCAATACCAATGGATTGCATAAAGTATGGCAAATGTGACAGTGAATGCTGGTAAGATCAGTGTTTTATTAGTCAAGGTTATATAGATAAATAGAACCAAAAGGAGAATGGATCTGTGTGTGTGTGTGTGTGTGTGTGTGTGCATGCGCGTGCAAATGAAGACTTATTTGGAGGTTTTGACCTGCATGATTTTTATAGGGGTTGAGAAATCAGTGGTGTAATTCAGGCTAAGTCTGAAGACCTGAGAGTCAGATGATGTAAATTCCAGTAGAAGACAAGGAGCAGATGAGATGCAAAGTTCAGCTCAAGCCACTGACATTGGAACAGGGGTCTGAATTTCTCCTTCTTTTGGTCCATTCAGGTCTACAATCTATTGGATGATACCTGCCATAGTTGTAACATGAACGTCTCCTAAAGACCCACACATGAAAGGACTGATTCCTGGAGTGGTTATGAGTAGGTGATAAAACTTTTGAGATGTGAGGCCTAGTGGAAAGTCCAAAGGTCACTGAAGTCGTGTCTTTGGGGGGACCTGTGTGACCACAGCCCCATCCTCACTCTGTTTTGTTTCCTGGCTAAAAGAGAAGCAGTTTTTCCTCCCGGTGCTTTTACCAAGATATGGTGCCTTGCTCCAAGCTCAAAGTAATGGGGCCAAAATGTTACGGACTGGTACCTCAACAAATTCAAGTCCAAATAATGGTTTCTTTTCTTCACAAATTGATTATTTCAGGAATTTTGTTATAGTGAAAGAAAGCTGACTAATACAATGTCCAATGTTTTTTTGGGGGAAGACTGTCTATTATTACTCAGTTCACTGACTTGAGTGCTAATTTCATCTGGAAACATATTCACTCAGAAATAATGTTCATTCTGGACACTCAGTAGCACAATCAAGCTGATGCATAAAATTATCCATAATTTGTATAATGTATAGGGACCATTATTAGGCAAGAGGTAAGGTGACCCAATATTGTCCCAAGTCTGGGTGAGATTCTTCAGATTCTAAGGCATTAGTTCCCTAAGAAGTTCCCTTTATTTCTTAAGAAGAAAATAAAGAGATGACATAGGCTGAGGGGGATCTGAGCAGATGGTGTGCAAGATACCCTACCTGGGTTAGATATTTTGATAAAAGAATACTTCCTGGGCAAGGCAAACCAATTCATTGTGGAGCAAGTGGAAAGAATTGCACAACTGATGCTTCTGAAGATTCAGAATTTATTATGCATTTTTCTAAAATCAACCTCAGTATGTGTGAAATCTATCTCAGTATGGCTTCTCAAAACAAGAAAACTTGTCTAGTCTGAAAAGAAAAGAAAGCTAAAATGAGAGGTACAGCCAATATTAGGGGAACAAAAATTCATAGTACAAGGTTAACTTCCTAGAAGTTTTCAGAGACTCTTGAGTCTTGCTGAAGCATTGGAGGGGTTGCACAGGGAAATTGTACTCTAAAATATGTGCTGTGGATACATCTTCCTTATGTACATTTGGCCACCTGAGTTCACTAGCACCTAAAGAAAGCACTTTGTGTGCACACAGCTGTCTACCTCCAGGTGACCTATCTCTCTTTGTCTGGAAGCTTGTCCAGAGCCCTGGATAGGCTAGAGGGGGTGTAGTTAATATGCCAGGGCAACTCCTGACTGATGGGAGATGGGACTCCAAAAATAAATGTGCAGCCTCCCCAGCCTCCAGGGCACTTTTGTTAGTCATATTTTCATCACTGTGATTGGAATAACTGGAAATAACAACTTAGAAAAGGAAAAGTTTATTTTGGCTCATGGTTTCAGAGGATTCAGTTCATGGTTCATTGACCCCATTGCTCTGGGCTTGAGGTAGGCAGAACATCATGGTGGAAAGGCAGAGCGCAAAAAAGCTACTCAGATAATGGTGGTTAGGAAACAGGTGGGCGGGGGGCAGAAAAAGGAGAATTTTAAAAAAAGAAAGAGGAGGAAGAGGAAGGGGAGAAGGAGGAGGAGGAGCTGCTGCTGCTGATGGGGGAACAAGGTATTATCCCCAAGGATATGCTCCCAATGACCCACCTTCTCCAGCCATGCCCCACCAGTCTACCTGCAAGTAGCACCCACCATAATAGTTCTTTTAAAGTATAAATCCATCAAATGATCAAATGAATTATTCCACTGATTAGGTTACTCCTCTCCTAATCTAATAATTTCAATTACTGCATTACATAGGAATTTTGGGGGGGCCCCTCATATCCAAACCATAATAAGCCTGGTTTACATCGTATCTCAGAAGATCCCTATAGGATGAACTCCCAGTTGCCCACAGCCATGAACTGTTCATTAATGGGTTCTTTGTCAGTTTTCTCCCATTCTTGTATCACTTTCTCCTTTTCTTCACTTGTGCTTCTTGAGCCCACTTCCCAAATAATCTACCAAATGATCTATTCTCTCATGCTAGAGCATTGCCATGCTGAGAAGGTCCTATCTTAGGAGGTGCATGGAAGAAGCAGCGTTCGTCACTAGGCCTGCTTGGCCATAGACTTCAGAAGTTTTAGAAAACAGCTGCAGTGCAGAAGTTGGGTGGTAGTAACAAGGGCAATGGGAGCAATCAGTGTCCAGAGAACAAAAACAAACAACTCAATGTCTAGAGGGAGTTTCCACTTCCTGCAGGTTTAGAGGAACAAATAGGGTAAAAGCAGCCACTGAAATGATGATGTTCTGAACTGTTGCAAACTGGAGAAGGGGACTGTCACTGTGCCTATATTGTGCAACTAGGCAACAATCTCTATGTTTGTCTGGGAAATTAAATGAGACACACAGATGAAGTTTTCCTTACACATTTGATAAAACATATTGCTGTAATGTACCTTTTAATAGGTGTCCATCTCAATGTATTTTATTGCGTCTGAAAAACTCACAGAGACTATGAGGCAGAGTTCAAGACATAGCCAGCAGACACTCTCAAATCCTCCCTTGTATGGAGAACTGCTTGGGATGTGACTGAACAGAATAAAATTCAGGATATATTTGAATTTTTTTGTACTTGACTTTTGGGACTAACTCACAAGGGCAATCCCTTAGGTTTTAATTTCTTTGAATTTATTTTGAGTTGTAAAAGGATAAACTCTGTTGCTTAATCCTTGTTAGTCTGCTTTCTCCCTGCAAATGTCCTAAGGAATTATATTAAAGTTGAGAAATCTTATACTGGCATTTTTACTACTGGAACATTCATAAATTTTATTCTTGCACTATCCCAAGGTGACTTGAATTCATTATATCACCTCTTGTTGCCTACATCGGCTATCATGTTGTGACATAATACAAATGCAAAATTGAAACTTATAATTCCAGTTTTCAATTCCAATTCCAATTCCTTGACCCTAGATGAAAAATTGAGCTTTGAATTTGAAGGCACAAAAATAAAAATAAAAATAAAACTCTGTGATTGTGAAACACAACAAAAAGCCTGCTAGCCAAGTGTTTTAGTCAGCCTTTTGGTTACTGTAACCAAAAAATCTGACAAGAACAATTTTAGAGGAGGAAAAGTTGATTTGGGCATACATGGTTTCAGATTTCAGAGATCTTGGGCCATTCCTTGGGACTGGAGGTGGGTCAGAACATCATGGCAGAAGAATGTGGTGGAGGGAAGTGTCTCACACGATGACCAGAAAACAGAGAGAGAGAGAAAGAGAGAGAGAGAAAGAGAGAGAGAGAAAGAGAGTGAGAGAGAGAGAGAGAGAGAGAGAGAGAGAGAGAGAGAGAGATTCCACTCACCAGACACAAAATATATACACCAAACTCACACTCCCAGTGCCCATCTCCTCCAGCCACACTCTACCTACCTTCAGCCACCACTCAGGTAATCCCATCAGGGGATTAACTCTCTAATGGGGTTAAGGCTCTCATAACCCAATCACTTCTCCTTTCAATGTACTTGCATGGTCTTACACATGAGTTTTGGGGGCACACCTCACATCCAAACCATACACTCAGATTATACGGTGGCTTTTTAAAAGAATTAAGAAAAACTGGAACAATTTGTGAGTATTGTGTCCTATTGAGCAGAGTAGACACACTGTCTTAGGAATGTGGCATCATACAAGTTAGGGACAGATTGAGGGAAAATTACAATTGTTAAAACTCTAGGATTTTCAGATTTTTATAGATATTTCCATATAATCAAGAAATGTGCACCATCATGTTTTGTAATTCAGTACCTCACATCTGTAAGTAACTAAAAGATAGGACAAGAGAAAAATTATTTTGGGGATACTGGTGGGATGGAAACACAAGGAGAGAGAACAGCTCTGTAACTGTAACATCTGTGGGTATTTTTTTTCTCTTAACCTATTGGATTTGATCTTTAGGCTAATGATCAATCAAGGGCAGGACTTTTCTTTTAGAAGGAATCTGCATTCTATCAGGGCTAACAGCATGAACCTTTAGAAGCCAACTTCACCAAAACAAATACTACATTTTTTCAATTACTTTCTATGACTATTAGCAAGCAGTTTATATTTTTCCTCCCAGGAAGCCATGAGATAGAATAGATAGAAACCAAAAAGTGAGTTTCAAGCTGACAAAGTAGTGCCCCAACTCAGAGACGTATGTTCCAGAACTAAGGAGCTGAGTATTTCTCTAAGAAAGCACCAAGTGCCATCCGAATGCTTGGGGATATGCTGATCTACCTACCCTGTAACTATTTAAATAACTCGTTAGGTAGACTAGGAATTCTTTAGCATGAAATACTTTTGGTTAAATTCATCTGTCCCATCAAAAGCCATGAAATTCAGACCAACATTGATTCATTAGTTGTAAACATGCCCCCATACATTAGTTTTAAACATGCCCCTTGAACTACAATGGAGTTATGTCCCAAGAAACCCACTGTGAATTGGAAAATCTGAAGTTTAAAGTGCATTTAATACACCCAACCAACATCACGGTGTAGCAGCATGGTATGCCAGAGACTATTGATGGTTTACTCTCAAAAATGGCTGAGTGAGATGCATGGCTTGCTGTCTCAGAACAGCAATGAGAGAATAACATATTGTGAGCTCATGAAAAGATCAAAACTCAACATTCCAGGTACAGTTTCTACTGAAGATCTATCACTTCCACTCCACTGTAAAATTGAAAAACCATAAGTGAAACCATTGTAAGTCGGGGACTATCTGTATAATTTTGTCTCAATCATAAAAATCTAGAAATAAAGGTAATGGAAACAAAGAACAGTTGAATAGGCATTGGCAAGCATGATACACCTCTTCCAGATCCCCATGGAGGCAGAAGGCCTGGGGTGGCTGCCAACAGCAGGAGTTTACAGTGGATGGACCCAAGTGTCACTCAGCCTAAATCATCCTTTTGCTGGTTACCCAATAGGCCAAACTGGCAGCTTCTCCTGAATATTCTTTTGCTCCAGGTATCTGCAAACTATGAGTCTAGAGTACTATTATTATAGTAGTAGTATATTTGTAGTTTATAAACGTTTGAGGCTATACTTTTCTTTCTTCTGGGATTCTTCATGGTTTCTTCTCCTTTAGGTTTTGGCACTTAATGCATATGATATTCATTATATGTATTATAATAAGCTTGGTTCAAACCCTAAATATACATCTTGTGAAAAACTAAAAGGCATCCCCTAGATTTCTAGGAACAACTAACATGGTCATTGCCATAGTTATCTTGTTTTTAAACTACTACTTCTAAAAAAGTACTACAAATAATAAATGGCACTGTTACAAACCTTGTTAACTCTCATTGAACTCAAAACTTTTGAGTTTACACACTACAGTACTCACAGAAGATCTCTGAAGGCATAGCTGACTTTACCTTTATTCTGTACATATGACCTAGACTGATATTGCTGCAAAATACATAATTTGAAATTGAATATTAAACACTATCCTTTTTGTTTTGTACCTCAAATAAGTCAGTCTTGAGCCATATCCAAAACAAACACTACATTTTTCTTGCTCCCCTTTATATTTTAGCCTCTGTATTTGTTTTCTTTCTCAAGGTCCCATTCATTTCTATGAAGACCTAATGCATTTTGATTTTCCTAGTTTTCTGCTAATTATTGCCCTCTAGTGGTGGTAAATAAACATCTACCTTACAAAAACTCCATTGTTAGCTTTTAAGGTTTTAAGATTAGTTTCTTTCTTTTCTTTTCTTTTCTTTTTTAACTTCATTAGCAATAGACTGAAGTAATTTTCAGCACAATTTTATGATTACTTCATTTAGAAACTCATCTAAATTCTTGAGGAGAATGTTAAGAATTTTTACATATTATGCAAAACCATGGATTTTCTGAAAAGAAATCATTGATCAATGAATAATATCAAATAAGTGTATTTTCCAATATATTGATTAACTTGGACAAATTTCATAGTAGTTTACCCTGCTTTTGTGTAATAGAAGAAATAATTTAAATCAGAAAGTTTAAAGGAGCCATTCTGAGTTATTTTATTTATTTTGTTTTGTTTCATTTAATGGTATTGAAAACTGACTTTAATAACCTATTTGTAAAATTCTGTGAGCCAAAATAATATCTTCCATTCACAGTGATAAGATATCAGCTAAATACTTATACAAACACAAGTATGTGATTTAAAAATGTCTCTAAAAAAAGCTGTTAAATGCCACTCCTGCTATACATCTCAGGAGGGGTTCCCTGCCTGAGAGCAATCTAGGGAGTGCTCATTTCTTGAAGCAGAGTATGGACTTGACTTTTCCCCCTCTGTTCTCCAAAATAATCAACAGTATCAAATATGTCCAGCTAAGGTACATTATTGTAATGACCTTAACCTAACTAAGTAACTCCTAAGTAACTCCATTTTTAAAATAAACCTGCAGTTCCACAAGACATAGCCTACAGAGTCCTCCAATAGGAATCAGGCATAGCCTGATTAAGACAAGTCACTTTCCACAATCCTCATAAAACTCAGAGTGAAGTTACTGTCATTTGCCTTTGCCCTGATGAGAGTTAGAGATGAGAGATCAGGGTGGAAACCACCAAATCAGACATCCTGACCTGAGAATGTAAGATGTCACTAAGAAAACCAACAGCTGATAGGGACTTAAGGGGTGAGCAGAAGCCCCCAAATTTAATATAAATGATGGAACAAATGTAGGACATTCAGCCAGCCAACACTTATGCCCACATGCCTGATAACCTGATGAGGACCTGGACAGACATCCCATCTCTTCTCATCATCTGCTTGATCCTCTGCATCATCCTCACTACTCTCAAACTCTACAGACACATCTTGACCTTGATGAGAAAGGCGACTTCTCCATAGGACCTTCTCCTCAACTGGCCTTCAGCTCTACCCCTGGAGAGACCTCCATCAATTCCAGACCTGATCACTGCAGTCTGAGTGAGTGTGCATCTGCTGGACTTCAACCCTAAGATTTTAGACTCTAGACCTGGCACTTAAGCCTAGCATGCAGAAGGAATGTCTTTCATGAGCCTGTCATGATTAGGTGTGTTGCAGTGCTTAGAATTAACTTAGAATTGTTCGTTTTGAATTGATTGTGTCTATTGCAGTGCCCAGCATGAAGGATTGTCATTTTCTTAAGAACCTATAAAGTGAAATTGTATTGAGTGATTTGAGTGAATAAAGTATTGAAAAAGGCAGAAGCACATGGACATTCTTTATTTCTCCCCTGGACTCCATATGTTGCACCTTTGTCCATCACGACAATTTTAGGGACTGGCATTCAGGGCAAGCCCAGGGATGGAATATGGACACTGGTGTGATTCACAGAGATAATGGAAGAGTTCTAGTTTTGACATAGAAAGTAGGGAGAGAAGAGCAGAGGGTCAAGAAGAATTTTTGAGCAGTCCTTAATGCTTTGATTCTATGCCTTTACTAGAAGTTAAATGTCTATATCTTCTGGAATTAGGTCAGTAGAAGTTTGACTTTGCTTATATATAATTTATATAACTTATATATTGCTTTCTCTGTAACCACTTGTATATAACTAATAGACAATATATAATTAACTGATAATTGCTTTCTATGAATATAAAAATTCAAACAAAAAATCCTCCACATAATAATTAGCTGGAATAATAGCCAAACCCTGTTTTTAAGGTTATTTACACACCCTCCTCCAAAGCACCTATGTTTGAAACCCAAGAAGAGTACTATTGTCCAGAAGTAGCATTTAGTTTGTCTTTTGTTATGGTTTGGAAGTGAGGTATCCCCCAAAAGCTCATGTGTTAAGCAATGCAAGAATATTCAGAGGCGAAATGATTGGATTATGAGAACCTTAACCCCTTCAGTGGTTTAATCCCCTGATAGGTATTAACTGAGTGGTAACTGAAGGCAAGCAAGGTGTGACCAGAAGAGGTGGGTCACTAGAGGCATGCCTTTGGGGTATATATTTGGTGAGCTGAACTGAGTCCCTCTCTGCTTCCTGGTCATCCTATAGCTGCTTCCCTCCACCACACTCTTCTGCCATGATGTTCTGCTTTACCTAAAGCCCAGAGGAATGGAGCTGGCTGTCTATGGACTGAGACCTGTAAAGCTATGAGCCCCCAAATAAACTTTTCCTCCTCTAAATTTGTTCTTTTCAGATCTTTTAATCATGGCAACAAAAAAGCTGACTAAAACACATTTACAGTGCTAATGATTGGAATTATTTCTGTAGGTTTCCTTTGACATCTGCTAAGAAATATTGATGATTTTGTGCAATGATTCTATATTCATAACTGCTATTTGTCTTCCCCCCCCCCAAAATGCAGGAATTCAGTACTAAAACACTTTAAAAATATGTTTTTCTTTTTTCTATTTCTCATTGCAAAAATAATTTTTGTAAGGTATTTTAGGCATTGTTATATTCAAGGTTGAAAAGGGCATGACAAGTCAAAATATTAACCTTAACTTTATGGAGAAGAATGTAGAATTAAATGATCTATTTATTGAGCACTTGAAAGAACTAAACCTGTTCCTACCTCCTAGCATGCAATCTGGGATACAAGGACAGTGGCCTCATGTTTATAAGAGGAATTTTAACTCACTCTTCCTGCTATGTCACTTTGTAGCACTCTATCCCTTACAATCTTAATAAACTAGTACAATAATGGGTAAGCAATAGGTATATTTGTCTTCTCAAAATCACATTTTTTCCCATAGGACAAGAAATATTCAGGTTCACCCTTGGCTAGGTAAGTTGAATTTGAGGATTATATCAATTATCTGACTCAATGCATAAACATAGGCACAAAGATTTGGAAAACTGAGAGTACTCATATTATACTCTCATGTTAATATTGAAAACTACTAAACTATGCTGTAGTGTTAAGTGTCAAGTGTTTATATTGAGAGAATGCCTGTCTATTTTCCATGCACCTTCTCATGATTGCAGATAGCACTCTTGAAATAAATGTGATGTATTAACATTGTTTCATAGTTCAGAGGAAAAAATGATATATACAAAGCATATGCAGGTATATAGAATAATCTTAATTACTTTAACCTCAACTTGTGAAAAAGCTATAAATTCCCACTTCGCATATGAAATGGCATAATTTTCATTGGTCCACAATTCTGTATTAAATATGGATTGGACATAGATTTCAGACATTTGTTTTTTGAAGAAATATTAGATGTTCTATTACATATGGAATTAAAAACAACTAGCATAAGGCAATTTCTGAAAATTTTCTAAGTAAAAATAAAATTCAACTTAAATTCATGTTATTGCAATCCAATAATTTTTCATTGCACATTTACGTATTCAATATTAATAAACAAAACTGTTTCAGGTTAGCAGTAAGAGGAATCCATACTGTTTACTTGATTGGAAGGTACTAGATCTCCTTCAGAAAATACAGTGACAGAACAGATGAGCTTTCTTTCAGGATATAAGGTGGCCATAAAGAGAAAATATTGGCATAAATGTGATTTTTAAAAATAAGCTTTCTTTTTCTATTTTAAATTAATTGTCTCCTAGCATGTATTTAAATATTTTTACTGGTAAAAAAAATAACACAAATGACATAAAATATCAGTAATCTAAATGTTTTGGGGGGTCATTTGAAAACAAAATCAATGTTTTGTATGGTATCTTTCCCCATCTGCTTGCTTTGATTTCCTTTTTTTTGCATCTCATGAATAAAAAGTATTTAGTTAATGACCTCCCATCCTTTTAAGAAAATGACTATAATAAATTTGCCTCACTCAGCCTCTAAGATAATCAATGGTAGAAATGGAAGAAAATAAAATTTACAACAGCCGCAGTGGTAAACTTTTCTGAATCTGAGAAAATGCTCTATAAACTGCAGGCTGATGGAAATAAGAAACCAATCAGTTCAGCTGTAGAAAGCAATAAGCTGTCCCCTTATGATCCTTTGCTCTTGTCTTCCTGTTTTAGGATTTCAAAATCTTTATCAACTTGACAGCCATTCTTCTATTTCTTAGATTCAACTTCATCATATCAGCATCTACATGTCAACTCAACATCTTCTATATTGAGTTAGAGACCGTTTGTGTTCATCAGCTTTCCATTACTATAACAAATAGCTGGGATGGTCAACTTTCAAATACACATTGTTTATTTTGGCTATCAATTTTAGAGGCTCCAGTCCACGATCAGTTGGGTCTTTTGTTTTTAAGGCGGTGATGAAACAGTACATCGTGACAGAAGATTGTGGCAACACAAAGGGGCTCCCTCTTGGCTAAGAAGCAAAAGAGAGAAAGGGAACAGAGCCTGGGAGTCTCACTTCCCTTTCAAGGACAATCCTCTGGTGACCTAATGACCTCTCACTAGGCCATAGTGCTTGAAGTTTCTATTACCTCTGAGTAGTGCCAACTGCAGACCATGATTCTAACACATGGGCCTTGGGAGGACTTTTGAGTGATAAGAATTTAGGTGTAGCATCTATATTCCCATAAAACAAGTGGGAGAGAGCCAGAGGGCACTGGGGGAAAAATGTTAGCTTACTTTTTTTTAAAATTAAGATGTAATGACTATAAATTGAGTATTAGAAACAGCGGTGGGGTCAGACCACCAGTCATGGTGCACAGTGGGATTTTTACAGATTCATATGCGCTTTTCACTCAGAATGTTAAAAACTCCAGTGGTATAGAGGGTAAATGAAGAAAGGGCACCTCTTGTCACTGTAGGACCCAAATTGAGAAACTTCTTCTAGTTAATGAAGGAGCACATGAAATCAGCACACACTCCTGCCAGTATTCATGTTCAAGAAAAGAATAGGACCTGCACTCAGGGTGGTACATAATGGTTATAACCATTTCTTATTCCATGTGATTTGCTGAGCACTGAAGTCTGGGGAGAATTCTCCTCATTTCGTAATGAGGGACTTTTAATAGAGAGAATATTAAAATGCATGATAAAGAAACAAAATCATCATGAAGTTTCAGAGAAGTGAAGACTCTCAAAATTTTATATTGTAATAAACATTTATGACCATTTTTTACTATTCTTTTCAGAACACAAGATGTTTCAGCATTAATTAAAAATGGGCAGAAGACCACAAGGAAGGAACAAGTTCCGATGAAAATGTGTAAGGTGTGGTAAGTAGAGAGATGGACAAATAAAGTGATTTTATGTATTCTATAAGTTAAAATAAAAACATAACTTGGAAGAAGAGTGGAGAACATTTCAGGAAAAATCAATGAGAATAAATTCACACCTTAAAGATTCTATAAATGAGAAAACATGAACACCTTGAATATATGTCCAGATTTTTAAAATTGGAATTATAAAGCAAGAACTTCTAAAAATATAAAGTAGAGGTTTGCTTGCAGAGAATAAAAGAATGTTCATACTGGCTTCAGAAATCATCTTTGCAAAAATTTTTCCAGATATATTCATGGGCAAATTGTTTTTCACCAGTAACAGTTAATTTATTTTTTTTTAAACTAAAAGCTTTCAGTTACATAACTA
Source organism: Callospermophilus lateralis (assembly GCF_048772815.1). Taxonomy (NCBI): domain Eukaryota; kingdom Metazoa; phylum Chordata; class Mammalia; order Rodentia; family Sciuridae; genus Callospermophilus; species Callospermophilus lateralis. Next base: position 469,239 of record NW_027513711.1, read on the forward strand.
ATACATAAATTCTAGTTCTTTTCAAACCTTTAAAAATTTTTAAAAATTACAAAAATATCAAAGTACAGAAGAAAAATAACAGGTTTTTAAAAATATTCTCTAATCTCTTCATAACTCATTTGAACAAAAATAGCCACTTTCAAATAATTTCCTACAAGCAACAAAAGAACTCATCGTTCTAAATCCATTAACTTCTCCAAATGCATGTCATTATATAATTCATTAGCAATCAGCAATTTGCACAAAGGTATCTAGTATGGCATTATCTACAAAAGTAAAAAACTACTCGAATTTCTGACAGCAATGTTCTGAAGCAATTTTATGAAACGTGTATGTCTTTAACCTGCATCATCTCAAAGTTTAAAACATGATCATTTCAACTCTAAACATCTCTATCTTGGTCTTGCCTATGAATATTAATGGAAAAACAGGTGTCAGTGCATAAAGAGTGAGTTTTTAGAAATTGAAATAAGAAGAGGTTGTAGTTTTTATTAATGTGGAAAGATCTATGATGGCAATGGAAATGAATGTATGAGAAAGGTCAAGAGCTTGGCTCCTTGGAGAAGTATTTAGGGACTAAGGTACCAGTGATTTGTACTAATCATTTAGTACATGGGTATACATGGGTATACCATGGGTATACCATGGTAAATGGGTAGACATTTACATCACAGAAGTTTTTTAGAAGAGTGCTAAAAAAGAAACTGGCAGTGAGCCAGAGTTATATTCAAGACAAAAGAACTATGAAAAAACACAATACAATGAAGGCATAGCTGGTGATATATTACAATGTCAGAAAGAAGTGGGTAGGATATGAGAATGTTGATGTTGAACCAAGAGGCAACTACCTGTCTTTAGGTAGAAGGGTGAGGAGGGTGCAAGAGAAAATTGCTACCCCTTGAGAGTGCTACAAGGCAACCAGTGTCCTCAGGAGAAAATATGGATTCAGTTATACTAGGAAGGTAAAGGAACAAATTTAGAATATGAGGCATCTAGCTGTAAAATGACTGTGACTTCCAGAAACAGAGTGAGAAGATCTAGAAATTAAGAAAGGAGTAAAGATCAGAGTAGACATGTTCTCATGCCTCATGGTGCCCAGTCTGAGAAATGAGGGATAATCTGTTGTGCTTTAGGAATATTTGCAGCAAATTAAGGTAATACCATATAAAGTTGATATTAAGGGTCTCAAAGGAAATAGGGAACAACTTTGAGTACAAGAGCTAGAGGAGGCATAGATGCCAGAATAAGGGACAGCTTGTCAATACATAGATGGCTGGCCCTTTGGTTGAGACCTCCAAACAATCTATTCTATGGAGGAAGGGTTGAGTTCTCAAACTTCCACTTCTTCTTTAATAGTTTTAGGAACTCTTTGGGAACCTTGTGCGGCTTATATATTTAGAATTGGAAAGCCCAAGAGAGCTAGGCCGGATCCCTGAAACAGGGACTATGAATAAATGGGGAGAGAAGACATGGTCCTCCTGAATACAACAAAAGAAAATAAAATGTGTTTCACCATTTAGTGAAATAAAACGTGTTTTGTAAATCTTGACCAGAGAAGATCAAACCAGGTTTGAAAATTTCTAGAACATGTGGCTTGTGATAGGCAGCGTATATGCATGAGGGAAGACGACCAAGAGAGAGCCACACACAGAGCCAACTTGGAGAGAAAACCAAAAGTCAATGAGAAGTAGAATATGCAAATTCTTAGAGCAGCTTTAATGTAAATCATTTCCTATGCCTTTTTTAGACAAGGTTTTAAACATATCTGTTTATGGATGTAGCATATGATCAAATGGGCTTTTTTTTAATGTTTAAAATTAAATGAGAGGTTAAAACTTTAAAATTTACTTCTAGAGATTAAAGCTACATTATTTTATTCACTCTCTAACCATAAGGAGAAACATGTGCCCATGTAGATCTAAAACTCCCAGTGAACAGATATATTTCAAAAAGATTAAAGGCTTGTCGATTTGCAGAAATTCATTTAAATTTTTCAGGGAGCACATGGAAAATTATTTGAGTTGGTTAATGGAACATGACAAATCAATTCCATCTTTTCCATCTCACTGGCATATAAAAGCAAACAAAACCAAACTGATTTCATGAAAATTCTGAAAATTGTGATGGGCAGACATATAACATTGGTAAGGTTTAGAAGAGGATGAAAAGAAATTCTTTCCCCTCCCTCATCTACCTGAGTTCTGAAGATAAGAGAAATAGAACAGATGGAGGCCAAAATATAACAATTGCACTTGGGAAAACTTGGGAGAAAAACGAGGTTGAGATCAAATGGTTTCAAATGGTTTCTAATTATTGGACTCCAAAGTTTAAAATGCTTACTAACCCAGTAAAGATAGTGCTGGAAAGATCCTTGGTATTAGGAACAGAGAATACCTGACATGTGGAACCAAATCACCCCCAGAAGACCAAGGGAAAGAGAAGTGGGCTTTTTTTTTTCAACATAAAACACAGTCCCAACAGCCAGGGTTTGGGTTGTTCTACTTTAAAAACTTATTTAATTTTTATATTATAGTGTAGTCAATTATCCAAAACTTAGCAACTAGAAATAACATTTTGTTATATCTTGCAACACCTGCTCCCTTTGGTGCTGACTGGGGTCATGTGGGTGACATTCAATTGGTAGGATGATTAAAGGGTTCAAAATAGATTCACTCACATGCCTGACCTTAGCAGAAACTGTTGGAAAGTTGTGTTCATTATGACCTTTCCTCCCTCCATGCAGTCTCAAGGTTTCTGCACATGATTTATTCAGCAAGGTAATTGGAGTTCTCACATTGAGAATCAAGACTGTAAAGGCAAGAATTCCAAGACCCAGAAAATGCAAATGCTAGTCTCTTAAGGGATAGGACCAGAGATGGGCACAATATTGCTTTGATTCTACTCTGTTTGCCAAAGCAGTCAGAAGGCCATGCAGGTGCAAGGGGAGAAGTCATAGAATAGTGTAGATATGGTCTGTTTCCCAAAGTTTCATGTATGGAAAGCTTAGTCCTCAGTGTGGCGACATGACATCAAGGTGTAGAACTTATAAGAAGTAGGGCCTCATGGAAGGTAATTAGGTCATGAGTCCTTGATCCTCATTAATGTATTAATGCTTTTTGTCAGGTGGGTTAGGTCTCATTGACTGAACTAGTTCCTAAGGAATGAGTTATTATAAGGGATTGTGGCTCCATCCTTGAATCTCTTTCCCATATGGTAGCTCACTAGCTTTAACCTCTCCTGCCATTCTGATATCACCTGATCACCTACCATTAGGCCCTACCAGAGCTGAGAAGATAGCTGGCACCATTCTCCTGAAGCTCTACAACTATGAGCTAATTAAAACTTACCTTTATAATTTACCTGGCTTCAGGTATTTTTTTTGTATCAATAAATATGGATTAAGGTAATGCATATATGTCATTACTCCATGAGAGGAATGTAAAAAAAAAAAACAACTTATGGCCATCTTTACAAGGTCATAATTTGCCCACTGACCACACACAAAACACATTCACAACTTCTGTTCTTTGAAGTTCTCATTGCCTTATTGTTAGGTATGATGTGTAAATGCCACTAGGACTGGAATTTACAAATTTTTTTTTAAATTGAGAAATAGTCTGTGGGAAAACATTAAATTTACTTTTTATAAGAGCTATTAGGTAAACAATGAGAGTGAGAAAAAAAGGACAATTTAATAATTCACTATCCCTTTTTATTTATTTTTAATAATATATGCAAATAAGTTTTTCAAAACTATTTATCCTGTTTTATCCTTTTCACCTGATTAAAATACACTCAAAACTAGTATGGCTGATAGAAGTGTAAATTACTTTGTCACAAGAGGGCAGAATTTTCAAATGTATTAAAAATAAATGCCAGTGCTTCAAATAATTCTGAAGCTAGGTTAGCTTACATTAGAAATGAGAAAAAAAGAAAACCAAAGCAAAATTAACCCTTCAAAGTAATTATTTTGACAGGCTACTTTTAAATTATTGATAAGTGGATTTTGAATTTAAAATATTTTACATCAATAAAGTAAAATAAGCAGAAAACCAATTTTTAATCACAATAAAATTTTATTATTTTAAATGTTTTATGAAAATGCAAAATTCTGTGGAAATAGTATATTAGATTGTGAATCTAGAATAAGGAAAATGATGTAAAATTGTTTTAAAGCAAAGTAGTTCAATGAAATAGAATAAAAGATACAGAAAAATAAATTAGAACTTCTTATATAATAAAAGAGTCATTTTAATTATTTGGAGAATAAACAAGGCTAGATCCTTAACTTATGCCACACAATAATATTAATTCTAGGTAGATAATACATTTAAATGTTAAGATGAGAATTTGTGAATATTCACATAATAATTTAAAAGTTTCCTGAGTCTCTCACACAAGTCATTCATCAAGATGGAGGCAATGGTGACTTGGGCACATATTGCAAATTCTCCAGTTTGTTTGCAGTTACCTTTGCAAAACTGAAGGCAAAAGACAAAGAATCTATATTTTCAAGAATTATAAATGCCAATCATTACTGTTCCTTCCATATAAGTTCTTCTTAAAAATAATTAAGAAAACTATGAACATTCAACAGAAAAAAGTAGACAAAGAATACAATTCACCCAGACAAGGAAATTACCAATAAGCAAGAAAAAAGATTCCACATTCTTTCCTCAGAAATTTCATTTATAATAAAGTATATGAAAATTTAAACAACAACAAAATGGTTTTTTTTATTAGACTGGTGATTGGGAAATACTAAAGAAGCTAAATTTCTAGTGAGAGTTCTGTTGGAAAATGAGCTGTTTCATAAACAGCTGGTAGAAATCTAGTGCAAATATTCTCACTGTTCTGATTTTGTAGTAATCAGGACAGGCTAAACATGTGCTGTATTAGAACCATGCATTTGTCCTCAGACCTAGTTTATTCTTTAGATCTGGTTTTATAAATGCTGGTGATAAACCCTATCTGATTTATTATATGATGTTTTAGTGTGGCCACACAATGGCTATGATTGTAAGTTATCTTTGATCTACCTTAAGAAAAATAACAGAACAGCTAGTGTAATAACTTGCAAATAATCAGGCTAAGTTGCAGACTTATCTAAAGAACATGTAACCAAAATAGGGAAATTTTGCTACTACCAGTTGCCAGTACATGTATTGTAAAATTAGTGTTTTTATTTTGTAGGTGATTCTGATATCATTAGAAGCATGCCAAAACAGACTGGTAAAAAGTAAAACATGGAAAAATTTTCTTTGATAAAGCTTGGCAGAAATTGTTAAAAGAAAAGAAAAGAAAAGAAAAGAAAAAGAAAGAAAAGAATAGAAATCTAAATTACCACTCTTTTTCTGAAGAGAAAACCAGGACAAAGAATATTAAGCAACATACCATAAGTGACAGATAAGAAGTAATAGAAATCAGATTTTACTACAGAGATTGCTACCAGATGATCTATTATCTTTACTTTTTAAAAATGGGATTTAGGGATATATTATTTAGAATCTAAATCAAAGGCTTAAGCCATAATAGAGAATTAATGTAAAACTGCTGATTTTAGGAAAAATTTTGAACCAGGGTCTCGAATGCCTTATTGCTTTCTATGGTTTCTGCTTTCTCTCCATAATATATTTAGCTACCCACCATATCTAAATAGATATGTATAAACAGATATCTACATAATTTACATGTAAATTCATTCTGTAAAGAGCTTCAAGTATTTCACTTATCCACAACATGAAAAATACAGCTACTGAGAATGACTAAATCTGCATTTACTGTTTTTTTTTTTTTTAGAAGAATCAACCATTATTAGCCCTACTTGGACTGGTGCTAATTCTGTTACTGTTGGTCAAAAACAAGAGATGGCAGGAAAGATTGATTGGCTGGGATTCGGTCATGTACATTTAGTTCCTTCAAACATATGTAATCTAAGGAAGCTGTGCCATTATTAATAGTTAATATACTGTAGAATATGTTGAGGAGGATTGGTATTTATTTATTTATTTTTGTAGTACAAGGGTTGCCACTTTTTAATTTTTATTTTGAGATGGGGTCTCCCTAAACTGCCAACGTTTTCCTTCAACTAGAGATCCTCCTGTATCAGCCTCTTGAATGTCTAGGATTACAAGACATTATGCCTGACAGGAATTGGTTTTTAAGTGAGATTATTCAATGTGAGGCAATCCAAGGAAAGCATGCAGACATAATCAGGTTTCTGAATTTCAGAATTAAGGACCAGGTGCTGAACTATGCTGAATTCAATGATTCTACAATGTAAGGGCTTTTGAAAGCCAAGCTCTCTAGCCAACAACTCTGCCTTATATTGTATTTTTCTTTCAAGCTTCAATAAAGTCATGCTTCAATTTCAGATTTGTTTAAGCAAGAGACATAAAGCTTTAACTGGGCAAAACAAATAAGTGAATTGTTTTAAAGTAGTTAAGAATATGGCATTTCATTTTTTACTCATCTTAATAGGAAGTAGTTTTTTTAATTTAAAAATTTATTTAAATTCTGTTTGTTTTGTTTTTTGCTACTGATATCTGTCTTCTTAAAAAAAACCCCACTGCATTAGTTCTTTGCAAATATCTTGTCTATATTTTCTAAATAGTGCATACAATATGGAGAAAATACAACTGAATCTTGTGGAAATGTGGATCTGAAATAGAATGATTAGGCTATCAAAGAATAAAAAAGTAATTTTATCATATATAGCTGTTTCACACAGAATATTGTATGAAACCTCCATTTAACTTACCCAAATTTAATAGATTCGAAATTTGGACTAAATTACTGTACAGTCTTTGCATCGAGCCACATCTTTAGAAACGTTATGTTCAGATTTATACCAAGGAAGAATGATGATAAAATCAATTCCAAAAAATAGGTAATCATGATAATGGTTCAGCATATTTCCATTCAAAAGCACTGTCCCAGAATTGCAGACCCTGAAAGCAAATCTTTAGCACCAAACATATGGTATTATACTGAGGCACTGGAACAAGTTCCATGAGACTTATATTCTGACTCTTCTCTTTAGAAAAAGGCATGTGTCTTTGGACAAATGAACTTGGGCTTCCTCTTCTCTGTGGTATCATTCTGGAGACTAATGTCTGCCACATAATAGCCTGAATAGGTAGTAATTATGGTGATTATTAACCTTTTTCCGGGTCAGTCCTTTTGCTTCATTCTTTCATTCATCTATTCAGCTATTTATTAGTATCTACTCCTGACATTGGATAATGAACATTTCTGGTGATAAACAAAGAAAATTTGATTAATGTTCTTTTCCTATTATTGCTTAGTTCTTTGAAACAGTTCAGTGAATTTATTGCCAGTGTTCCTCAGAAAAGTACACTATGATATCCGGCACAAATTCTTTCATCTGGTTCCCAACTACTTCTGTGGTACAGTGTATCAGAATGATTGTCAAAATTATACTTTGATGGGGAAGGAGAGGGGTAGAAGCTGTTGTTTAGGTAACTGGGGGGTTTGTGGGAGGAAAGTGGTGAAGGGTATCAGTCCGTCAGAAATGTAGACCTAAGATTCCGTCACCTGTAGCTGCTTCTCCATTTTCATGTACAACACACAGTCTGATCTTCTGAGCTTTTATTTATTATATAAATATTATATATAATATAGTTAAAATATTTTTACACCTTTATGACTTACAAATAACAATTTGATACATGTATATGAGGTATAAGGATCAAATAAGAGTAATGAAAATTTTCATCTCATTAAATATTAATTATTTCTGTGGGTTGCAAACATTCTTATTGTTCTAGTTATTTTAAAGTCTATCAAAAATTGCTGTAACCAATCATTACCCTCCTTGGCTATAGAAAACCAGATATAATTACTTTTCTTTGAACTTTAGTGACTCTTATCTAATGTCTTCCCCCTCCTTCTCACTCTATTCCACTCTATCATTCTATGAGAGACATTTTAGTTTTTTTTAAGTGGGTTTAAACTCATGGTGTTTGTCTTTGTCTAGCTTATTTTATTTAACACAATGACCTCCAGTTCCATCCATGTTGCTATAAATGACAGGATTCAGCCTTTCTATGACTGAAAACATTCCATTGCATTTATTTGCCCCATGTGTCTTCTCCATTCATCTACTGATATATACCCTGATTGATTCTGGATCTTGACTATTGTAACTAGAACTACAAAGAATGTTTGGAATACAGGTATTTCTGATCTGATAATTTAGTTTTCTTTTTTAACATTCTTACTATGGAGATACCAATATTTTTATTTTCTGAATATGGTATTTATCTTAATCACTTTTACTACTGTGCATTTATTTTGAGGATGGAAGTTGGAGCAAATTACTCATTGATTTGTACTAAAATATCTTGTGACAGGGTCCTGACCTTTGCCACCATCTAGAAATGGACTTTTAAACACAATTAATTTTTTAAAAACTAAAATTATTATTTTAAGAATTTCTAGTTAATAGAACACACTTTTTTTTAGACCAAAGTATTGTATAGGTATTTGGATTTTTTTTTAAAGTACAGTACTTGTCTGGACTTAAAGGCTTGGGTTAGTTGAAGCAAAATGCCTTATCATAATAAATGTTGCTTAAGAGTTACTAAATTTTTACCAATTAGTAATTTTTTTTTCAAAATATAATGCCAGATTCTTTATATAAACAGGAAAGTTTATTTGTTATTAAAGGACCCAAAACACATCAAAATGGTATAAGGATTTTATTAAACCGAAAACATCTGAACAAACAGAAGCCACAGGAAGAAACTTTATCTCAATTTCCCTTTCCTGACATCCAAAACCACCCAAACTTACAGCTTCCATAAATCCCCCACTGAGGGAGGTTCCTGTTCAACTTTTAGACTGATCTCTATTACTGGATGTGAATAATCAGCTGCTATAGTTCATCCATTAGAGGAGTTCCTGGCCAGGAAGAAGGCTGCCAATCAGCACTGGTATGAAAAATTGTGTAAGTGAGCCCAGCAGCACTTCCAGACTTTCCCCCTGAAGCCCTTAACACCCTTTCCTTTGTTAAGTGGGTAGACAAGCACTTGCACCTGGCTGTTTGGGAAGCCACTCCTCACAGAGTACTGCACCTGTGTGAATTAAACTTTTATCCTGTATGACTGCTAATTTTTGTACCTTGACAGAGTCACCAGGTCAAACATAATTCTGAGTGTTTCTGTGGAGGTGTCTGAGATGAGCTTAACATTTTAGTTAATTGATTGAGTAGAGCAGATTGCTCTCCATAATGTGAGTAGGCCTCTTGCAGTCAGTTGGAGGCCTGAATGGAAAGAACTAATCCTGCCTGAAATATTAATTTTTCTGCTTGGCTGCCTTTATGCTGAAACAACAGTATCTTCAGGCCTTCGGACTAGAGCTACATTATTGACTTTCCTGGTTCTCAGGTCTTCAGACTGAGATCTCTTTTGACTGCCCTGAGTTTCTAGCTGGTCTATTGACAATCTTGAGACTCGTCAGTATTCATGATTGTGTGAGCTAACTCCTTATTATAACTCTCTTTACCCATAAAAGTGCACACTGATTCTCTGAAGAACTCTGATAAATCCTGCTAATCTATCTATTTATTGTCAATCAAATTGTGGACCCTGACCACCCAGAAGTGATTTAGCAGGGAAATATTTTCCCTCCAAATGTTTTGAGAACAAGGAAAGTTGTCAAAGTATGGTCAGGACTTCCTGCTTATTCTGGAGGCTGCAGATGAAATCTAGGGAACTCTGATAAAACTGAAAAAGCTAAGCTTTCTCACAGGTCATTCTGCTGGGTCTCTGCTCAGAATCTGGTGGAGCAAGGTAAAAACAATCTTTACTTGCCCTTTACAAAAGAGGAATTTCCAAAATTTAGATTTACAATTTTTTTATTGTTATTGTTTAGAACAAGTTCTTTGACTGTTCTGACTTGGTTTGATTAGTACTTCAGAGGCTTCCAAGAGATAGCCACTGTATCCATTTGTCTCTCTCTTGTGCTATTGTTCTGTCTTATACTAAGTGTACTTTGTTATAAAAAATGAGAATCAAAGGGTAAAACACAGTCAAAGGTACTATATGTATATTGTTTTAGTTGGCCTCACAGACACATTATCTAGAGGGAAAATACAGACCTATCCCATCAGTAGCCCCCAAACCTCTTTCTTGAGATGAAATTGAAGAACTGGTTTAATTATAGATTTCCTTTTACAACAGGGTGTTCTTATTCTCACCTTTTCACCCCACACTACTTCAGTCTTTTCAGTGAAGAAATAAAGGACATTGGATTCAGGAGGAAGTCAAATCTATTAATTTGTGCAAAAAGTATGAACCATAAACTCTTTCATGATCCCTCACTACTCCATGGTCTTTGCCATGGCCCTTACTTCAATCCAGCTCTCATTCCTCTTCAGTGATGGAGATCCCCAGTCTATTCCACATGATTGCCTTACATCTATAGAAGTGTGCTCAAAGCTGAAAAAATTATTCTCTCAGATACTTCCTTAGACTTAACCCTCTTCTTCAATATCCCTTGCAAATGAAATTTTTAGGGAAACACAATCTGCTGGCTGATTCATGGATCAACTTGTTTGGACCAAGAAACACCAAGATTGCTGCTAAAACATTATTTCTTAGTGTTGGTGAGACTGTTTCTAAAAGAAATAGCATTTTAATTGGTAGTCTGACAGAAGAAGATCGTCTTTGCTGATAGGGGTGAACATCATCCAATTTGTTGAGGGCCCGAATAGTATAAAAGGGTTGAAGAATGAATTTGCACCCTGTATAAATTAAGACATTCATATTCCCTGCTCACAGACACTGGAACTCTGGGTTTTCAGGCCTATGGACTTGAATTGGGATTGACACAACTGCATCCCCCACCCCCAACACACATTCATACACCATTTTCAAGCCTTTGGACTGGGACTTAGACTTAGATCCTTATCTCTCCTGGTTCTTGGGCCTTTAGACAGACTGAATTATACTGTTGGTTTCTTGGTTCTCCAGCTTGCAGATGGCAGATGATGGTGTCTCCGGCCTCTATAAACTTGAAAGCCAATTCCTATAATAAACACCTCTCTCTCTCTCTCTCTCTCTCTCTCTCTCTCTCTCTCTCACACACACACACACACACACACACACACTCACACACACACTTATACAGACATGGACTAAGTAACATATCCATCAGCAGTGAACCATATATAAGGCAACAGTCCCATAGGATTACAATGGAACTGAAAAATTTCTATTGCCTGCTGACATTGCAGCCATTGTAACATCATTGAGCAGACACACATGATGTATTACTTGTGTAAACAGACCTTCTGCCTTCCAATTGTATAAAGGCATAGCACACGACAATTATATACAATATAAAATATGTGTTAATGATAACAACGAGGTCACTGTCTTATGTATTCATTATTCTATGTTTTTATTGTTATTTTAGAGTGTACTTCCTCTATTTAAAGAAAATAGTTAACTGTATCTAACCTCAGGCAGGTCCTTTAGAAGGTATTCTAGAAGTCATTGCTATTATAAGAGGTGATAGCTTCATGCATGTAATCATCTCTGAAAACCTCCCATTGGTAGAAGAGATAGAGGTAGAAAGCAGTAATAGTGATGATCCTAACCCTGTGTCTGCCTAGGCTAATTCATATCTCAGTTTATAAACCAAAAAAAAAAATTAAAGCTTATTGAATATGACAAAAGAATATTTTTGTAAAGACGTGCATTGTTTTGTTTCATTACAAAAGTCAAAATTTGTAAGTTTAAAAAAGTAAAATATTTTGATAAACTAAGTTTAATTTATTTAGCATTAAAGAAAATTATTTAATACATTTACTGTAACTTCAATGTACATGGTTAACAAAGTCTACAGTAGTGTGATGGTTTGGAAGTGAGGTGTCCCTCTAAAAGCTCTTGTGTGAGACAAATCAAGGGTCAGAGGAAAAATGATTGGGTTATGAGAATACTAATATAATCAGTGAATAATTTCCCCTGATGGTATTAACTGAGCTGGGAAAACTGGGTGGTAACTGAAAGCATGTAGGTTGTGGCTGGACGAGTGGTCACTGGGGGCATATATTTTGTATCTGGTGAGTAGAATCTCTCTGCCTCCTGATCATCATATGAATTGTTTACCTCCACCACAGTCTTCTACCATGATTTTCTGCCTTATCTTGGGCCTAGAGGGATAGAGCCAGCTGTCTATGGACTGAGACCTCTGAAACCATGAACCCTTAAACAAACTTTTCCTCTTATAAAATTGTTCTTGTCAGGTCTTTTAGTCACAGCAGCAAAAAAAAAAAAAAAGAAAAAAAAGCTATCTAAAACAAGTAGTCAATGGTAACAGCCTAGGCCTTCACATTTACTCATGAACATAGTACTCACTGAGTCACCCAAAGCAAATTCCAATCCTATAAGCTGTATTCATTGTGTCTTAATAAATGTAGCCATTTTCATAATTTGTACCCTGCTTTTACTGTATCTTCTCTGTATAGACACAAAAATAACATTATGTTACAATTGTCTATAGCATTAGGTATTCAGCCTAGCATGCTGTACCAGTGTATAGCCTAGGAGCAACGGTCTATACCATATAGCCTAGCTATATAATAAGTTATTCCATGTATTTATTTGTACACATGCTCTGATATTTGCACAATAATAAAAAATGCCTAATTACAGTTTCCTCAGAATGGATCTCCATCATTAAATGACATATGACTATATATCTGTAGATAACATATATTCATACATTTAGCCACACATGTATCCTATTGGTTTTGTTTCTTCCGTGTACTCTAATGTATATAATAACTGGTTACACAATAGTTTTTTCACAAGAAACCCCTGAGGCATACTCTTTGCCTTCTCTAAGATCAGCTCATTGTCAAAATCCTAGTTTTACTAGCTCTTATACTTTGTCAAAGGAGAAAATAACCATATTTACTGATTCCAGACATAGTTTTGAAGTTTTGCATGTTATTGGGACAATTACAAGTCTTAGATTCTTGGCCTTTGCCAGCACTCCTATTGCTAGTGGACATAAATATGCTGACCTATGATAGACTGTTCATCTTCCTACTGAACTTGCTATTGTTCAGCACACACCAATAAAACTAATAATCTCTAAGAAGCAATGGGGCTAAAAAGCTGATGAAAGTATCCTGCATTTGTCTTTGATATTACTATCAGGCAAGTGTTGAACAACCTGAAAAAGACAAATGGCTATCAAAGGCTGCCAAACAATGATTAGATGTGTTTATTATACATTGGAACAAATGCACATGCTGTAGCTCCCTATCCTTTGACTTTTATCTCCCATCTAATAGGACATATGTAAAAAAGAGAGGAGGTCAGGAAACTTAATGAAAATTGGTTCTGTCCTAAAATCCCAAACATTCTGACCAAGCCACTTCCCAATGCATTGTTTGTTAATCTCAACAAGTTTCTGGAAGTTATCATCATATTTCATGGAATTATTTAAGACAGATTCTGCTCTTGGCAGTAGTCCAAGTATACTCTAAAAATTTATCTCCAGCCTTTGCATATTCTTACTCTTTGGTTATTGTCTGTCTGTTTGGTGGACTAACTGAAACTATCAAACCAGATATGCTGATTCTAAAATAGTGGTGAAAAAAATAAAAACTGAGGTTTTCCCTTATTTTGGCATTCCTTTATAGATCAAATCAGATCAAGCCATGTTACTGTAGAAATAATTTTGATGAAAAATACTAGGGTAGTCATTGAAATTTAATATCTCCTATCATTCTCAAACCTCAGAAGCAGAGAAGCATTACCTCTCTCCTCTTTCTCCTTTTATAAAAATCCAGTCCAACGCTGGGTGTGGTGGCACATCCCAGCAGCTCTTGAAGGTGAGGCAGGAAGAACCCAAGTTCAAAGTCAGCCTCAGCAACTTAGTGAGGCTGAAACAACTTAGCAAGATCTTGTCTCAAAATAATGAAAGAACTAGTGCCGCAGCCGGGCTGGCTGGGCAAAATAACCGGGGGGTGACGAATGACTTGTGTACGTTGATGCAGCAGGAATGGAAGCCCTTTATTGTAGGATAACAGAGGTATTTATACATTTTGCACAGCTTATCTAATTAGCATAAACTAGATACAGCAGTCAACCAATCAGGAATCTTCACACTTAATGGCTCGCTTTTGTTACTTTACAAACTATTCCCTCTGGCATTTTGCCAGGCGCCATCCAGACTTGTTTACAGACTCTAACAAACTAGGAATGTGGTTCAGTGGTTAAGTGCATGCCCCTGGGTTCAATCCCTGGTACACTCACACACATGCAAATCTAGACTACCCAAATAGGAGACATGGATTCACCCTGTTTGAATTAGCTTTTGGTTGTCCTATAGCCAGGCATCTCTAAGCCTCTCATTCCAGGATTAAGCAAGCATTATTGGATTTTCAATGAAGAGTTGTTATGATGTCTATTTATATACTATATATATATATATATATATATATATATATATATATATATATATATATGTATATATATGCTTGGAATGTATCATCAACAGGTATAAAAAGTGTGGCTTCTACCCACTGACAAATTCTGCCATCTTTTTCAATGAGGAGATAGAGTACATATCAAAGTTTCTATTTATTTATTTTAAATAAATGTTATAGTGTATATTTAAGGTATACAACAGAGGGCTATGGGACACATAGAAATGGTACAATAATTACTATAGTGAAGCAAATTACTGTGTTCATCATCTCATAGTTACCTTTGTGTGTGTGTGTGTGTGTGTGTGTATGTGTGTGTGTGTGTGTGTGTGTGTGTGTGTGTACGGCAAACTCTACTCATTTAGCAGAAATCCCTAATGCAATTCAATTTTTCCAACTATGGTTTCTCATGTCGTACACTAGTCTCTAGACTCGTGCATCCTAAATCTTTGTAATTTCTATCCCTTGACCTATATCCATTGTTCCATTTCCTCTGAATCCTAACCCAGGTAACTGTTCTCTAAACTCTGTATGTTTGACTTCTATTTTGGATCCCACAATCAGAGAGATTATGAAATATCTTTCTTTTTTGTCTGGCTTATTTCATTTAGCATAATGTTTTCTAGGTCAATTCATGTTGTGACAAATGTCAGAGTCTCCTTTTTAAGGCTCAATAATATTCCATATTAAACATACACACACCACAGTTTCTGTATCATTTGTCCACCGATAAACACTTAGATTGTTTGCATATCTTGGATATTGTGAATAATGCTGAAATGAACATGGGAGTACAGATATCGCATCAAGGTGCTAAATACATTTCCTGGGGGTGTATACCTAAAAGGACAATTGCTGATGCACATGATAGTTCAATTTTTAATTTCTTTAGGAATAATCGCCTACTTTTTTTTCCACAATAGCTGCATTAATCTACATTATCACCCACAGTGCGAAAGGGTTTTTTTTTTCTCCACATAGCTAATATTTGTTCTTTCCTGATGTTTTGGTACTAGCTATCCTACTGGCTGTGAGGTTATATCTGACAGTACTTTTGATTTGCATTTTTTTCATGAGTAATGTTAAGCACCTTTTCATTAACATCTGACTATGTTAGTGTCTTTTTAGATAAATGTGTATATTAAAATCCTTTCCCATAAGTTTTTTTTCTGTTATTGAATTGTATGTTTCCTTCTAAAATTTAGACATTAGCCCCTTTTTAGATATATGGTTGTAAAGAAATCTTTCCCAAATGGTAGATTACTATTTTATTTTATTGACCCTTTCCTTTGCTATGCAGAAGCATTTTAGCAGTACTGAGTATTGAACGCAGGGGTGCTCTCCCACTGAGCTGTATCTCCAGTACTTTAAAAAAAAAATTTAGATCTAGGTACTAAGAGTTGAACCCAGGAGCACTTTTTCCAGTCCTTTATTTTTTATTTTGGGGCATTGACCCACCAAATTTCCTAGGCTGGGCTTGAATTTGTGATCCTGCTACTTTGGCCTCCCAAGTCACTGAGATTACAGATGTGCTCCACCATCTCAGCATGGTCTACATTTCATTGAGGTAAAATTACTGGAAGGAAATTTCTTCCTTTGAATTGAAAACATAAATGGCATTGAACTGTTCTTAAGTAAAAAATACCAAATAAATACTATAATCATTCTCTATAATTTGACTGCAAAGTAGGTTTCTTTCAGTTCTCTAATAATATCACAGGGAAAGAGAATGACATTTAGATGGATATTTACTCAATCACAGGAAAATATTCCTGGGCTTAAGGATCTACCAAGGGAACATGGAATAGAGCTTACCTATTCTTATCTTTCCTGGTGACCAGAAATATAGATGAGTACATTTAAGATCTGGAGTATCCTGATTGGGTAATATTTCCTCTGTGGAGGCTAAGCTGAAGGTTTCCTCTACCTTCTATTTCTCAATTTGATTTTGCTATTGTAGCCTGATGGAGGTACAGGGAATACGGAAATATATAGATGTTAATACAGCTGATGATAAATGTCATAAGTCACCAGACCTCATCCTTGTGGGTCACAGATTCTAGCCTGACCTTGGTCATGTTCAACCTTGATCTCTTTATTTGTTATGACAATGAAGTATATAAAAGGTTATTACTCAAGTGGTCAGGGCAATGTAGACTCAGATACCTGGTGCCACTTTCTTCACCAGATATCCTGCCTTAAATGCCAAAGTGTGAGGTCCTTTGTACACAAACATCACAGTATAGATGTACCAAGTAAGTCATACTAGAAAACTCACTTTTGAACTGAAACATCAAGCTTCATTCAATAATGTGGATAGTTTTTCCAAATTGAGGACTTATGATTTAGAAAGAACAATTATAAGAATTTACAAAGCAATTATCTAGATACTTAATGTCTCTATGTGGTTCTTTGAAGCTTCCAGTTGTACTCTGAAATCATCCCATCTCAGATACACTGACTACCCAACAAGGAGAAGGTTGTGCAGTCTGCAGTGAACACTTCTGATTGTTTTTAAATCAGAATGGACAAGTAGCATCTGATTTACACCATTTCAAAGATGGTAATATTCTATATGACATTAAGGAGACATAGCCATTTAATTGCATTGACCCATTCCCAGAACTAGAAGACTGCTTCAATGGGGGTGGGGAAATGTGTTTAGATTTGTTCCTTCTTGCTTATTCATTCTTTTAATCTATATTATTATTTTTCTTTTCAGATATCATACAATATAAATATGAACTTGACTTTTCTTTCCATAGCAATTGGTTCAGCTCTTTGTGAAACTTCTTGTGAAGTTTCAAGTAGGGGAAATGAAGTAACCACCAACTCACCAGAATGGCATAAAAATGACTTTAAGTTGAAAACATATGAACAAACAACAGTCATTGAAAGAAACCTTTCCAAGCTTATCTTCATGGAGTTAACCAGAGCCTTCTGAATGCACAGCTGCCAAAAATCTCCCTCTTTGACTCTTAGCCCTGGAAGATGAGAGTTCACTTGCCATAAATCCTTCCCTGGTGAGCTCCCAGCCAGGAAGCAGACTGCCCATCAGCGTCTGGGTGTAAAATGGAAGGCTCCCAATGGAACCTGCCATATGTTACCACTGAAACCCCAAACTCATTGTCTTTAGTTAAGTTTATATATAAACCTTTACCCTGGCTGCCCTTGGAGCCACTTTTTATAGAGTTTTCTCATATGCTCTAAACTTTTCTGTTAATCTGTCTGTTTGGGACTGTGATCTAACTTTAATTGTAGGTAATTTTTCTGATTTTGCCACTTCCTCATGCATTAGATATTGATTTATAAAAATTAGAAAATATGAGAATATGCATACTGTCTAATTTTGTTCTCATATTTAAGATTCTTGCAGCATAGTAGAATGGATTCAGGCTTACTTAAAAGTGAACAGATTTTGAGAGTGAGAGATTAAAAATTGGAAAATAAAATCCCCAAAGTTAAATAATTTTAATAATTCTTAACTCAAATATACAGCATTGGGGAAAACTGATAACTCAAAATTTTATAGGATGGTGACAGCTATTTCCAGGCATATTTTATATTTTTTATATATGTATTTTTTTTAGTTGTTTAGATCTTTTATTTTATTTATTTATGTGCAGTGCTGAGGTGCGAACCCAGGGCCTCACACATGCCAGGGAAGTGCTCTACTGCTGAGCCACAACTCCAGCCCCTATTTTATATTTTTTAATAATGAAATACACCATGGTAAAGGTGACTTTTCTAGTCTTCCATGTGTTTCAAGTTGGTTGACTTGTTCAAGTTAATACTGAGATACTGTATTAGCTTTTCATTGCTGTGAAAAAAAGGTGCCTGACATGAATAACTTAGAGGAAGAAAGATTCATTTTGACTTATAGTTTCAGAGATTTCAGTCCATGGTCAGCTGGCTCCATTGCAATGGGCCTGAGATGAGGCAGATCATCATGAGAAAGGTCATGGTGGAGGACAGCTGGTCAACTCATGGCAGCAGAAGGAGGGGGAAGAGAGAAAAAGAGAGGAAAGGGAGAAATGGAAAGAGATAGGTAGAGGGGCAGAGAGAGACAGATAAACAGGTAGATAGAGACAGATAAAGGGTAGGATGGGGAGGGAGACAGAGAGAGAGAGAGAGAGAGAGAGAGAGAGAGAGAGAGAGAGAGAGAGAAACAGGGACAAGATAAAGTCCCCAAGAGTAAATCCCCAAGGATGCACTCATTTTTACTAGGTCCCACTTCCTACACTGTCCACTACCTCCCAATAGTCCATTCAAATCGTTAGTCTCTCACTTAACCCACAGATGACGGCAGAGACCTCATGATATATTCACATCCCAAGGATTCCCACTTTGGATACTGCTGCATTTGGGACCACATCTTCAAACACATGAGTCTTTGTGGGACCCAACATATCTAAGTCACAACGTGCACTTTCCTGTCTGTGATGGAAGAATTTAACAAAAATATCTTGCAGTTCTAACATTTTAATTAATGTAATAGTATTTCAAGATATATTTCTTACACAAAGCTATTCTGAATTGCTAAGAAACATTTTTTTATATACTTCCAATAATACCAATCACAACAAAATAATTTAGGTTTAAGGTAAGTTACAGAATTAAAGAAAAGATTGAGGTGAAGGTGAAGCTAAGCTTTTTAAAGATATGCTATTTCCTAATTATGCAGAAGCCATTTTTCCCTTTGGCTTGATTCTAAATTGAAAAAAAAAATGTGAATGTAAAACGAGAAGAGTATGTGTTTCAAAAGCCAAGAAAACATAGTTAAAACTACATAAAGCACAGGTCAGGTTTTCATATTGATCAGATTAAAGTAGATTAATGTTTGTTCTAAATTCTACTATACTTAGTTAAATTCAGTTACTCCTTTTGTTAAAAACAGATCTTTATTCTTTTAAACAGTAAGTATCTATAAAGTGCTATTCAACATGCAAAAGAAACATTTAAGCATGGCCCTTCCTACTAAATTTGGTGCTCTACTCACAAAGGAGTTGCATGATTCTTTCAATTAGCTTTAATAAATATAATTCTTATCATTCTAATTTATGGTGGGCTATAAAATTAACAAAAATGTTTTAAAAAACCCCAATTTGTTTAATGTGTATTCTATCTTCTAAAATAAATGAACCCAAAATAGAAACATTTTTTGGACAATTAAGTATTAGATATCAAACATTAATGAAATATCATTCTATTTACTTATTAATTATCAAGATTTAAATACATTAAACATATTCTCTCAAACCTGGCTGGCAAAAGAGGTAGATAATGTAATACTTACACAGCCAACTTAATGTTCATTATAAACAAGTAAGAAGTAAAGAGGCAGGAATCCCCATTGAACTCATATAACAAGTTAATGACTCAAAAGCCAATCCCATGATAATAATCTTTCCTTTGGTATCACTGTCATATGTCTTCATTTGATAAAATAAACCTGAAGAACATTAAGGCACAGAAAAAACTTGAGTGAATGTAAAAAATAAAATGTTATTAACAAAGGAAACAAAGTCTATTTATAACATATTCACTAGGAACCACATGCAACACTTAAATATTTGCATTACTTTCTTTTGGCAAATCTAATGTTCCTAATTACAGCCTAATTGTACTTGAATATTATATTAACAATATAGAGAAATCACAGTACCTTATCCACAAGTGTTCAGTAGCTGACTTTTAGTTAATAGTTTAATGAAATTTCATCATCAGTACTAAAATAAAATTATACAAAGTATATTTTTATTTGCAATGGGTCAAATATATTATGACATACAAAAGTAGTACATTATATTATTTTTAAAAGCTTTTATCATTTGAGGCAAAAATTGAATAGCAAATCAGATAAGTCATGTTTTCATATATTTCAAAAACGACAAGACACTCAAGAAATTGGTCAGTTTTCTTTAAACAGAATTGAGATCAATGAAGATATGTATTATCTGAAGGTAATACTAATATATTTTCTTTTTCTTACAATTTCGGAATTTTTGGCTGAATTCATTTCCTCTATTGTTTTCTGTGCTACTATCACTGTCACTGGTTTGCTTTTGCCTCTTTCGGGTATTCATCTCATAAAGGTCAGAGTCACTTGGTTGTTGGATAGTGCCGCAGTCTCTCGGCTGGGATGCCGCAGTCTCTCGGCTGGGCACAAATCACGAGTCTCCACACAGCTTGTAGATTCAAACAGCAATTCTTTATTCCCGAACTCACACCGGCCGTCTACAAACACGCTCTGGGGGAATCCATGTTCTCTGCTCAAATCCACACTCTGCCCTAATCCACTCTCTCCCAAATCCACTCTGCATGGGCTTCTGTCTCCCAAAATATACTGTCTGACCCTAAGCACTCAAGAGGAACTCAGCAGCAGGATACACCCTATTCCAAAAGAGGAACACCCTAATCTCCTATTACTAAACCGCCCTATTCTAAAGGGGAAACACCCTACTCTCCTATTATGCTAAACTGCCCTATTCTAAAGGGGGAACACCCTAAACACGGATCCTGCCCTGGTCCTTGAGCAAGGTCACCTTTCAGAAGTCCTTCCACTAGACAGCATGGGAGTAAGCTGGCAAGGAATTTGTCATACCTACTTGGCTGATGGCTCCCAGCATCTCCCCCCTTCTGATTAATTAAACAACAAGTAATGTGGCTTAAGGACCGTGCCTGGTAGGTTGTCCAGTTCAACATATGGCTCTTACCCGTCATCGGAAAACTGACCTTTAGGTAACTGACCTTTAGGCGTCAGCCTCCTGTCTTAGGTTGATACCGTTGCAACTGGATCATACCCGTCACTGACTGCCGGTCCAGCATATAGCCATTGGCCCCCAAATTTAGACCATCACTAGCAGAAGGGAGGAGGATACAGAAATGCCACGACACCAAGCCAATTGACAGTTCCTTTGGAAAAATTGCATCATTGGTGACACCATCAGCAAAGATCACTGGTGACACCATCAGCAAAGATATGCCAGCATTACCACAAATTGCTGCACTAAACGTAGTTACATAGTCCAGGCAAGTTCTGTAAGCAGTTCAAAGGGGAGAAATCTATCAATCTGTCCGTCTCCTCCCAAAGTCCGTTTCATCCCAAAGTAAGTTGACTCCTTGATTGAGCATACTTGTTGAGTTATATTCATTGGGATGAAGATAGGAATTCTGGCAATGATGGTAAAAAGACATTAACCTGAAAAGAATTATTAAATATAATGAAAAGGAAAGGTGAAAGTAAACAAACAGATCTGTTAACCTACTTAAAAAACAATCCTTAACAGCTGTTTACCTGATTTAAATTAGTAAACAAGCAGATATGTTAAGCACCTTTAAAAACAATCTTTAACAGCTGTTTACCTAATTTAAATTAAGCCATTTAAATCACGTGAATAAAAAAAAATAATAATAATTTGGATCCATTTTCTCATGAGTGCTCCTCATATATGAAATACGCACACACAGACATACAACACAAAACACAAATGTGCAAACAAACGTACAACACATAAGATAATAATAAAGGCCTTGTAGCTTTACCTAGGTGAAATCTCCATTGCAATGTTTAAAAACTCCACAGTCAAAAAATAAAACTGATCAGAAAAACATTAACCTAGGTTTGTATGAGCTCAAAAAATAAAAATAGAACCTTATGATGTGGGAAAAATGCAATAATAAAATAGATATTGAAAAAAGCATCCTTGTTAATCACTGTTGCAGATGTAAGAATGGCCAAGCTGGAGTTCTGGATATCAGCTGTTATGGATTTGAGTCAAATCATCTTCTTTTCGATCTGTAGAAATCGTTTTAGTTAGTCTTTCTGGAATCCAAATCGGCTGCTGTTCTCCCTGTGGAAACACACAAACAGAGCCCCGACTCCAGACAATCACTGGGTCTGGACCTTTCCATTGTCCTGTTAGAATATCTTTCCAAAGAACTTTAGGCTTATGCACATTTTTTAGATACATATGCCTTTCCGCAGCACTAAGTCCTGATGAATCCAAATTTAAAAAGTTTAGAGTAAAAAGTGTTATTTTAAGTTTATCTTTGGGGGATATATACCCCTTTCCAATTCCCTCTTTTTGTTTTAGTAAGTACGTTTTAATAGTTTGATGAGCTCTTTCAACTATGCCTTGTCCCTGTGGATTGTATGGAATTCCTGTTATATGAGTAATACCAAATGATGAGCAAAATTGTTTAAAAGAGGTAGAGGTATAGCCAGGACCGTTATCAGTTTTTAACTGTTTAGGAACGCCCACAGTGGCAAAATTTTGTAAGCAATGAGCTATAACGTCTTTAGTTTTTTCTCCGGCATGAAGGGAGCCCATCAAAAATCCGGAAGAAGTATCAACTGTAACATGTAAATATTTTAATTTTCCAAATTCTGGCAAGTGTGTGACGTCCATCTGCCAAATATGGTTAGGTATCAGTCCTCTAGGATTGACTCCAAGATTAACTTGTGGTAAAAGGTCACACAATTTTGACATTGTTTTATTATATGTCTGGCTTGTTCCTTAGTTATTTTAAAACGCTTTTGTAAAGTATTAGCATTAACATGGAATTTTTTATGAAAATTCGTAGCTTCTTCTAGTGTAGAGAAAATATGTATGTCATGTGTAGTTTTATCTGCTAAATCATTGCCCAAACTAAGGGCTCCAGGCAATCCTGTATGTGCTCTAATATGTCCTATAAAGAATGGATCTTTTCTGTCCCAGATTAGACTTTGTATAGTGGAAAACAAAGAGAAAACAGTAGAAGAAGGGGAAATCCTACCAGCATCTTCAAGAGATACTATAGCATTAACTACATACTGACTATCAGAAAATAAATTAAATACAGAATCTTTAAACATTAAAAAGGCTTGTAATACTGCATTAAGCTCTACCTTTTGAGCTGATTGTTTGGGTACTAAAAATGTAAAAGTTTGATCAGGGGTAACTACTGCTGCTGTACCATTATTTGACCCATCAGTGAATATATTTGGAGCATTCATGATAGGGGTTTTTCTTGTCATTTTTGGAAAAACTACAGGATGCTTAGACCAAAAAGACAACAAAGGATTAGATGGTAAGTGATTATCAAATGAAACATTAGATTTACACATGATTATTGCCCAAGTATTTAACTCATTAGGTAACTCATCAATTTGATCCATAGTATATGGAGTAATAATTTTATTGGGAGAAATTCCAAACACTCCCTTCGCTGCTTTTATTCCTTTGAGTATTAATTGTCCTACAGCCTCAGGATACCTAGTAAGAATAGTGTTAGGAGAATAAGATAAATGTATCCACAATAATGGACCTTCTTGCCAAAATACTCCTGTAGGAATATTTTTTGTTGGTAGTACAATAAATAATAAAGGCAAACTTATATCAATTCTATCCAAATGTATATTTTCCATATATGTTTCAATAATTTTCAATGCCTTTCTTGCTTCAGGAGTTAACATGCAAGGTGAGTTTGGATCTGATGGACCTTTTAGAATATCAAATAAAGGTCCCAACTCTCCTGTTGGTATGCCTAGATAAGGCCTTATCCAATTTATGTCTCCCAATAACTTTTGAAAGTCGTTAAGTGACTTGAGTTGATCTACTCGTATTTGAATTTTTGGTGGACGGACCATGGTTGAGGATAATAGAACTCCTAAATAATTAATTGGAAAATTTAATTGTACTTTATCTATTGCTATCTCTAGATTATAATTTTTTAATAAGTTTGTAAGTGTGGCATAACATTCCAGCAATATGTTTTTATCTTTATGTGCCAATAATACATCATCCATATAGTGAAATATTTGTAGTTCAGGATTTTGATTTCTAAGTGGCTGGATTGCTTTATTAACATATATTTGACACATAGTTGGACTGTTAGCCATCCCTTGAGGGAGTACTTTCCATTCATATCTCTGATCAGGACCTTCATGATTTAATGCAGGGATAGTAAATGCAAAACGTGGACTATCCTCGGGATGAATTGGAATTGAAAAAAAACAATCTTTAATATCTATGGCTAAAACATGCCAGGTTTTTGGCAAAGCAGACAATTGAGGAATCCCTGATTGAGCAGGTCCCATAATAACCATCTCATTATTAATGGCTCTTAAATCTTGCAATAATCTCCATTTACCAGATTTCTTTTTAATGACAAAAATGGGAGTATTATGGGGAGATATGGAAGGTTGTATATGTCCTTCCGCTAATTGTTGTTTGACCAGATCATGGGCTACTTGTATCTTTTCTTTAGTCAGGGGCCACTGAGGAACCCACACTGGTCTTTCTGATTTCCAAGTAATTTTGATTGTCTCAGTGGCCCTTTCTGAAAATCCAACCCATGTCTGTCTGTTCCTTGATCTATTTGAATTGGTGCTGCTATACCTTGTCCTTGTTTTCCTAATCTTTTTTCTTTCCTAAAACCTTGTCTAGCCCTAGTAGTGGGCGCATTAGGATTGATGTTATTTGTTAATGTCAAACCTAATTGATCTAGGACATCTCGTCCCCATAAATTTATAGGAAGATGATCCAATACATAGGGCTGTATAGTTCCCTCACAACCTTCAGGATCCTTCCAATCTAATATCATTGCACTTCTATGGGGATTAGTAGCCACTCCTAGGCCTCGAAGCGTTTGAGTGGCTTGTTGTAATGGCCAATGTTTTGGCCATTCCTTACTAGATATGATGCTAAGGTCTGCACCTGTGTCCAGTAGCCCATTAAAGTCGTGTCCTTGAATATTTAGTTTTAACATTGGGCGAGAATCTAAATTTAAAGACAACATAGCCCAATCTACACCTGTGGAGCCTAATCCCCTGGAACCTCTTTTTACACTATGACTAGGAAATTTATTATGTAGGCTGGGTATTATTAACAACTGTGCTATTCTGTCTCCAGGTGAAATTACTGATATACCTCTTGGAGAACTAGCTATAATTTTTATTTCACCTACACAATCGGGATCAATTACCCCGGGACTTATCATAAGTCCTTTTAATGTAGATGAACTACGTCCCAATAATAAGCCTACTGTCCCTTGGGGAAGAGGTCCTTTTACTCCTGTGGGAATGATTTGAACTCCCATCTCTGGAGTTAGTACTGCTCTGGCAGAGGCGCAGATGTCCAACCCTGCGCTCCCTCGGGTTTGTCTGATGAGGGATTTAATGGACAATGTGTCCTGGGCACTACTCTGATGGTGTTGCTGGGTTCCTCCACTGCCCCGTATATTTGTGGTTGTGGGCCCCGGAGCATTGGGCCCGACTGTCCGTTTTTTGGCAACGGAGCCTGATGCCTTTCTCCACGGTATCGTGGGTAAATACCTGGTCCTTTTCCGTTTTTTGGTAAGGGAGTACCCTCTATGGTAGTTTGAGAACGGCATTCATTAGCCCAATGTCTCCCTCTACGGCATCGTGGGCAAATACCCGGTATTCTATTTCTTTGATACCTAGTTTTGTTAAATCCTCCTCCTATGGGGCAACTCCTTTTAAAATGTCCTGTTTGTTCACAATCATAGCATGTTTTTGGCCTGGTATCTAAAGCCTGTTGTACTGCAGCTGCCAAGACTTGCCCTTGTTCATTAATATCTCTACATAATTTAATATATGTGTTTAAATCTTCATGTCTCCATGGTCTAATAACCTCTCTGCAGCAACGATTTGCTTGGTCATAAGCCAGTTGTTTTATTAATGGCATTGCTTGTTCCGTATCCCCAAAAATTTTGGCAGCCGTTTGAATTAGCCTATCTACAAAGTCAGCGTAAGGTTCATTAGCTCTCTGTATTACCTTAGATAGCTGACCTTGTAAATCTCCATGTCCTTGTAAAGTCTTCCATGCCCTAACTGCGTCTGCAGCAATTTGTGCATATATAGCAGGATCATATTCAATTTGTTGCCGCTGACCCTCATAAGGTCCTTTTCCTAGCAACATTTCTAAATTTCTTTGAGGGTAACCGGCTGCTGCATTTCTCCTAGCTGTCTCTGCACAAAATTCCTCATTGGCAACCTTCCATAACAAATATTGTCCTCCATTTAGCACAGATTTACACATGCTAGCCCAATCTGCAGGCGTCATGTCCAAGTTAGTAATGGACTCGACCATGCTCACCGTGAAGGGAGCTTGGGGACCATAGGTTGTTACAGCCTCTTTTAACTGCTTCACTGTTTTAAAATCTAAAGCACGGTGAATTCGCTGCCCTCCTACCTGTTCAAGTACAGGGCATGCTAATCTTTGAGGTCCTGTCTCAGGATTCCATTTATCAACTACGGGGTTTGAGGGCCACTCAGCTGTCTCTATCGGTGGGGCTGTTGGTTGAATTAAACCCTCTTGTGATAAAACGGAGTTAGTAACAGCCTCCTGTTGTGGCCTTTTTCCTAACAACCCCTTTTCCTTTAAATTTTCTTCCTCTGTCTGACTAGCTGGAGAGACCTTCTCTTTTGCTTGATCTAAAATGTCTTTCACCATGTTCTGAACCTCTAACAATTTACTTAACATCTTTTCAGTTTGTTTTAATCTACTATAAAGATAACACAACCCAATAAGATAACACAAAACAAAACCGAAACTGAATGAAGCAAAAACAGAATAAAAAATCGTTGTATCAATTTTCTCTTCCTCAGGGCCGACAAACTTCAAACCTTTAGTCAACCATTTTTTCCAGTTTGCCTGAGAAATTTCTAGGGATAGGCAGCTTGAAAGAAAAACAAAATAAATCAAAAGAAGAACACATTGTTTTCTGAAATGGTCACCCATTCTCTCGCCTTCCCTCAGGGGCGAGCAATTTCACTTACCTCCAAGTTTCAGACGTTCCCCGTACGGGCCACCAGATGCCGCAGTCTCTCGGCTGGGCACAAATCACGAGTCTCCACACAGCTTGTAGATTCAAACAGCAATTCTTTATTCCCGAACTCACACCGGCCGTCTACAAACACGCTCTGGGGGAATCCATGTTCTCTGCTCAAATCCACACTCTGCCCTAATCCACTCTCTCCCAAATCCACTCCGCATGGGCTTCTGTCTCCCAAAATATACTGTCTGACCCTAAGCACTCAAGAGGAACTCAGCAGCAGGATACGCCCTATTCCAAAAGAGGAACACCCTAATCTCCTATTACTAAACCGCCCTATTCTAAAGGGGAAACACCCTACTCTCCTATTATGCTAAACTGCCCTATTCTAAAGGGGGAACACCCTAAACACGGATCCTGCCCTGGTCCTTGAGCAAGGTCACCTTTCAGAAGTCCTTCCACTAGACAGCATGGGAGTAAGCTGGCAAGGAATTTGTCATACCTACTTGGCTGATGGCTCCCAGCATCTCCCCCCTTCTGATTAATTAAACAACAAGTAATGTGGCTTAAGGACCGTGCCTGGTAGGTTGTCCAGTTCAACATATGGCTCTTACCCGTCATCGGAAAACTGACCTTTAGGTAACTGACCTTTAGGCGTCAGCCTCCTGTCTTAGGTTGATACCGTTGCAACTGGATCATACCCGTCACTGACTGCCGGTCCAGCATATAGCCATTGGCCCCCAAATTTAGACCATCACTAGCAGAAGGGAGGAGGATACAGAAATGCCACGACACCAAGCCAATTGACAGTTCCTTTGGAAAAATTGCATCATTGGTGACACCATCAGCAAAGATCACTGGTGACACCATCAGCAAAGATATGCCAGCATTACCACAAATTGCTGCACTAAACGTAGTTACATAGTCCAGGCAAGTTCTGTAAGCAGTTCAAAGGGGAGAAATCTATCAATCTGTCCATCTCCTCCCAAAGTCCGTTTCCTCCCAAAGTAAGTTGACTCCTTGATTGAGCATACTTGTTGAGTTATATTCATTGGGATGAAGATAGGAATTCTGGCAATGATGGTAAAAAGACATTAACCTGAAAAGAATTATTAAATATAATGAAAAGGAAAGGTGAAAGTAAACAAACAGATCTGTTAACCTACTTAAAAAACAATCCTTAACAGCTGTTTACCTGATTTAAATTAGTAAACAAGCAGATATGTTAAGCACCTTTAAAAACAATCTTTAACAGCTGTTTACCTAATTTAAATTAAGCCATTTAAATCACGTGAATAAAAAAAAATAATAATAATTTGGATCCATTTTCTCATGAGCGCTCCTCATATATGAAATACGCACACACAGACATACAACACAAAACACAAATGTGCAAACAAACGTACAACACATAAGATAATAATAAAGGCCTTGTAGCTTTACCTAGGTGAAATCTCCATTGCAATGTTTAAAAACTCCACAGTCAAAAAATAAAACTGATCAGAAAAACATTAACCTAGGTTTGTATGAGCTCAAAAAATAAAAATAGAACCTTATGATGTGGGAAAAATGCAATAATAAAATAGATATTGAAAAAAGCATCCTTGTTAATCACTGTTGCAGATGTAAGAATGGCCAAGCTGGAGTTCTGGATATCAGCTGTTATGGATTTGAGTCAAATCATCTTCTTTTCGATCTGTAGAAATCGTTTTAGTTAGTCTTTCTGGAATCCAAATCGGCTGCTGTTCTCCCTGTGGAAACACACAAACAGAGCCCCGACTCCAGACAATCACTGGGTCTGGACCTTTCCATTGTCCTGTTAGAATATCTTTCCAAAGAACTTTAGGCTTATGCACATTTTTTAGATACATATGCCTTTCCGCAGCACTAAGTCCTGATGAATCCAAATTTAAAAAGTTTAGAGTAAAAAGTGTTATTTTAAGTTTATCTTTGGGGGATATATACCCCTTTCCAATTCCCTCTTTTTGTTTTAGTAAGTACGTTTTAATAGTTTGATGAGCTCTTTCAACTATGCCTTGTCCCTGTGGATTGTATGGAATTCCTGTTATATGAGTAATACCAAATGATGAGCAAAATTGTTTAAAAGAGGTAGAGGTATAGCCAGGACCGTTATCAGTTTTTAACTGTTTAGGAACGCCCACAGTGGCAAAATTTTGTAAGCAATGAGCTATAACATCTTTAGTTTTTTCTCCGGCATGAAGGGAGCCCATCAAAAATCCGGAAGAAGTATCAACTGTAACATGTAAATATTTTAATTTTCCAAATTCTGGCAAGTGTGTGACGTCCATCTGCCAAATATGGTTAGGTATCAGTCCTCTAGGATTGACTCCAAGATTAACTTGTGGTAAAAGGTCACACAATTTTGACATTGTTTTATTATATGTCTGGCTTGTTCCTTAGTTATTTTAAAACGCTTTTGTAAAGTATTAGCATTAACATGGAATTTTTTATGAAAATTCGTAGCTTCTTCTAGTGTAGAGAAAATATGTATGTCATGTGTAGTTTTATCTGCTAAATCATTGCCCAAACTAAGGGCTCCAGGCAATCCTGTATGTGCTCTAATATGTCCTATAAAGAATGGATCTTTTCTGTCCCAGATTAGACTTTGTATAGTGGAAAACAAAGAGAAAACAGTAGAAGAAGGGGAAATCCTACCAGCATCTTCAAGAGATACTATAGCATTAACTACATACTGACTATCAGAAAATAAATTAAATACAGAATCTTTAAACATTAAAAAGGCTTGTAATACTGCATTAAGCTCTACCTTTTGAGCTGATTGTTTGGGTACTAAAAATGTAAAAGTTTGATCAGGGGTAACTACTGCTGCTGTACCATTATTTGACCCATCAGTGAATATATTTGGAGCATTCATGATAGGGGTTTTTCTTGTCATTTTTGGAAAAACTACAGGATGCTTAGACCAAAAAGACAACAAAGGATTAGATGGTAAGTGATTATCAAATGAAACATTAGATTTACACATGATTATTGCCCAAGTATTTAACTCATTAGGTAACTCATCAATTTGATCCATAGTATATGGAGTAATAATTTTATTGGGAGAAATTCCAAACACTCCCTTCGCTGCTTTTATTCCTTTGAGTATTAATTGTCCTACAGCCTCAGGATACCTAGTAAGAATAGTGTTAGGAGAATAAGATAAATGTATCCACAATAATGGACCTTCTTGCCAAAATACTCCTGTAGGAATATTTTTTGTTGGTAGTACAATAAATAATAAAGGCAAACTTATATCAATTCTATCCAAATGTATATTTTCCATATATGTTTCAATAATTTTCAATGCCTTTCTTGCTTCAGGAGTTAACATGCAAGGTGAGTTTGGATCTGATGGACCTTTTAGAATATCAAATAAAGGTCCCAACTCTCCTGTTGGTATGCCTAGATAAGGCCTTATCCAATTTATGTCTCCCAATAACTTTTGAAAGTCGTTAAGTGACTTGAGTTGATCTACTCGTATTTGAATTTTTGGTGGACGGACCATGGTTGAGGATAATAGAACTCCTAAATAATTAATTGGAAAATTTAATTGTACTTTATCTATTGCTATCTCTAGATTATAATTTTTTAATAAGTTTGTAAGTGTGGCATAACATTCCAGCAATATGTTTTTATCTTTATGTGCCAATAATACATCATCCATATAGTGAAATATTTGTAGTTCAGGATTTTGATTTCTAAGTGGCTGGATTGCTTTATTAACATATATTTGACACATAGTTGGACTGTTAGCCATCCCTTGAGGGAGTACTTTCCATTCATATCTCTGATCAGGACCTTCATGATTTAATGCAGGGATAGTAAATGCAAAACGTGGACTATCCTCGGGATGAATTGGAATTGAAAAAAAACAATCTTTAATATCTATGGCTAAAACATGCCAGGTTTTTGGCAAAGCAGACAATTGAGGAATCCCTGATTGAGCAGGTCCCATAATAACCATCTCATTATTAATGGCTCTTAAATCTTGCAATAATCTCCATTTACCAGATTTCTTTTTAATGACAAAAATGGGAGTATTATGGGGAGATATGGAAGGTTGTATATGTCCTTCCGCTAATTGTTGTTTGACCAGATCATGGGCTACTTGTATCTTTTCTTTAGTCAGGGGCCACTGAGGAACCCACACTGGTCTTTCTGATTTCCAAGTAATTTTGATTGTCTCAGTGGCCCTTTCTGAAAATCCAACCCATGTCTGTCTGTTCCTTGATCTATTTGAATTGGTGCTGCTATACCTTGTCCTTGTTTTCCTAATCTTTTTTCTTTCCTAAAACCTTGTCTAGCCCTAGTAGTGGGCGCATTAGGATTGATGTTATTTGTTAATGTCAAACCTAATTGATCTAGGACATCTCGTCCCCATAAATTTATAGGAAGATGATCCAATACATAGGGCTGTATAGTTCCCTCACAACCTTCAGGATCCTTCCAATCTAATATCATTGCACTTCTATGGGGATTAGTAGCCACTCCTAGGCCTCGAAGCGTTTGAGTGGCTTGTTGTAATGGCCAATGTTTTGGCCATTCCTTACTAGATATGATGCTAAGGTCTGCACCTGTGTCCAGTAGCCCATTAAAGTCGTGTCCTTGAATATTTAGTTTTAACATTGGGCGAGAATCTAAATTTAAAGACAACATAGCCCAATCTACACCTGTGGAGCCTAATCCCCTGGAACCTCTTTTTACACTATGACTAGGAAATTTATTATGTAGGCTGGGTATTATTAACAACTGTGCTATTCTGTCTCCAGGTGAAATTACTGATATACCTCTTGGAGAACTAGCTATAATTTTTATTTCACCTACACAATCGGGATCAATTACCCCGGGACTTATCATAAGTCCTTTTAATGTAGATGAACTACGTCCCAATAATAAGCCTACTGTCCCTTGGGGAAGAGGTCCTTTTACTCCTGTGGGAATGATTTGAACTCCCATCTCTGGAGTTAGTACTGCTCTGGCAGAGGCGCAGATGTCCAACCCTGCGCTCCCTCGGGTTTGTCTGATGAGGGATTTAATGGACAATGTGTCCTGGGCACTACTCTGATGGTGTTGCTGGGTTCCTCCACTGCCCCGTATATTTGTGGTTGTGGGCCCCGGAGCATTGGGCCCGACTGTCCGTTTTTTGGCAACGGAGCCTGATGCCTTTCTCCACGGTATCGTGGGTAAATACCTGGTCCTTTTCCGTTTTTTGGTAAGGGAGTACCCTCTATGGTAGTTTGAGAACGGCATTCATTAGCCCAATGTCTCCCTCTACGGCATCGTGGGCAAATACCCGGTATTCTATTTCTTTGATACCTAGTTTTGTTAAATCCTCCTCCTATGGGGCAACTCCTTTTAAAATGTCCTGTTTGTTCACAATCATAGCATGTTTTTGGCCTGGTATCTAAAGCCTGTTGTACTGCAGCTGCCAAGACTTGCCCTTGTTCATTAATATCTCTACATAATTTAATATATGTGTTTAAATCTTCATGTCTCCATGGTCTAATAACCTCTCTGCAGCAACGATTTGCTTGGTCATAAGCCAGTTGTTTTATTAATGGCATTGCTTGTTCCGTATCCCCAAAAATTTTGGCAGCCGTTTGAATTAGCCTATCTACAAAGTCAGCGTAAGGTTCATTAGCTCTCTGTATTACCTTAGATAGCTGACCTTGTAAATCTCCATGTCCTTGTAAAGTCTTCCATGCCCTAACTGCGTCTGCAGCAATTTGTGCATATATAGCAGGATCATATTCAATTTGTTGCCGCTGACCCTCATAAGGTCCTTTTCCTAGCAACATTTCTAAATTTCTTTGAGGGTAACCGGCTGCTGCATTTCTCCTAGCTGTCTCTGCACAAAATTCCTCATTGGCAACCTTCCATAACAAATATTGTCCTCCATTTAGCACAGATTTACACATGCTAGCCCAATCTGCTGGCGTCATGTCCAAGTTAGTAATGGACTCGACCATGCTCACCGTGAAGGGAGCTTGGGGACCATAGGTTGTTACAGCCTCTTTTAACTGCTTCACTGTTTTAAAATCTAAAGCACGGTGAATTCGCTGCCCTCCTACCTGTTCAAGTACAGGGCATGCTAATCTTTGAGGTCCTGTCTCAGGATTCCATTTATCAACTACGGGGTTTGAGGGCCACTCAGCTGTCTCTATCGGTGGGGCTGTTGGTTGAATTAAACCCTCTTGTGATAAAACGGAGTTAGTAACAGCCTCCTGTTGTGGCCTTTTTCCTAACAACCCCTTTTCCTTTAAATTTTCTTCCTCTGTCTGACTAGCTGGAGAGACCTTCTCTTTTGCTTGATCTAAAATGTCTTTCACCATGTTCTGAACCTCTAACAATTTACTTAACATCTTTTCAGTTTGTTTTAATCTACTATAAAGATAACGCAACCCAATAAGATAACACAAAACAAAACCGAAACTGAATGAAGCAAAAACAGAATAAAAAATCGTTGTATCAATTTTCTCTTCCTCAGGGCCGACAAACTTCAAACCTTTAGTCAACCATTTTTTCCAGTTTGCCTGAGAAATTTCTAGGGATAGGCAGCTTGAAAGAAAAACAAAATAAATCAAAAGAAGAACACATTGTTTTCTGAAATGGTCACCCATTCTCTCGCCTTCCCTCAGGGGCGAGCAATTTCACTTACCTCCAAGTTTCAGACGTTCCCCGTACGGGCCACCAGATGCCGCAGTCTCTCGGCTGGGCACAAATCACGAGTCTCCACACAGCTTGTAGATTCAAACAGCAATTCTTTATTCCCGAACTCACACCGGCCGTCTACAAACACGCTCTGGGGGAATCCATGTTCTCTGCTCAAATCCACACTCTGCCCTAATCCACTCTCTCCCAAATCCACTCCGCATGGGCTTCTGTCTCCCAAAATATACTGTCTGACCCTAAGCACTCAAGAGGAACTCAGCAGCAGGATACGCCCTATTCCAAAAGAGGAACACCCTAATCTCCTATTACTAAACCGCCCTATTCTAAAGGGGAAACACCCTACTCTCCTATTATGCTAAACTGCCCTATTCTAAAGGGGGAACACCCTAAACACGGATCCTGCCCTGGTCCTTGAGCAAGGTCACCTTTCAGAAGTCCTTCCACTAGACAGCATGGGAGTAAGCTGGCAAGGAATTTGTCATACCTACTTGGCTGATGGCTCCCAGCAGGATAGTCCATTCATAGGAGCTAGGTCCAGCATCTAGATCTGGAACATGACTCAGTGAGGAAGACCCAGACGTGCTACTGGGAATTGGGCTGTCATCTCATAGAAAGGAAGCTGCAGCACTGGATTATGTGCATGCCGCTGCTGTGGGGGAAAAAAAAGTCAACTTATATACCAAAACAAATCCAAAATGCTAAGTTAAATGCACATTAAAAAGTCTAATGCATGTTAAAAGTAACATGAATTATGCAAATAGTCATGAGTAAATCAAATTGTATTTTGGTATAAGAAAGGCAGTGACTTCATAGTAGGAATGTGGGAGCTTCCTTAAATCCTTAACATAAACATTTAAAGGTTTATTAGTTTACTACAATATAGATTATCAAAGAAATATAATGCAAACCACATATGTAGTTTTAACTCTTCTAGGAGCCACAATATAAGAATAAAATGAAACAGATAAAATTTTTTACAAATGTATTAATCTCAATATATGATAGAGACATGATAACTAAAATTTCTAACTACTCACAGCAGATTAGAAATAAACTGTGATACCTTGAACTTGTCTTTCAACTCACTTCCATCTCTACCAGAGGGGGGGGAGAAAGAGAGAGACAGAGAGAGAGAGAGAGAGAGAGAGAGAGAGAGAGAGAGAGAGAGAGAAGAATAGAATGGAATATGTTGAGAAAAATACTTTCATAGTTTCAGGTAATGAGTGGTTGTTCATTAATATTATCTATATGAGCACCAAATACTATGAATGTTTTTCATGTTCTTCATAAATTTGTGTCATATATATGCTAAACTAAATGGGTATCAAACTTACCAATTTATGAAAGAAAAAATATTCTTGAGGTAAAGCAGTATTATTAATGGGAAAAAACTGCATGGGAAAGGAAGGTCTGCCCAAGATTTCTTCATTTCTTTTGAGAAATAAAATGGAAAGCAAAAAAAAATCCTTAAAATTCTTAGGTACAAATATTCTTTTCTCTTAACAACTTAATGAGGGTTGTCCATAATCAGAAACAGAGACAGAAAGATCTTCTCTGGTAGCAGTTAGAATTAAATATCTTTAACAAACACATGCAAATAATGTTATTATATTGATAATGTAGTGTCAAAACAATACATTAATTAATTATTTCATTATGAAATATTAAAATTTCAACATTCAGAGTCACATTTGGTTTTCTGATATGAAAATGTTAGACCAGCGCTTGTATTTATATAAAGACATACAACATTTAGATAGTAACAGAACAATAGCAAGTCATTAATCATCACTGGACATACAGTTCAATCTTCTACAGATATACAAACAAAGAGGGAGAAATTATCATCAATTTATTTTTAAAGTATCTTTACTATGTAAATATATAAACTGTACTCCTTCCTAAATGGACTACTAATGTTAACATAAACATGTTGACTGATATCTTTCAGGCATTAAGATAATCAAAACATCTCTAATTAAAAAACTGTGGTGTTCCCCAAATTTCATTTATACATGTGATCGTTGCTCTTATGGAGATGTTATAAATCCTGGCTAGGTTCTGCAGCTACTCTTCAATAGTCTACTAGCTCTACAGTATATCCTAATTTTAATGCTAACCACTAATCCTTAGGCTAGGAAGCATACTCTAAGGGAGGCTGAAATCAGCACTGGCAGATGGGAAGAAATGACAGAATGTAGTCAGATGGATGGGGGAGACTCCATTTATAAATACTGAGAGTAGTATCCCAGAAGTCAGTAGAAGTCAGAAGTCCATACTTCATTAAGAAAGAAATTAGAAAAATATAAGTTGTTCCATAGGGGTAAACTGAATAAACATTGAGGCTGCTGAATGGCTGATCAGAAAGTTCTCATCACCTTAAAAAGAGTAGCTCTCATATAACAGTGGGGTTAAAAAATGAACAGGAAGAAAGGATGTGAAAGATAAAAATATTTATTAGTGAGAGGAAGAAGAAAAATATGGGAGCCCAGTTAGGAGACAAGGTGAAAAGTGAAGGGAAATTACAGAGTAGGGAAGACTCCACAGCAGAGGTGAGATAAGCTGCATTATGAAAACAAGTGTCAATTGTCTAAAACCAGTATTTTTCCCACGTGAATCTTTGGACACATAGTTGTCTGCATGGAGGAATCACATGTAAATTAAAAACTGTTATGGATTGATACATTCTCTTCATTTTCAGTTAATGAAACCCTCAGTACCTTAGAATGTGGCCATATTTGAAAACAGGATCATTGCATATGTCATTGGTTAAGACATGTTAATACTGGAATAGGATGGATCCATAACCCTTTATGACTGGTATTCATATAAAAAAGGAATATTTGGAGATAAAAACAGAAGAACAACATGTGAAAATAAAGGCAGAAATGTGGGTAAAGCTTCTGTCATTCAAGGAATACCAAGCAATGCTATCAAAACAACAGAAGAATAGGGGAGAAGCATGGGATAGATTCTTCTTCATAGCTTAGAAGAAACCAGTGCTTCTAATATTTTGATCCTGGATGTCTAGCCTCTGAAATTTTAAGGCAATTAATTTCTGTTGTTTAGGCACTCTATAGTACGTTGTTACAGTGGCTCTAGCAAATTAAAAATTAGTTCAATTAAGAGCAAGGCATAAGAGGCAATAAGAAGTCAAAAAATCCATTTACAAGGAAGACTAATGAAGACTAGATTACATTTGCACATCACAACCAGGACATGATAACTCATTCTCATACTTCCTTTATGAAATACCAAATACTAGAAAAAAGTACTACCAATGAAATGTAGTGTCATGGGATATACATATGACTTTTTTGACATTATAGTCTAGACTCTGAGATGATTTACAAACTATGTATCAAACATAAGATAGTTATACTGCAATCTTCTATTGCCTATCTATTCTTTTAAACTCCAAATCCTACAAATATTTTGTTCTTTTCCCAAACCCAAAGAAAATGAAGTAGTTTTTTGCTCTTGGTATTAAAGAAGAGGGGAAGCTATTACATCACATATATGGCTCAATCCATAAGTCTATAATGATTCCCCTATCTTAGTAGTAATTTTCCTTTTGTTGAATACTTACAATATATTCAGTACTTTAAGTACCTTGTATTTATTATAAAATTTTATTCTCATAAAAACTTTTTAAGTATTATTTTAATTTTAGAGATAAGGATACAGAAAGGTAAAATAACCTCCTCAGAGTCACAGCATTAATAAAGTGGCACTGGCAGAATTCAAATCCAGGTAATCTGATTTTATTACCTACTTTATTAAGTTCTCTTTATTCTCCCCAATATAGAAATTCTGGGGAGAATAAAAGTATGGAGCACACTTATTTGGGGTTTAGTACTTCTGCCAAAGATAATTCTGGGAATTTGCCAGTCCCAAAAGGTCACTCTCCCATGCCTTAGGGGGCTGATACAGTTAACAAAGGATAGGATGTTTGGTTATTATTAGTTTATTTGAAAATATTCAGTTCTGCCAAAGACAACAAGAAAACAAACAGGATGGACAAAATTCTTAAAAATGCTTAGTGTAGATTGTAAGTAAGTTAGCAGTTTATTAGTAGCAACAGAACTGTGAGGGATAAAATAAGCAAGAAACCTAGGAAGCCAAGATAGAATTCATAATATATACTAATGGATAGTGAATGATTTAGATCTTATTAACACACAAGAGAGATGGATACCTACTCCTGATCATGCCTAACAGTTATAATATAAAGAATAGTAGTGTACAGTTTATCATATTTATTTTATCATTTATATTTATATTCTGTTGCATAAGTCTCTTAATAAGTGTTTGTTTATGTAGTACTTAACTTGGGCACTTTAAAAGTTAGGGAAATTTGAACTCTGGGCTCCTAACCTTATGTGTCATTTTAATGTCATAGTTTGTGATCATTTTCATATTGTAGTTTCACTATGAACTGTTGGGCAGACTTCCTGAGATTGTTTTGATTAAAGCTTTAGTCAGTTGCCTGAGTTTTTTAATTAGGAAAACTCAAAGAATATTACTCAAAATGTTTCTCCGTTGACAGTTTCATTCATGTATGATAATGATTAAAATTTAATAGAACCTTTATATATTAACAATAGCAAAAAGAAAATAAGGTAATCAAAAATTTTGGTGTGTCTTGAAATCATTTTTAACCCATGCAAACTCTTAAGATTTCTCTCATCTTCCTTGAATCTATACTTGATAAGGGAATTGTGTTGAATTTTCAGTAGATTATTTCACATGATTGTTTTATTCAAATCATCCCTGCTCTTCCTAAACCCCTAGATATTTACCTCTAGGATGGCATGCTTTGCTCTTGTTGACACGAGAAATCATTGATTACATCTGTCTTTTAAAAAGAAAAAAAAATCTGATAAGTGAAACTAGTCAGGTATTTTAAGAAAAATGAATATAATGGAAGTGGAGAGGTAACAATAAAAACAATATATAATTTATATGTCTCTCTGTGTATATTCTAATTATATGCATATATATTTGTAGTATAGTTGCTGACTCATACTACCTGTAAAACTGGCAGTTTTTGTTGTTGCTATTATTTCTGTCATTTAACAATATGAAAGCTATTCTTAGATTTCTGACAGTATTTGTCTCATAGGATATAGTTTTCCAAATCCTGTGTTCTAATATTCTGGCAAAGATGTAAAACATAGATCAATTCAGCTTTCTCATTTCATAGATGTGAAAACTGAAATATAGGAAGTTGAGTCATTTTCCTAAAAATCATGAAACTTGCATTTATGGTAAAGTACGCTTAGCAAACTTGGTAAAATGCAAATTCTCCTTCATGGGCTGGAGAGGAAGCCCCAGTTTCTGCATTGCTAATAAGCTGTTAGGTGATGCATGGGTATGGAAGCACACTTCAAGTAGCAAGGGAATAGCATAGCAAATCATGCAACCTTAATAGCCAGTATGTAGGACAGTGACTTTTCCAAGACCCATGGGATTCTGAGCTCATTGTCTCAAACAAAATTATTATTTTTGTCTAAATTGTACCAATACTCTTCTGATGTGTCCAGTAATTTATTACTGTTGACTTATGAAAATCAAGTGCATACAAATGACTAATTTACTGTACTAAAGTCACTTTAACACAAGGGTGTTGTGAAAGAACATGAAATGTGTAATTTTAAATTCATGTCCTGGTGGCTAGATATTAGGGCTAAGTGACTCAGCCTCCATGAACTTCAGTTTGCTCATTTTTAATTGAAAAGAATAGTTACAATACTACCTCATAGAATTGTGAAGCTCAAATGAGATAATGTAAATGTGTGATATGATAGATTGTAAAACAATAATCCACTGTTTTCCCTTTAAATGCATTTTCTTTTAATTCTGTTGAATAATTTCCAACTGTAGATCTTCTCCATGCAGTTTCATGGACTACTTGAATCTCCTAGGTTATACATTTAAAAATGCAAATCTACCTACCAATCAGAATCTCTGGAAATTGCCCCAGGAAACCACATTCTGAACAAACGTACCCAGTATTTTTTCACACAGTTTTTTAAACCTATGCTTGGGAAATCCTAGTTTGTTTTGCTTGTGTAGTCAGATTTCTTGTCAGTCATTGTCCACATATTTTTATAAATAAGTGATTGAATATCTTGATTTTGTATAACACATTGAATCAATATTTATTTAATGAATTTGCATTGGTGGCTCAGAACTAAAATTTAAAATACATTTTTGCCTTTACTTTTGCTTTTGGCCTCTATCCTTGAGGGATCTTAGAGTTTCACCTATACAATTTTGTTTTAACTGCTGCTATAACCACATAAACACCTGTCTTGGTGACACCAGTGGGTCAATTGTTTCAGGTTTGGGATTCTGCTGTCCCCAAAGGCTCTTTATTCTTGATACACACAAATAGGCAAATGGACTAGTGAACTTCTGATGGGGGTCTTATTTGTGTTGCTCAAATGTGTACAAAATAGCTTATACCATAAATATGTTGCTATGGCTTTTTGGATTTCACCTGAAAATGTTCTGTTGTTTCTTATTTTATGACCTTAGGTCATTTAATCTGATTAATCATCACTTTATTCATATGTAGAATATGTGAAGAGTAAGGAAATTTAAAACAACACAGGACTTGGCATGGAGTGAGTGCTAAATAATCATATGCCATATGATTATTGTTGATATGAATGCTGTTGATAACAAATCCATTTTGTTTTCAGAAATAGGGAAAGAGAAGGAAGGAGATTTTCGGGTACACTTTTTGGGATGAGATTGTGGTTTAAGGGGATTATCATAGATAATCCCCTTAAAGATTTGTAGGATTTGGAGAGATGGGGTAGTGTGTTCTAGGGTGAATGCAGTAAGTGGTAGATTCTCAGCAAATTTAAAGTCAGATACTGCATCCATTGTAGGGTATGAGAGAAAGAGCGTTAATGATGACTGGGATCCGCTGGCCCAAGGGACTGAAATAATGGGGGTTGCTTTTGCTGAAATTGTAGAAGATACAGGTTTGTAATGGCTGGGAGTGCAATGGAGAGCTCAATTTAAGAAATGTTTAATTTGAGTTCTTATTAGATAATTCTTGAGGATGTCGAGGGCCTGGATCCATCCACATTGACAACCACAGTTACCTCTTGAATTTTCGGTTATGGAAAGCAAAATATTGGTCCTACAGATTCTTTCTTGTGAATTCTGGATGTAAAACTCTGACAAAGTCTCCTTTTAGAAAGTAACGACATTTCTCCATTTTGAAGCCATCTGCCACTATTCCTCATCAGCCTCACTGACGATGATGTTGTCAAGAGCTCACTCTCTGGGTTGCATGTGACAGAAACACAACTTAGATTACTTCAAGAGGCTAATCAATGTTAACTTAAAAATGCTTTTAAAAAGCCCAAGTATTTGGATATCAAAAAAATTAAGTGTTTAATGGAAGCTACATTACTATCCTTGAGAATCCTTGTGTTATTTTACGTTAATCAGAAATATCACCTATGCTCTGTGCTGATATAAGCCTTGCATATAGAATTCCAGGATTCTGAGTAGATGATAGTCGCGCCTTGGAAGCAAGGTGGTAAAAGGCTGCAGTGTGTGTTCCGAATTTGCAATGTGCCGACAAGAAGAAGCTCATCCGATTAATGGTAGTACTTCCAGTTTGACCTAGGTTTTGAGGATTCATCCACTCAGCCAGCCTTTCCACAGATAATGAGTGCTAGGTTTGGACTGGTGAGTGAGTTTGGAAGGACTCTTTCTCTTCAAGGGTGACATATCAAAGGGGGAGAAAGAGAGCACGTAAAAAACAAATGCCATCTTAGTTCTTTATGCACCAGGGATACAGATCATTTTCTTCCTAGTAATATTCACAAGCGCATTACTATAATTCTTAAACAGGATTCAGAGCTGGACCCTGTCAAAGGTTAGGATGATTAGTAGGAATAGTTTTAAAAGAGTCAGTTTTACTTCTACTTTGGCACATGTTTGAACAATTGTTAACATAAAATTTAAAAATTAAATATGCCCAGGGGTTTTAATGATCTTTTATGGATTTCCCACACATTGTAGCAAACTTTTCCTTAATAACATCTGCAGGTCACCATGTAGAGTGTAGGCAAATTGAAGCACCAGGAGGGCATAATTTTGAAGAGATTTTATTCAGTTGTTGAAATTCCTATCAGAGGACTGATCTATCAGCACAGAAACCCTGTCTATCTGTGATTACCTTACCCAGCTCCTAAGCACAGAGCAAACTCAAAATAGATACTAGCACCACATGAGTCATGAATATTTTAATCATATGGTTAGAGGAGTGCTTAAGAGCATTTCTGGGTCTGTATGGCTGTCCTGCCACGTTCTCTGCTTTTTCTGTAAAGTCATCTAGCCCTATGTGCCACAGCCCTTTCATCTCTAGAGTGAGGATCCTCACCACTTCCAGGCCATGCAGTCGCTGTGAGAATTAAGAATCAATACAGGAAAAGTACTTGGAACTGTGACTGGAAATTTCTCACTAAGTATTAGTCATTCATAGTATAATTATCATTATCACTGTTACGGACAAATTTGTACTTTAAATTGGTTATTTATATGCTAAATCTAAATTATAAAAGGTTTTTTCCTTCTTCTTGCAATTTTACTTCATTCATTGTATGTTATTGTTACATTCTCACTAATTTATAATCCGCCTCTTCCTTTGTGAACTGTCTTCCCAATTCACTGTTTTTCACCAATTCCATCATGACATTAAACCATCTTGTGCGACCATATTTCCCAATGAGTAATCACATCGATTATCAAGTCTGAAGAAAGAGCTCAACAAAGCTGTCTGCATACATCTTCACAATCAGAATTTCAATATATAAATAATGGTATATTTATATGTTTTACTAATTCAGAACTGTTACTGGGAAAGACAAACATATTTAGTAAAA
Source organism: Callospermophilus lateralis (assembly GCF_048772815.1). NCBI lineage: Eukaryota > Metazoa > Chordata > Mammalia > Rodentia > Sciuridae > Callospermophilus > Callospermophilus lateralis. The sequence continues at coordinate 512,100 of NW_027513711.1, forward strand.
AGTTGTAAATACAGAACGTTTTCAGTGTACGTATTTCCAAGCCAATGTTCTCCTTTTTTCTAAGAGCAGCCACATGATATGCATGATATTGGTTAGCCTTCCCTCATGATCAGGCAAGGATAATGTTCAACTGCCATAGGAGCTGCTGCTTGTGAAGGTACTAAAATGTTTTGTTGCTAAACTTTTGCTCTGTGATATTCATTATGCTGGTAAGCTACCAGCCATGCTCTTTCCCCCCTTATACATAATGCAAAGATAAATGTGCAAACTTCCCTGATAAAATTGATGCTTATCAATTAACATCTAAAGCAGTAGGATTATGTTTATATATATTTTAAACTATCAATAACAATGCTGGCCCATTATATCCAACTTCATGTAATTAAAGTTGTTAGACATTTTAGCCAGTAAATGTATGCTTTCAGATAAATTTGGAAATAACATATGAATGCAGGAGTGGACTAATGAAATTGGTGACAAAACATAATCACTGCCTCACTCCTTTGTAAAATCAGTTAAGCAGATAAATTTACTAGAGTAAATTTTGAAAATTAAATTAAGGAAATGGTTTTCTGCAAGCAAAAATATTAATGTGCTAAAATCCCCTAATTTCTTCGCTCCCCTTTCTTATCACCTGTAGAACGAAAATAAGAAGGAACTGAACATGGATGGCTTGGCTCATGAATGCTCTCAGTCATTTTTGGCTATAAAAGAATAAACAGCACAACTCAGATGGGTGTGCTGTGATAGAGCAGCAATGAGACACCACGATCAGCTGGACATCATGAGAACATTTCAACTGAAATTTCCATGGGACACTCCAAAATGTAAACTGATGATTTCTCATAGGCTACTTAAATCATAACTGCTCACTACTGCAGGTGAGTTTTACCTGTGAACACACAGTCAACAGAAACTCAGCTTTGAAGGTGACACAGCTATCTCTGTTTCAGTTTTCAAAGTATCAATATCTACGTGTGCACCAGAATCTCCTGAGCATTACCTGTTAAAGTATATTGCCATCTTTTGAATAATGTGAGAAAGAAAATTAAAGAGCGAAAAAAATACCACTTCCAAGTCGTTGCTATTAAACTTATTTCTGCTTATCAATAACACCCAAGATTTGGGGGAACTAAAATTTAATGGAAATGAACTCATTGGAATGCATCCCATTTAAAAAGAACAGTGCACCATAAGATTTTTCAAAAGGTGCTTATTCATTTTCATATGGAGCCTCCATTTAAATATTTAGGGCTATCATGAAGACTAGACTATGTGGGGCTTGAGTAAGGGTTTGGACCAGGTTTATATCAGTCAGTGGGATTAATGACCTGACTAGTCCACTGAAAATGTTGAAGGATGCCATCATTTTTAATACAGACTATTTTCCTAGATATTCAAAAGGTGGGAAAATACATACGGGTTTTCTTGGTGGTCGCGTTAACTGTGGCACTGAAGGGGCCGGTGCCTGCACTGTTGTATGCCCGGACAGCCGCGTAATAGGCAAGGTTGCTCTTCAGTCCCCGGAGCCTGGCTGAGGTCTCGTTTCCGGCCACTCTCACCTTGCTTGAGGACTCCTGCTCTTCCCCACTGACCCAGTACCGCACCTGGTGAGGAAGATGCACCAGATGAGAAGGCTGGACCCAGCACCACCTTCCTCATTCTGTGGTTTTCATTAAAATGAGGACTGCGATTTACTTTCTTCTTTATTTGACAAATACTTCCAGAGGATCTACTGTGTGCCAGGTGCTGCATTAGGCTCTGTGGCACAGCAGTGTACACACAGGAAAGGAACCCTAGGAGGAGAATGAGGACAAACATGTACACAGACAGAGCAGATAAATTTAGAGTGTTGAGCATGATCAGACTATGATATCACAGTGGGAGAAGGAAGGGGAAATCTGCCTGCCTTCTCAACTCTTAACCAACTGAGCCCAAGGTCAAGTCCAAAACACTGGCAGAAAGGCACGAACTCTATGGACAGCTGAGGTTCCTTCCTGGAAGAAAGTGAACTGTCAGAGGAAAACATTATTAGATTGACTGTCCTGCAGTGCCAGCCACTGTCAGGTGACTAACAGTGCACAAAGAGCTGCACCAGAGGGAGTAAAAGCAGTTAAAAGGGCTGATTTTCAATAGGAATGGGCATTAAAATATTTTTCATATATTTCATTATCCTGGGCCACGCAAAGTGATCTTAGACATACCAGGACATATAAAAAACTCAAAATACTTAACACCAACCAACCAACCAATCAATAAATGGGCTAAGGACCTGAATAGACACTTCTCAGAAGAAGATATACATTCAATCAACAAATATAGGAAAAAATGTTCAACATGTCTTGTAATTAGAGAAATGCAAATCAAAACTACTCTAAGATTTCATCTTACTCCAGTCAGAATGGCAGCTATTAAGAATACAGAAAACAATAGTGTTGGCAAGGATGTGGGGGAAAAGGCACACTCATACATTGCTGGTGGGACTACAAGTTGGTGCAACCCATCTGGAAAGCAGTATGGAGATTCCTTAGAAAATGTGGAATGAAACCACCATTTGACCCAACTATCCCACTCCTTGGTTTATACCCAAAGGACTTAAAAACAGCATACTATAGGGACACAGCCATATCAATGTTTATAGCAGCACAATTCACAATAGCTAAATTGTGAAACCAAACCAGATTCCCTTCAATATATGAATGAATAAAGAAACTGTGGTATATATACCCAATGGAATATTACACAACATTAACAGAGAATAAAATTGTGGCATTTGCAGGTAACTGGATGGAGTTGGAGAATATCATGCTAAGTGAGGTAAGCCAATCCCCAAAAGCTAAGGGTAAATGTTCTAATAAGTGGATTCTGATCCATAACAGGGAGGGGGAGGCATGGGAAAAATGGAGGAACTTTGGTCCTGCAAAGGGGAGAGAGGGTAGGGATGGTGCATGGGGGCAGGAAAGATGGTGGAATGAGATGGACATCATTACCTTAGGTACATGTACGACTGCACATATGATGTGATGCTACATGGTGTACAACCAGAGAAATGAAAAGTTGTGCTGCAATTGTGAACAATGAATCAAAATGCCTTTTGCTGTCATTTATACCTGATTAAAATAAATTAATTAATTAAGAGAAAGATATACAAACATATGGTGAAAAAATATGAATATAAGAGAATATTTGCTGAAGGGAGGAAAAAGGTAGAGAATAAAATAAAAATACATTCTTCAGTACTTACAATTCACATTATAAAGTATTTTACTATAAAATTTTGTGTGCTTTCTTTTTTTGAACATACAGATTGTCTATAAGTAAACAAAGTAAATACAAAAATTTATGCAAATAAATGATTTAGGAAAGTTTACATATTCTTTGTGTAGATAAGACCTGGTATTACTATCTGCTGATCTAAAGCAGGGGCCACATAGTAAACACAACAGCAGATCTACTAGGTTCTCACAAGGGCTTAAGCATATTTCTTACTTTTATAAATATAGACAATCTCTGTTCACTCGTTCTTTCTTCTTCTCCTTCTCCTCCTCCTCCTCCTCCTCCTCCTCCTCCTCCTCCTCCTTCTTCTTCTTCTTTTTGGTGTTGGGAATTGAACTCAGGGACACTCAACCAGTGAGCCACATCCCAAGCCCTATTTTGTATTTTATTTAGAGACCGGGTCTCACTAAGTTGCTACGTGCCTTGTGGTCCCTAAGTCTGGCTCTGAACTGGCGATCCTCCTGCCTCAGCCTCCCGAGCTGCTGGGACTACAGGTGTGCCCACCATGCCCAGCTCTACTCTCTTCATTGCAGTATATGGCCACCTTGTTCTGGCCTTTATGTTTTACTGTTGAAGGCAAAATATAAAAATAGGAAATAATTATTATAACTTATACAACTAAAAAGCAATTTGAGCTCAATGAAACTGGCAATAATTGCTTCTGAGTGCACAGAATGTTGGAAACGGTAAAGGCTTGTGACCACAAGAAACAAAAACAAAAACTTAAAGACTAAGAACATAGCTCAGTGGCCAAAAAGGAAAAAAAGAAGAAAGAAAAAGAAAAGGAAAGAAGGCTTAAGGGACTGGGAAGCTGGACATAGGACAGAGCAGATTTTTAATAATGGAGCTACTCAGCTTTGCCTGATTGGAGGAGGATAGACTTTCTATTTAATTAATTAATTAATTAATTAATTAATTTTAAAAAGGAGAGTTCTAATTTTCATGTAAAATGTCCTAAATTTAGGGTTGACTCAAAACCAATACTGTGTTGATCAAACAAAATGTGCTTATGGGCCACAGCTGATTACAAGTGTCAATCCTCTGTACAAAACACACTACAACTTATTCTCTCTTGAAACACCACTGGGTGAGTGTTAAGGCCCTAAATGATAAGTGAAAGCAAATTATATATTGTGCTAGATCAAAATCTCCCTATGTATGTGCACATGGAAGGATATGTACCCTTATATTCACACAAAATTCTGATCTATGGATGCCTTTATGTGAATTTCTCTCAGAGAAGGGTTATTAGTTTTAATAAGAATCTCAAAGGGAGGATGTGAGCCCAAACAAGTAACATTGAAAAGGATACATGGTTTCTTTTCTAATGCCATAGCCAAATAGCCTGTTAATGGATACTAAAAACTTTTATATATGGTAGACTCACCAAGAGAAAACACTGTGTGTTGTTAGGTCTAGATGAGCCGTAAATGATAAGAAGATTTCCCTGCTCCTAAGAGCATTGTCTAGTTATTAACTAAGAATGATACAGATCAATAATTATAATAAAATGTACCAGACACAAAACCTGAAGCTTGGGATACAGCATAGACGGGGGTAGCATATAAATATGACTGTAAGACGGCAGCAGGGAGGATTCAGGTGGTAAAATCAGGACCGCCCAAGCTTCCCTCCCCTGTCAGGTTCCAGTGTCAGGGTTGTTCCTTTTCTGACATATCAAACTGGTTGAACACAAGTTGCCTAAGAAAATGTTCTTAGGAGGCTGATTTAAAGAAGACATAAATATAATTTATAATTGGTAATGTGGAATCTCTTTTTGTAAATCCGTTTATAGAAAGTACTTGAAAGTTCTTGATAGCGGCCTGTTTTAAAGTACTTTAACCAACCTCCACGCATCAGAAGGAGAGCTTTATTTTTAGATCTTAGTTGCTGAGAGGTATTAGAAACATTTAGACACAGAGAAAAATTGTGACAAAGTTGAACATGATACTAGTTAGTGACGACTGATTATATAATCTTTTTAAACAGCTTTCCTTAAAGAGCTGAATAAATATTCATGTAACTAAAACATAAGGAAACAGAGATGTGCCACTAATATTGCCAATTTTCTGAAAGAATTCCATTATGTTCCAAGAAATTTTGTTCAAAAATGCTTCTATAGGGCTAGATCATTTTTTTAATAAGGTGGAATAGTTAAGAAAGAAATAAGAAAGACAAATATCCCATTTTTCTCTCAGTTGTGTTCTGGATTTAAATAATAAAAGTACTCCAACTGAGAGAAGAGAATATTTCTTTGCTAATTTGGATTTTTATGGGCACAATCACAATACAGGGATGGGAAAGGAAAGATGTCTATGTTGGAGGAACAAACTTTGAAAATGTAATTGTGCAGAAAAGGGTGAATATAAAGTTGACAGAATATGAAGGTGGCATCTACAAAGGATGATCAGAGAGACGCACATTACCAAGACACACCCTGTTAATAAAACACAAGACACACCCTGTTAATAAAAAAGCCAGTGTAGATACGACTAGAGGCAGGGCAGCTAAATACACTGATGAGTAATGGATTATAAAATAACTATACCTAAAATGTCCAAGTCTGTTTGACAAGAGATTGAATCTATTATGTAAGAATAGGAGATAAAGAAAAAAGATCAGCCCAATTTGAAAAACAATAAGTAGGACTTGTAGACCTGAAAAAATGCAATGATTAAAAAATTAAGGAAATCAGTAATAAGAGTAAAGCTATAGACTAATAGTGGAAGGGTGAATTAATGAGCCCAGGACATAGCCTGAACAAAGAAATGAAAATTACCAAAGCAAAGCTGTGGCATTGAGAACAGAATGCAAAGTTCCAAACAGAGTTCCCAAAGGAGAGATAAAGGAAAAGGCAACGCTCAGAGGAAAAAATGGCTGAGATCTTTCCAGAGCTGAAGATATGAGCATTTTCATGGTGCAAACTCTGAATTTAGTGAGGGAACAATAAAAGGCACAGGAGAGGTTGGTTAAGACTGCCTTAGGTTCTCAACCATGCTTCATCCCTAAGAATCTAAGGGATCCAGTCTGCTCCTCTGAGCCGTTCCTGAGCCCCTGAGTTGGGGTTTACAGGTGAGGCTGGGGCCTGGGAGGGAAGGACCTCATTTCCTGACAGAGTAGACAGCAATAACGCAGGTCGTGATGGGCAGGGGCCTCTAGGTTCTGGTCATTACTGCTGACAGCGGACCTGTACACACAGCTGTCCCCCTGATCCATGGGTTTTCCCTCTGTGGTCTCAGCTGCTCTCTTTCAAAAACAGGCAAGAAGGGTAACAACATACACAAAGATACTTTGAGAGACTACTTTCATAAAATCTTTATTATAGTATATTGTTATAATTGTTCTATTTTATTATTAATTATTGCCATTAATCTCTTTATTGTGCCAAATTTACAAGTTGAACTTTACTGTTTGTGGTTTCAGGCAACCACTGGGGTTCCTGGACCATGTCTCCTATGGATGAATGGTGGCTAGGGATAGAACCCTCCATATTGTGGAATTACTAAATGACTTAAACGGCTTCACTCTTAACAGTTTAAAAATGTTTCCTTCCTCTGACCATGGAGATCTACCAAACTCAGTATTCAAGTTCTCAAATTTTCTGCATCTATAAACACTGGTAATTCAATTTTCTGATGAGATAATATGGTATTTTTTTTTCCTTCAGAAAAATAAAACCAGTTCACAAGTCAATATATTTTTATCTGGATAAATAAACAGAAACAAACTTGAAGAATGTCAAAACTAAAAATATAATTTCAGTTTCTGTGAGTAATTTGGTTATTCCCAAAACTAATGTTCCTGCTCCAAGTACTCCTTAATATCACTGCATCAGATCTTTCATTTAATTTAAACATAAAATGAAATATAGCTTATAAAACTAATGTATTTAAAAGTAGAACCTTTTTTAGGCTTGAAGGAAACAGGTGTTAAGTTGGAAAAACTCTTTTAATAGACTAAAATAATTTTATGTGTATTTACAGATTTCTAGAGAGATGAACACTTTAACTTAGCTGTTAGATTGGGCACATTTAAATCAGCAGAAGCCAGAGGAGGAAATGCATTTGAATGTCTTTTAGGGAGATAAGTCCAGGTCTGTCCTCCTCTGCTCTCAGCCCAGGGAGAGGTATTGTGTACGTCCTTGCCCTCTGACTTCTCTTTGGGTTTAATCAGCAGGACTCAGGAGAGACTGGGATGTTTACTCCCCACCATTTATAGTGCTGTGCCAGGGTTTAGTAGGGACCTTCTAACAAAGAACACAGCAGCACATGGGCAGTGAGGGTCATTCCCAGAATCCCCCACACAGAGTGAAGCCTGCTACACACTGGACCCTCTCCTCTCTGCTTGTCTCCATGGTATTGGAAACCACTCCTGCTGTATCACCGAGCCTCTGTCCCTCCCAAAGTCTGCCTTTTATTCACGTAAACACATTTTACTTTTTTGATATTGATGTAAGAATATCTCAACTGTCTGTACCCAATTTTCCTATGTAGATTCAACTCATGCCACAGTGAATTGAATTCACTGCAAGACAGCAGGAGATGAGACCCCGGGCACATAGCTTTTCTTCAAGTGGAATTTTCATATCCTCAAAAGAAAAAAAAAGGTACTCAAATATTTAACATCTTTTTCTATTCTGATTAAAATATCAGGCCCTGTGCACATTCCATACAGTTGTGGGAACAGGAGGCTGGAGGAAGGCATCTAGAAAGTTTGGTTTGGCATTCTGATATATTACATTTCTTAAGTTCCTCTGCCACACATAGAAAATAATCCTATGCGGTTCCCCCCAAATATGCAACTCTTATTATTTTGCAAATGTTGACTTGTTTCATTTGCTTATTAAATTTGTTCTTCCCAAGGTTTATTCTTTCTTAATGTTTACTTTTATTAACATGTAGTAATGTACATATTTAGGGAGTGCAGCGTAATACTCTAATGCCTGCGTGTACCTCACATAGATCAATCAGAGTAATTATCTTTTCCATCTTGTTATCATTTCTTTTTGTTTGGAACCTTGGAGTTCTTCATAGAAACAGTGAAGAGATTATTGTGAACTAGAGTTTATTTTTTCTAAGCACAAAAGGACTTTAAAGCCATGGTATATTCCAGGCAGGAACTCTAGCGCTCTCTCCTCTTGGTGCCCACTCTCCATGAACTTAATGGCTCTGGATCCTCTTTTGTGGGTCTGCCTCTCTTATTCCTATCCAGAAGGGCACCAGGAAAGATCTGAGCCTGAGTTTAAAGGCACAGCAGATGAAATAAATTGTAGTCTAGGGAAATGAGCTCAACTACTGGTTGGTCAAATCAGAAAGAAAATTAGTCTAGATGCTAATGATGATGTGTGCTCAGCATGTTGCGAGGCACACGATCAACTCACGCCAAGATGAGAGAAAGGTAGGAGATATTAACGATTTTAAAGCCAAACTGGGGAAACTGCAACCCACAAAGTTAGCCACAGGACTGATAATTAAATACTCTGCTAAGTCATTTATTTTTCTAGGTTAATTTTTAAATCATTACTGAAACGAACAAAAGACATATTTTTAACTTGGTGGAATTACATAAATTATTTGAGATTTTTTTCTAATTAGTACATCTTTCTCTTAGCTTGTCTTTCTCTTCATATATTCTACCAAGCACTTGGGGAAGAAATTTTTAATCCTTGTTTTTCCTTTCAATACAGTATACATGTTACATTTGAATATTTTGTCTGCTACTCTCTATACAAATAGATAAGATATGATGCATTTTTTTAAAAAAAGCATTTATTTTTTAGTTGTAGTTGGACTTAATAACTTTATTTCACTTATATATTTTTATGTGGTGCTGAGGGTGGAACCCAGGGTCTCCCATGTGCAAGGCGAGCGCTCTACTGCTGAGCCACAATCCCAGCCCCAAGATGCAATGCATTTTAACCCATAATTGATACCAAGAAAAGTTCCATTTCCTTCTCATCTTTTGCCTCTGACCCTAGTGGCAACAGGCATGAGAGTCACTCGGGGAGTGTATTTTCCTTGTGAAAAGTAGAAAGTATTCTTCTACTCTTTGCTGCTTTTCAGTTTTCTTTTTCTTTCAATGAAATCTCACCCTGAAGCCCAATATATAAACAGAAAAAAAGCAGAAGCTTCAAGTCTCTCAGGGTGGTTTTAACAATGGCTGTTTTATCTCTTGCAATTCTCAAATGATGCTATGAGTTATGGATGACTGTTACTCTATTCTAACTGAGCCTTGGAGAGCTTTAATGACTTGCTTAAGAACATGCAGCAGTGAGATAGCAAAGCCCAAACTGCATTTTTTCCATCAACACATAGTTTGTGCATGTCACCCATGTGCCCGATATTGCTCTGTGAGCTTGGGAGATATCATTAAACAAACACACAGAGTTCCTGTCCCTTGTGGAGCTTATACAGTAACCTACTAGTTTTGAAGGCAGAACTGTCTAATTCCAAAATGGTAGAGCCTTAACTAGAAAATATGAGTTTCCACTAGCATTACTTGATGTCCTTCAGTCAAATACTCTTTCCTGACATGGCTAAGAGATACCATTCCATTTTCATATAGAATATTTTTACCTGGATGAGTCCTTGTCAGTTTAAATTGATATGGAAAAAAATTAGCATCTCCTTGCCCTCATGCTCTCCATTAACTACCATCAACTTTCAAGACCCCTACAATGCTTATAAGCCCACAGTTCTCTTCTATGTAACCTCTCCTTCATTTGTCTCCAGTATTTCACAAGGTACAACCAGATTGGGGATATGATTCTGCCATTATGGCTCATACAGGGCAATTATCCATAGTGGGACTGTGTCTCAGTCCAACTCCTTCACTGAGGAGAGTCACATGTGTTCATTTCTTTAAATTCCCTTTTCTCTTTCACATGAGAGATCACATTGGACCCTTGACTTTCTAGGTCTGGCTGATTTCACTTCGCACGATATTCTCCAGTTCCATCCATCTACCAGAAAATGCTATAATTTCATTCTTCTTTAAGGCCGAGTACTCCATTGAATATGTATTCCACATTTTCCTTATCCATTCATTTGCTGATGGACACCTGGGATGCTGCCATTCTTGTCTGTTATGAATCAAACTGCTATAAACATTAATGTGGCTGTATCACTACAGTATACTGATTTTAGTTCTTTTGGATAAATACCAAGGAGTGGGATATCTGGGTCACATGATGGATCTATTCCTAGTTTATTGAGAAATCTCCATACTGCTTTCCAAATTGGTTAGTAGTAATTTGCAGTGCTACTGATGATATATGAGTGTACCTTTCCCCCACATCCTTGCCAGCATTTATTATTTGTATTCTTGATGATTGCCACTCTAACTGGAGTGAGATGAAATCTCAATGTAGTTTTGATTTTCATTTCTCTGCTTCTTAAGATGTTGAACATTCTTAATATTTTTCATATTGTTAGCCATTTGCATTTCTTCTGAGAAATGTCTGTTTAGTCAATTTTCCCATTTATTGATTTGGTCATTCCTTTTTTTTTCTGGTGTTAAGTTTATTGAGTTATTTATATATTCTTGTTATTAATCCCATGTTAGAGAAGTAGCTGGCAAAGACTTTCTCCCACCTCTCCATGTTTTTAGTTACTTCCTTTGCCATACAGAAGTCTATGTCTCATCCTGCACAAAAATCCACTCAAAGTGGAATAAAGACTTAGGAATAAGACCAGGAACATTGCAACTTCTAGAAGAAAACACACAGTCAACACTCTACAATATGTGTACAGGCATTCATTTTGTTAATAAGATTCCCAAATCTCAAGAAACAAAGCCAAGAACCAACAACTGGGAGCTCAATTTCAATTACAAATTCAGGTATTGCCCCTGAATGGCCTGTATGCAGAGCCTCACTGCTCCAGTGCTGTCTCTGTTTAATTTGATAATATTTATTCAGGCCAATGCTATGTGGTTATAGGGAACAGAAACTCTCTTGAAGCTGCTCAGATAGAAAGGGGGTTCACTGTCAAGAAGGACAAAGCACTATGAAAAAGGATGTAAGAAGTCCACTTGAGAATTGGGCAGTTGTCAAAGAGCTCTTCTATTTTACTCTTTTAAGGTTGTAGGGACCTTGTTTCTCTCCTTGTGAGGATGAAGTGGGGAGATATCTGCTCTATCTCATCTTTGCAGACATAATTTTTCCTACATGCCAATGGCCTAAGAAGTGTGAACTTGGCTACAAATATGACATATGACCACATGGCCCTCATTAACTATAACCTCTGTATTCCTTACTTAAATATCTCACATAAGAATCTGACTGGGTCAGCTCACTGTGCAGACCAGTTGACTTTGGTCACATGGTCACTGGGATACAACCACTGGAGACTGTATTGGGGAGTGGAGGGGTACGTGGCTGTGTCATGCTAATATGGCTATGTTAGTCTGACACTGAATCAGCAATTACACATGAGGGCAGTTTCCTAAGAAGCCAGCAGTGGGTGGTGGGGATGAAGTCACAACCATGACCTCTATAACAGCATTGCTAGATAAATCTTAAAATGTGTTTATCTCACCACTTCCTAATTCCACTGTTCCCTATGAAATATGGGGTACAGTTCACGTAGTTCCTCTTACATTCAAAGTCATCTGTGACCTGCTCTCCTATGCCTCGGTGGGCATCATCTTCAGTGTAACCTTGGTTTTGTACACAGCCTCTACTCCTTTACTCCTCCAAAATGCTGTGCTCAATCTGGAATGTTCTCAGTACCTCTACATTCATTTCCTTTCCCTCCAAAGTCCTGGTTAAACCTTCCTACCATCTGGAAGTCTGTAAAGCTGGGTCATCCTTCTTCCTCAAACACTTCTTGCTCAGGTGAACTATTCCTACTTCATTATATTAGGTCTTATGATGCCCTCTCTTTTGGATATTTCATCTTATTTCACCATACATCAAGGTCTCTGGAAACACAAATTATACTACGGGCAGCTGAATTCTCTAGAATTCAGGAGAGAATCTCACAACCAAGGACATAAGACCATAGCTGGAGGAAGGTGACTTTCTACTGACATAGCCATCCAATGATAGGACCACAGCCTTTCAATCTCACCCTCAGTTTTCAGTCAATCCATCATAAGATCTGGCTGACAGTGCCCATGACTGCCTTTCATATTCACTGTTTTGTTCCTTTTCCACCCCAACTAAGGTGGTACTCATGCCCCTGGCAGGGTTAAATTAGGTATGTACTAATAATCAGATGGCACAATGTGTGGGTAAGAAAAGAGCAACCCAGAACAGAATTCATATAAGTTGTCATTGTTCAGAAGAAGTTTTAGTGAAAGAAGCAAAGTAGCGTGGTAACATACAAACACAAGTTAGTTTACCTCATAGCCAAGCAAATGTCCATTGCTCAACTTCCAAGGAATGGTGTTCCACAAAACTTCAATTTCTGAAGAAGACAGGCTATGGGCAGAGACTTCAGTTGGGGCCATTGTAGGCTCTGTTTAGGAATAGAAATTGAAAACCAATGATCATTTCTGCAGTTGAATAAAACAATCCTTTGACATCCTTATTTTTGAGAAAGCATTTTAACATAAGTGGAACTTTTATAGTCATCCCATAAAAATATTTGAAAACAAGCACCATGTCTTGAAAACACAGACACTGATCTATTGCTGAGGACGAGGTGGCCACAGTGCCACAGGGGTTTTCCTTGCTCAGCGCCCACAGCAACCTGTGCCTTCCTCTCTTGCACCTCTTTCTCAGTATTTCCTTCTTCCCTCTGTTCTCTCTACCCCTTTTTCCCCTCTCTTTCACCCCACACCAGCTGCTTGGGAACTCCTATACTACTTTCTTATTTGGGTCAAACAAAGTCAAAGTCAAGTTCAAGTAAAGTTCATTTACTCAGCAAGCACTGAGTGCCTAATTTCACACAAGGGGCGGTGTGAATTTGGATACTGACTCTTTTGAAGGAGTAGGTAGACATGCCCATGTGATCTCCAGTAAGAACCCCTTTATAATGAACATTCTTGGGGATTCATGGGAATCTCATAAGGCTCAATGATAAAGTCTTCCTCTGATTCACTGAAATGTCTGAGTGTATTTCCAACAAGCCCCTCATTTTTTTCTTAGGCAACTAAATATCTTTCTTATGTGTGAACAGACAGCCCTTTGACCAACTCCTCAGAGTGATAAGGATGATTCAGGAGAAGGGAGGTGAGGGGCACAGGAATAGGCCAAAGGCTAAGTTTGTTCCCTACTTCCCACAGCCAGTTCTCAGGCCCTAGATGCTGAGGGCAGACAGTGTCTGATGTCCTCCTGCTGGCTAATTTCCATCACTTCCCAGACTCACAACCTGCCCTTGTAATTCCTGGAAGCTCTTGGAAATGGGGTCTGGTTATGAATGCAAGACTCTTTCTTTTGCAAAGATGCCTATAATACCTGTTTTTATCCTTTTCAGAACTCAATGGGAAATGAGAAGACAAGAATAAGGGTGGCCGTCCTCCGTCCTCAGAAATATGGAGTCTATTTTTAGGAATGATAACTGTGGACCTTTTTTTTTTCAATTTACTGCCAGTTCTGAGGTTAGGAGAGACACTGGGATATACTGCATGAGCTCAGAATGCTTAAGGCCAATGGCCCTGGGTTAAAATCCTGGCTCTTACTACAGGAGTTTTGGCAGATTTATTCATCTCTTTCATCAGGCTTTCATTTTCTAATTTGTAGATGGGAGACTTTTCATTTGAAAATTCTAATTAGGTAACTCCTGGCAGATGGCAACCATGCAATACAGGTTGGCCCCTAACATCTTTGTTAGGTGGAACCACATGAGGTGGCCAATATTCAGTTGCTGTTATCTATAAAAGAGTGATTTGCTATCATTTTCTAGAGTGATCTTGAGATGTCTCAGAATGTGGAGCAGATTTAAAAGGAGAGAATGACTCAATGGTTTTCTAGTGAAGTGTGTGTGTACACAGCAGAATGATGCAATGAGGCCAGAGTGACAGGTACTCATATCCCTCAAAGGTTCACATTGTACATCTCTTGGATGGCATCTTGGCCCTCGCTTTCTGTCTTGCTAGTGACCGTTTCTCAGTTGCAGAAACCACAACAGAACTTTGAACTAGGGTAGCTTCCAGGGACTATTTTATTCTTCAACCAAGAAGAACAGGGTTGCAACCAATTGTTAGATTCTCTGTCTCTCGAGTCTTACACTTCAAGTCAGTTATGGTTAATCTTTATGACCTGCCCTGGGGACATAACCACAAGTTTGATTACTGTTGACTTGAGGAAAAAAAATACCCCTAAAGCCACAGAGAATTTTCTAGTCAGGTTTGAGCACAACTAGCTTATCAATATACAAACTTGTTTCCCGCACCTTCTTCTGCAGAGAACACTGTTGTCACTGGGCTAAATGGGCCTTCACCTCTGTTATTATAGACACCCACTTTGACTTCATAGGGTGAAAATGGCATGATGCTTTCGTTCCTGAAGACGTATCTTGGGGTGTCAGGGGATGTCACCACTGTCTGGATCCAGTTGGTAACCCCAAGAGGGCAAAAAGCAACCACATACCCAAAACCTTCACCATTCTGCAGCTCTTCAGGGACTGGCTGTAAAGAAAAGGCACATTCTGTCTCCCTTAAAGACAAGGGCATAGCAAAGTGATGAGTCCTCATCCTTAGTGTTTCCTATGAATTATCAAATAATAACCTTCACCGTATCAAGTCGGAGATTTTAAAAAGAAGAGGAACAACAGGGGCACATTTAATTCAGCTGATTTTTAAGAGACATATAATACTTTTACCAGGCACCGAGGTACTGAGCTAGACTTCTCAGTGATTATTTGACATATGAGTGTCTTTAAGTCCATGTCTGGGTTTCTAATAACCCATACTCTGAGTCTAACATACTAGATATTTTAAGTCAAATAAAAATTATCAAATCCCTAGTGTTGGTTTTATGGAAAGAAATCATACCTTGATACAGTGATTAAGTACAAAGGAGCAAAAAAAAAAAAAAAAAAAAAAGAAGAAAGAAAGAAAAGAAAAGAAAAGAAAAAGAAAAGCAAAAGAAAGTAAATACAGCTTACTGAACTCAAGGATGCATGGACTCATGTGAAAAATTCTATTGGCATTTATCACAAGCTCATGATGCTTTATTTGTTTGTTAACATATTCAATTAATATAAATAAATTTAGTGCTAGCCCCCCCTATTTCTTACATGTTAATTACATTTTCCCCCTAACTTGACAAAAGCAAAGGATAAAAGATGATCAGGAAAGAAATATAGAACTCAAGCACCTGTGGGGATTGTGACATCATCAGCAGGACATTCCAGGAATGCAAGGAGAGCAGTGAGGAAACCTCAAGAGTCAGCAGCCAGGAGTTGACTCTCACCCTCTGTTTAGCAACCAGGTGTCCATGTGCAAATTACTATCTTTGTGCCTCAGTGTTTTAATATATAAATGTTCCAAGAATGAAATAAGAAAACTTTTGCAAAATGACAGGAACAGTGATTAGCACTGAAATATTTGCTACCGGTGCTACCAGCAGTGGCAACAGCGGTACCATTATCAGCAGCAATAGCAACGCCAGCATCAGAACCCACACCACAAGCACCACTGATAGTACCACCAGTACCACCAACACAGGCACCACAATTCCCAGCACCAGTGTCACCAGCACTGGAGACATGAGAACCAGTAGCACCTGTTCCATCAATAGTACCACCACCAAAACAATGACCCACACCACCAGTACCAACACCTCCAGCAGCGGCACCTGTGCCACCAGCTGTATCACCAGCACAATGAAAATGAGCACACACACCATCAGCACCATCAGCACCAACACCAGAATAACTACATCTGCACACCAGTGACACCATGAATACCTGTGTTCCCAGCACCACTACTAGCACCTGTGCCACAAAACCCACCACCAAAAAAACCAGTACCAATTGCACCACTACTACAACCACTACCACCACCAGCCCCCACATCACCAGTCCATCCCCAGCACCACTGTCACCAACCCGACGACTCGCAGCAGCATTAGCAGCACCGCCTCCATAAGCACCAACAAAAGCGCCAGGCCCACCAGCAGCAGCAGCAGGGTAGGAGCCAGCAGCAGCCAAAGCTATCTCATTCATAGCAGGACCACCAGCATCAGCATCACCATAGCACCAGCACCAGAAGCAACACCACCTGTGCCACCTCCAACACGGGTGTTATTGGTAGATCCAGTACCAGCACTAGAACCAGTACCAGAACCACCAGCACCCCCAGCAACTGCACAGACTCAATGTGCAGTACCCAGTTCATTCCCCCAGCAACATCTCCATTAGCATCACCAGCACCACCGCTATGACCGCCACCAGCCCTAGTGCCATCAGTACTATTACAAGAGCACCGTGAGCACCAGCACCACCAGGACCATTCCTCCAGCATTACTAGTGCCACCAGCTCAAGGACCAGCACTACCATGGCAACAACATCACGTTCAGTACCACCAACAGCGCTGACACCATTACTAGTATCAGCAGCACCAGAATCTGCACCACCGGTATCAGTACACTGTTCGAATCAGGAACATCACTATAAGCACCATCACCAGCGTCACCAGCATCACCAGCATCGCCAACATCGCCAGCACCATCACCAATATTACTACTAGGACTAGCACCAGTACCATTACCACCAGAACCACCAGTGCTACCAGCACTAGCGTCAACTATAGCATCCTTAGAAGGAGCACCATCAGTACCAGCCCTGCAGCATCACTAACAGCATGGACACCACCCAGGAGGCCATAAGGATCATGAAAATAGGAGCACTCTCATGAGGGAAGTGCTGCCTGGACACTTACATCCCAGGTGATCTCCAGTTCAGACCGGCTTCCGCCTCCTCCACTGACTTCAGAGGGAGGCACTTCAGGAACTGCATGGGTCAGAGAGAAAGAGATGAAACCCTATTTGCATGTAGCAATATTTATCCAAAAGAAGACTCATTGTTGCTTTTAAAATACATGAAGGAGCTTCATCATTGACACATTACACACACACACACACACACACACACACACACACATTCACAGATGCCTTAGGTAACGACCTAATGTACACACACACACACACACACACGTGCGTGTATATATCCCATATGTATACATTCACAGATGCCTTAGGTAACAATGTAATGTATATTGCATGAAATTATGAAATATTTTGGGTGAGATCATCAGATGATTTTATTTAACCTGAAATTATAAAACATTTAAAACCTCTCAAGAGGTAATACAAATGAAACTTATTTGAAAGGGACATTGTGACTGGTGTGAAGGCTAATAAAATATGGAAAATGGATTCACCAGGGACGCTGGGAAACCACTCCAGCATGAACCCTGAACTGTGGCTATTCCAAGCAGAGACATGAGTTTCAGAACAACAGTGGCTTTATGGAGGAAGGATACAGACTGGGACCCTCCCATCCTGGTAGGAGGTATTTATAAACCTCAGGCAGGCATCGACTTTCACACTTCTGCTGAGAACTTTCCTTTAGTAAACTCAATGACACAGCTAGCATATAAATTCTTTGAAGGTGGGTCTTTGTCATGCCCATAGCTGTATCTGCAAAGTCTGCAAAATGCTGAGCACACAGTAGACACTCCTGAATACGTGCCGTGTGAACAAATGAGCAGGCTGTAGGCAGGCACCGGCCCCCATGTCTCCTAGTACCTGCCACATGTACCACGTGCACTGTGCCAGTCAAACGGCATCACTAAAATGTGGAGACATATCCTTGGACTTTATTTTGACTTAGTTAGCTCCTAAAGTGACATGCTTGCTGTTTCAAATATTCTATTAGTTAATATTAATTAATATGCAGATTATGAAAAGGAAAGTTTACGTCCCCTCAGCTGTCTCAATAATGTGATACTGGGTATGCATTCCACTTCTAAGTCTTAAAATTAGGATAATTTTAGGATCATAAAGCCATTTATATTAATAGTTACCTTACATGGAAATTAATAACAATAATTCTTACTTAATTGAACAGTTGAGAAGCCAAAATTGTTTGAGCTCGTGTGTGTTCACTGAGCTCGGTGACAGAATGAGATTTCCTAGCAGCAAAAATTCCAAATGCCATTGTTTTGCCAATTTGTCAATGTTTGTTTTAAATGAAAACAGCTCTTTCCTACTAACAGGGTAACGATGTCAGATAGTAATTATAACCTTAAATGACAAAAATGTATTCACTCAACATGCACTAATGATGGTCTAGGAGGGATTGAACTCCTGGAAATGTCATACAACATCAGAGTCACTTACATGGGTTGACTAAAGCCATATGGCAGATTTCATTAGAAAAGTCAGATAATTGTGACACTGCATTATGGATATGGAGTTCCCACTGGGCCTGGAGACCAGGGCCAAGGGAACTGGAGATGCACACCCAGGGACATCTCTTCACCCATTACTCAGAAAACAGAAACACTAACCTGCCTCTTCAGTTCTTACTTTTTCTGAGGGTAAACTGGGTTCTCCACCTCCGATTTTGTTACTGGCTACAACCCAAAATTTGTATTCCACCCAGGGGTTTAACTCCACTACGGTAGCTGTGTGTGTTTTCCCATCGATGACCTCAGGCACTACAAAGGAACAGTTCAGAGTTGTCAGAGTCTGTGGTGCCCAGCAAGGCCTTGAAATCCTTTCCTAAGCAGGGACAGTGGCTGCCTCTCCCCTTACCTGTTGTAACAGTTTGCCAGCCCACAGAGAAAGGTGTCCTTGCTTGGATAGCGTAGGAGATAACCGGACTGTGGTTGTCTGTGCCTTCTTTCCAAGACAGCTGGGCTGTGGTGTCTGTGATTTCTTCAACCTTCACATATCCTGGTGGTCCAGGTGAACCTAAAGAATGTGAGTACGCATACCACTGTCACCCACTTCCACCAAAGTGAAGAGTATGTCCCGTGACCACTTCAGTACCTCCATGAGGTCCCCGTTTAGAAAGTGCTTAGTGACAAAGGCCAGGTACCTAGTAATAATATCCCCTGACACATATTTCCATTGTTAGATCTTAAATCTGGATAGAAGGCCATAATCCCCCATGCTCCCTTGTGACTGTATGTAGGATTCCTGTTCCTTCCAAATGCAGTGCCCCTGGCTTTGGATACACTGACTTTCCCTTAAACCCAGTGGTTTACCTCTGTAGTTCTCAGCTTGTTATCTAGTGATGTTTTAATTCATGATTCACTCTGGTCATTTTCCATCCCAATAGCAACAGTACTCTGGACAGTAGCTTAGGTTGGCAAATTTTCTCAGGAATCCTGAATAAATAATCCTGATTCTTTTAGAAGGACATACACACACTTGCACGCGCACACACACCATATTCTCTCGCGTGCACGCACACACACACACACACACACCCCATATTCTCTCTCCTATTTAATCCATATGCTGATTGATGATTGATGGCATGCTCAAGAACATATCAGCTTGGCAGCCATCCCCGTCACAGTGAGAGCTATTTGAAGGGCAGAGTCAAGAATCTTGTTTCTCTGAATTGACACTCATCTGAATTGTTGTATTTGCTGGCAAGAGGAGGACTCAAATCAACACTATAATTTGCATGTTCACATTCCCTCTCATCACGGCTCTCCCTCCAGTAAGGAATGATCAGCTAAGATGTGAAGGTAGGAAATCCAGGAGGCATTCCTGTTACCTCTCACTATGAGCTCGGCGGCAGAGGAGACACTGTCCACTCCCGTGTGCACCATGCAGACGTACTTCCCGCTGTGCGTCAGCTGGATGTTTCTGATCATTAGATCACCTGAGGAACTCTGTTGGGAAAACCGGTAATGGACACACCGTTATTTTTAAAACACAAAGAATTTTGGAGACTATGGCCCAGAAACACATGGCGACGGAATCTGTATTTAGAGTAAAAACTAAAGTGGGACTAGACAGAGGATGCAAGAAGGGAATGAACGGAAATAACACCAAGTTAAAAACCATACATGACTGCAGATAAATATTTCTGCAGACAAATAAATGACTAGCTCTCCCCAGGGGCATTTATGGTTTCAAAAATAAATGAGGGCAGAGATTATAGTCTCAGAGTCTATTTACTTCCACCAGGGTGACACTTCTTTTATATCCACCGCTCAGCATCAGCTCAACTGTTTTCTCTGGTTCCAACCCCACTGCAATTATCTGCCTGAGAAGAAGCAGAAACCATTTAGGTATCTAGTGGGAAATAAATGCAGCGCGACACAGGGATTACCACAGTTGAACACTGTTCTAAACACATTGGAGGTCCATTCCAATGATTCATACAGAAACTTTTACAGCAGGAGAAAAATTCCTAAGTGATACAAATTTGAGTTCCTTCTTAAAAGCACTACCTTTTTAAAAATAAGATAATTCATTCAAAAACTATTTATTAAGCAACTACTACACTTCAGTTGCTGGGTATACAATGATGAGGGGAGAAAACAACAGTCCTTATATTCACTGAGCTAACAGCTGAGAGAGGCAGTCATCAAACAATGACATAAAACAATGTCAAATTACAGTGTAACTTAAGATCAGAGAACACAGAAGAGTCTATGGTTTTCGAGGGTTTCAGTGAATGAACCGACGGGCCCAGGCATGCGATGTAATCAGAAGTCTTGAAAAAAGAGGGTGAAGTGGTCTACACGGGCACATATCTACATGCAAAGCACTTGAGGACACAATCAATTTGTTTGACTCAAGAAGGGTAGGGTAGTGGCACACACCTGTAATCCCAGAGGCCCAGGAGGCAGAGGCAGGAGGATCATAAATTGGAGGCCAGCCTCAGTGACTCAGTGAGAAACTAAGGAACTTAGTGAAACTTTGTCTCAAAATTTAACAAGTGTTTGTGTGTGGAGTGGAGCATTGCAGATGAAATTCTGTGGTTCAGCACCACTGGGTTCAATCCCCATTACCAGGGGGAACAGGGGGGTTGCTAAAAGGGTTTCAGGAATAGGGATGTCAGGAATGTAGTTAATCTACAAACTCTTTATCTGTCCCCCAAAATTAAAAGTTCACTATAGTCAACATCAAATGCATAGTTACATCAAAATGATCGTATTTTTTTTCCTTTTTGGGCTAATTTTATAATTTCTAAGTTTGGCTAGAACCATTTACCCCTTTTTTCATGCTGGGGATTGAACCCAGAGCCTTAAACACACTAAGCACACACTCTACCACTGGGCCACATGCCCAAGCCCTAGAATCACTTTCTTATTGAAGTATTTGTTCACCTAGACATACACATTTCTTTTAGGAAAAAAAATACACATTTTTGAAACATGCTACAGGTACAAGCAGCAAACAGATTTATAAGCCAAATCATCTTTGACATGAATGTTAAGGGAAAATGTAGCGTGTACTGAATTAAACAGAAGAGGATCTTATTAACTTTTCCCCTGTATTTTCTGAGGTGATGACACTAATGAAATTTGGGATGCAATTTAAAAGCCACTCTGCACTGAAAGGCAAGCAGTATGTGATGTGATAACCCATGCCAGGAGAAAGTAAATGAACAGCGGATCATCACTAATTACAGGTGGGCTCGAAGCACACTGTGGTGTCTGCCATGTGCTAAGAACCGAGGTGCAGTGCAAACTTCAGAATCGGGGAGCGTCTTCCATGTTGCAAACAGAGCCTCAACTTTGAGTGAAACAGATTATCACAAATACTAATTCCTTAGTAAGCACTCTGGATATAAATGCTGCCACTGGACTGCCAAGAAGCATAATTTCCCAGTATAAGGGAAAAAAATACATTTTGATGGCTATTTGGAAGGCAAGGTTGACTAGGCGGGCCTCCTCCTTTTTATCACTTTATGCAGTCTGTGACTGCAGAGCCACCCAAATTAATCATCGGTCCCTTCACAGGCCTGCTTTCCAAACTCTGACACCGCATGTAAATCACACCCAGGTGCCTTGAAAGCAATCAACCTATAGGTTCCTCCTGGAATCTGGTTGGTGCTTTCCTTTGTGAAGGTCCCCAAAGGAACTGATGGTGACATGACTCGCCTCTGCATTTATGATCAAGCAAATTAAACCTTGCCCCCACTCGCCCTGGACAGCCTCCTCAGGGTCACCTTCCTTACACACATACTCTGCTCAGGCAAGGAATAGAAAACGTAGGCAGCTACTGAAGATGGAAACAGGACCAAGCTGGGACATTGTGCTAATTTTTCTTACTAACAGTGGTTACAGTCACTTGGTTGTCTGAACAGGTGATATTTAAGGCAGGTAAATGTCATCTGTTCATATCAGAATTTGCTTGACTTTCTTTTTTTTTTTTTTTTGGCGGGGGGAGGTACTGGGGATTGAACTCAGGGGCACTTGACCACTGAGCCACATCCCCAGCTTTATTTTGTATTTTATTTACAGACAGGGTCTTTCTGACTTGCTTAATGCCTGGGATTTTGCTGAGGCTGGCTTTGAATTCACAATCCTTGGGTCTCCAAAGTGCTGGGATTATAGGTGTGCCCCACTGAGCTGGGCTAAGAATTTGCTCAACTTTCTTTGGGAGGGGATGTCCTAGTGTGCCTCACTAGAAGTTGGTGATGTCAAGATGCTTTTACCAGAGACTTCAACTCAGTGTTTTCTACACTTTGGTCACTACAGTTAAATTTACAGCTTTATATGACACATCCTATGAATGGAAGTTCTGTTATTCACTTGATGTTTTCTTAAACTGGTTAGCTTTCTTTAATTAATATGGAAACAGATAGGGAAAATGTATATTTTTGACCTAAATGGGAGTTTGCTCACCAAAATAAGTTAATGGCAGAAATGAACACAGTGAGTAGAAAAAAAATATGAATGGACACTGTCCAAGATAATGCATATGGACAGCAGCTGAATGGTGTTAAAGTCCCTGAGCCAGAGACCTTTGCTCTGCTAATTTAAAAAGGAGATTGGCAAGTGTTAGACACTGTTATCAACAAATTCAACACTATAGTTAGCCACTATTCTGAACTTAAACTCATGATTGAAAAAAAAAATTGAAAATGGATGGTTTCTATGTCCTATTATTTAGAGCTGCATATCTAGGACCTAAATCCTATCATTCTCAATGCTGGTTGTGCTATAAATTTACCTGAGGAATCTTTAAAAAGTACCAGAAAAGCCTAGGCCACATCCCAGGATAATGAAGTCAGAATGAACTGGAGACAGGAAACCCTCTAGGTGACTCTAATAAGCCATTAGGGTGCAAAGCTCATTAAACCTCCTGGAATTTGACGTTCCTAATCTTCATTCCTCTTGGAAACAGAAGGCTTACAATAACCACTCTGATGTCCCTCAACTCTGAAATGCTATAATAAATAAATTAATAAAATAATTATTAGGCTGGGCTGGACATTGCTGGACACAGGCTGACAACAGCACTCCTATACAGAGGGTCCTCCTGGGAGGGAGGCATGAAAACTAGCGTTCGTGAAGCCAGCAGAGTGTGTCAGGTTGGGGCCAACTCCCTTGATGTTGCCTTGTTTGCTGTGCTCATTGTAATTTAGAAATAGTCACCCAAGTCACTCAACAGTGATAAATTTCTATAAATGCACATGGAAACTTACTATTACTCAACCTGTACCACTCTAGGATTTCTGTTGATGGATGTGATGATTCTGGCATATTCCAAGTCAAGGAGCTTATCCTGGAGAGTAAATTAACTCAGGGATCAAATCTCACTGTTTTGTTTTTCCCTATAGTGAATGAACAAAGTGCACTGAAAGCAGATCTGTCCCTTGTAGAATGGTATGGCTGTGTGGAAGAAAGGGTCCACTGATGCAAAGGAATAAAAAGCTATTTTCTCATGGCCACATTAACAAATTCTGCTGAGTTCCTTAGGTTTACTTCTGGCACCAATTCATTTTGCTATGTAATCGTTTACCCCCAAATTTAGTAGCTTAAATTAAAAAAACACTTATTGTGCTCAGGAAACAGCAGAGAAGAGTGGAGCCAGCTCCTTAGTGCTGCATAGCTTCTTGGGGAGATGTACCTGGGGACTGGCAAGCTCATCCACAAGACGGGCAACTTGGGGTTGGCCATTGGCTGGGACTTCAGTGGGACTGATGGCTGGGCACCCTGGTTCCTCTTAAAGTGAATCCCTGCACACTCTACTTTGGCTTCCTCATAGTCTAGTGGCTCAGTTTCAGAGCCATTGTGCTAATGGAACCAGGTAGAAGAGCATGTGTTTTGGGGAGTTAGCCTCAGGAATCCGATGGCACTGTTCCTGGGGTTCTTTATTAGTCAGGGAAGTCACAAAGGTCTTCTGGGTTTCAACAGGGGAGGAATGGCTTTATTGCAGGTGGACAGGTGTTTGTCAAAGTCATGCTATAAGGAGAACTCATTGTATAAAGCAGGCTGTGGCCACCATCTTTGGAAAACACAATCTGCCTCACCACAGGTTTCTTCCACACCTGCCGTACAGCCAGTGCTTGGGACGGATGACCCACAGGGACCACAGAAACAGGTTTCCATACCTTCCACTATAGCTTTGGGGTCTCTCACATGGAGATCTGAGGGGGAGAAAGTTGTAACTTGTGGCTATGTACTTGCCAAGAGTCACCCTTGTGGGCTGGCCTTAACTGAATGTGCCAAGAACCTAGAATAGGTTAAAAAAAAAAAGAAAAGAAAAAAACAACAAAGAAATAAAAGCAAAACCCTAGACTAGACACCCTTTCTTTTAAGTCAGAAGCCTGTATATGGACCAGATAAAGAACTCCCAAGGGCTCAAAAAGTATAAAATTATACCCTCTCCCAGGAGAGTTGCTCCCAAAGAGATCACAGTGTTTTCCTTACAATTGCAGTCGATTATATTCCAGCCATTTTCCAGATATTTCAGAAGTATAGATTTTTCATCTCCAAGTCATATTGAAAAAGATAAAATAGGAAAGACTAGGTTTGATATTAAATGTGACTATCAATAGACTTTTTTTATGATAAAGAACATGTTCTAAAATTTTAAGGTTGGTATAAGAAAAAGGGATTTAAAAAATCAGAGTGTTTCTATAATAATAATTTTTTTGTTGTTAAAAACCAACCACTTAAAATTTCTGGTGTTGGAGTCTAAATTTTTAAATCACCCCAACTGATCTATTCATTCTTTACTTGCATGTCTATGTTCTAATCAATTAAATGGGTATAATTAAATATCACATCTTATACAGTACAATGATTTTCTAAATTAGAACATAAAATATAAGCCAGCCTGATTAGAAAATTGGCCAGTTGCTCTGACTTCTGGTATCCAGTCACCACATAAGGAATTTAGAAGTTGCCACTCTGTCTTAACAACAGGTAAAAATCTAAACACACTTAAAAAAATTAATTCTTCTTAGCTACAGCAAGGAAATATGGTCACAGGGCAGACTGTGTCCCTCAACACTGGAGATGTAACTGGGCAGATGCAGAGATCCACATGTAGAAGGCTCCCTGGAAACCTCTGCTGGAGTAGGAAACCTGGCTGTTACTGACAACCTGCAGGACAGGCTGAGGGGATAGCTCTGGGGACCCAGTCATAGAGGGGTCCCCACAACCTCAGCGTTACTTCCAAGTCTACTAAGTCCTTGTAGAAAATACTGGAGAAAAATTCCACACAGTTCTGGCAGAAGCAGGGGAAAGGAACATCCCAGACTGTTTTACTCTCCCTTAAAAGGTCTGCCTTCAGGAGCAAGTAGCCAGCTTGGTCTGATCAGAGCCTAACCTACTAGGGGGAGGAAATATCAAACTCCACCTCCTCCAGCCATCCTGTCCCATGTTAAGAGGGCGGGGGGAAATGGAAAAGAACAAGAGAAGTTTAGAGTCTAGGGGTGCGGGCTCACTTAAAAGATGGAGCCCTCCCTCCCATATACCTCGTCCATCGGTCTCTTATTCAAGGCCTATTGATCTCATTGCCATTTTCTAGTACATCATATGTGCCTTTCACCAAAGTTACAGGCACATAAAAAGGCAAAAATCCAACCAAACAACAAAATAAGGTTTGAACAGGCAAAACAATCAGGGTAGGAGTGATGGTATGATCAGACTAGGAATTGAAAACCATGATGAATACTAAGTGCTCCAGTGGGGAAAAAATAACCACAGGTGAACACAGGAATGCTGCAAGCAAACCAATGGAGATCTCCGGAAAAAATTAGAAAGAAGAAGATGCCAGATGAGATTATTGAGAACACAGACAATGACAAGAGCTGGCGAGGATGAGGGGAAAAGCACACTCAGATTGTTGGCGGGACGGCAAGTTAGTGCCATCGCTTTGCAAAGTAGTATGGAGATTCCTCCAAAGACTAGAAATGGACCACCATGTGGCCCAACTGCCAAGGAATGAAACCACTGTGTGACCCAGCTGCCCCACTCCTTGGTGTTTATCCAAAAGATCTCAAACCAGACACTGCAGTGATACTGCCATTTCAAAGTTCACAGTGGCACAATTCACAGTAGCCGAGTTATTGAATCAGCCAGATTAATGGGTCAAGAAAATATAATATATACACACACACACACACACACACACACACACACACAATGAAGTTGTATTTAGCCTTGAAGAAGAATGAAATTATGGCATTTCCTGGTAAATGGATGAAAATAGAAACATCATGCTAAGTGAAATAAACCAGATTCAGAAAGTCAAAGTTTGAATACTTTTCTGTAGGTGTGGAAGCAAGAGCAAAATAAAGGGGGAAAAAAGATGAAGGTGGATCTCATAAAAGCAGCGGGAAGATCAGCAGAGTAGAGGAAGGAGATTGAGGGGGAAGAAGGAGGAGGGATAGGAAAGGGAGGAAATGTGGAATGAAACTGACCAAATGATGATGTGTGCATGTACGAATACAGCACAGTGATTTCTACTTCTATGTATATCTATAAAGCACCAATTAAGAAACATAAAAAAATAACTAGAAGGACCTGTAGAGTGTAGCAAGGGAAATGGGGAGGCAGGAACAGAGGGGCAGAGTAAGCCCTGGGCACTGAAATGGAGCCAATTATATTCCATACATGAATGTTTATGTGGAAATGGTCCCCAATATTATGTGCAACTATAAAGCACTAATATAAATATTATGTAAAAAAAGAATCTCCAGAGACTAAAACACTGTAACAGAAGTGGAGAAACCTTTTAATGGGCTCATTAAAGGAGAAACCAAGCTGAGCAAAAACCTCTAAGTCCGAGGACATGACAATAGGAGTTTAAAATCACAAATGGACTGAAAGGAAACAGAACCATTTCCAAAGACTGTGGCACAATTACCACAGGTGCAGAGTATGTGGGATGGAAACAGCAGAAGGAGAAAAATGTGTGAAGGAACAGAAAAAAAATACGTGTTTGATATGAGAATTTCCTCAAATAAATTTCAGACACCAAATCGCAGATGCTTTGTAAAGGCCAGCCCCAAGCAGGACAAATGCAAAAACCCAAACACACCAAAGTATGACTGGGCATATCCCATCCCAATGTTAGAAACCACAAATGGAGAAGAGCTCGTTATCTAAAGCACTGAGAGAGAAGCACTGCTCTTCAGAAGTACTCCTGCAGCTAGTGAAATAATTCTTCAGAAATGAAGGAGCAAAGACTCTTGGGACAGAAAAAAAAGGAGACCTGGGCATGGTGGCGCACGCCTGCAATCCCAGTGGCTCAGGAAGCTGAGGCAGGAGGATTGAGAATTCAAAGCCAACCTCAGCAACTCAGTGAGGCACTAAGCGACTCAGTGATACCCTGTCTCTAAATAAAATACAAAATAGGGATGTGGCTCAGTGGTTGAGTGTCCCTGGGTTCAATCCCTGGTACCCCCTACCCCTGAAAAGAAATTGGAGAATAGGGCTTCAGGAGACTGGCCTTGCAACAAAGAATAGAAGTTCTTGACAGGGAAGGAGAAATGTATATCAGTCAGAATTCTGAATGTACAAAAAGACAGGAAGAGTGCCAGAGAAGGGGTCAGTGGAGGCAATACAAACCCTTATTTTCTTCTTCTTATTAATTTATTAACAAATAATACTTTGCACAAACTGACAGAGACCATGTATTAGATTTGGTGTGTCTGTGTGTGTGTGTGTGTGTGTGTGTGTGTGTGTGTGTGTGTGTGTTTGTGCGCACACACACACAGTGGTGCTTATATGTGCTCCTGTGTAAGTAAAATGAATGGCAATGACACAGAAAAAGAAAGGGAAAAAACTAGTTTTTTTTTTTTAATCATATGGTACTTGTGTTATTAGATTTTATTATGAGGTACCTTTATTATAAGCACTACCTATGAAATGAACTTGAAAATGATCTCAAAGCACTCTGGAAATGGACTTGGATTAGTTATGTCTGTACATTGCAAACTTTAGATCTACCACTTAGAAAAAAGATGCAGCATAATTGATATGTTGTTATGGGTCCTAGTCTGCCTGGGTTTATTTCTGAAGATCTGAAGACTATGAAATTCAAGGTCAGGGTGTCTGGAGAGCACTTTTTTTCAGATTCTTTGATGGTGCCTCTCTATATCCTCCAGTGGTAGAAGAAACCAGGGGTGTCTCTTGGGCATTAACCTCATCCCACTCAGGAGGGCTCTGTTCCCGTAATCTCACCACCTCCTCACCTGCCAGACCACCACTGTAGGAGTTAGAGGTTTCAACACAAAAATTTCAGAGGAGAAAACAAATATTTGTCCCTTTAGCAACATGTTAAGATATTAGGAAAGTGGAATCCTAAAGAATGCTCAATTAAGACCATGAAATTCTTATAATGTCTAGAAAACTAAAAAAAAAAGAACAACAACAACTAACAAAATAGTGAGAAGTATGGTAGATATTAATTCAGCTATGTGAGTAAGGACTTTGAACAGCATAGTCTAAATGCATTAATTAGAAGACAGAGATTTTCAGAGTAGCTAAAAGCTAGACCCAACTGTATATTCTCTACTAGGAAATATACCTTCAATATAAAGATACATAGAAATTAAAAGGAAATCATGAAATATATGTTGTGTTAATGGTGATGAAAGAATAAAATAGTCACTACAGTAAATTCAGTCAGAGCAGAAGAGAAATCCCAGGGAATGTTATCAGTGCTGACATGGACCACTACTTAATGATAAAGGGCCCAGAGTGTAAGCAAATACAGTAACCCCCAATGTATGTGTGCCTAACAAAAAATATGTAGCAAAAACTGAGAGAACATTTGGGCAAAAGAGATAAATATGCCAGGATCCAGCAGGCAGAAGTTCAGAAGGACGTGGTTGAACTACAAAGCAGTACCAATTGAATGGATATAATGGCATCTAGATGCTACCTCACCCATCAACAGCAGATAATACCTTCTATTCCAGTTCAAATGTAATATTCACCAGGAAAGATCATATCTGGGTCTTCAAACATACCCCACTAATGTTAAGAGCATAGAAAACAGACAACATTTGCTTTCAGACTATAATGTAATTAAACTAGAAAGCAATAATGGAAAGATCCCCAATTCTTGTAGATAAAATTACACACTTCTACTCAACAAATGGGTTAATGTAAAAAAAAAAACTCAAGAGAAATTATTAAAAAATATTCTGAACTAAATGCAAAAGAAAATAGAACTTATCAAAATTTGTGGGATGTAGTGAGTACCTTGCTTTGAGGGAAATTGATAGCACTGACTGCGTATGTCAGAAAAGAAGAAAGATCTACGATCAATAATGTAAGCTTCCACCTTAGAAAACTAGAAAATGAAGAGCAAATTAAATCCAAAGCAAGCAGAATAAAAGAAACAAACATAAGAGCAAAAACCAGTGAAATTGAAAACAGGAAGTCAGTGGAGAAAATCAACAAAACCAAAAGTTGGTTCTTGGAAAAGATCAATAAAATCAATAAGCCTCTAGTCAGCCTAACTATGAAAAAAAAAGAAAAGAGGAAATACACAAATTATTACTATCATGTATGAAAGAGAGGCCATCACTAAAAACATCATGGACATAAAAGGATAATAAAATAATATTACAAACAATTCTTGTCTATCAATTTGATACTTTAGATGAAATAGACCAATTCTTTGAAAAACGTGACCTGCCAAAATTTACCCAGGAATAAACATACAATCTGAATAGGTATACATCTATTTACAAAATCAAATCAATAATTAACAATCTTACCAAACTGAAAATGTCAGGTGCAAATAGGTTCATTGACAAATTTTAACAAACATTTAATTAAGAAAGTGTAGCAATTCTCTACAATCTCTTCCAAAAGATCCAGGAAGAAGACATACTTCCTAACACATTCTAGGAGGTCAGAATTACCCTAATAACAACCAGACAAACATATTAAAATAAAACTGCATAACACCAATATTCTTTATGAACTTAGATACAAAATCCCTTATGCTGGGAGCCACAGCCAATTAATATGATGCATGGCATTTTTGATTGAAAGGTGATGCCAGCTAGCCATTGAGATGATATGATTATGTTAAAAATTACATTCATATGGATACCGGACTCCTGCTGCAGGACTCCTGGAGAGTTCCCATTGGTTGGGAAAGTGCAGTAGGAGGGAATTCCGGAGGAGGCGCTTGCGCTGGAGTTCCGGGAAGGAACCGGCAGAACGCCGCGTGGGTGGATCGGGAAGCTTCCCGGGCATGGACGTGGTGTTGGCGGTTTTTTCAAATAAAGTTTGTTCCTGTTTGAGTGGCTCGTGATCTTGTGCCCAGCCAGACAGCGGCACCCTTAGTATCAGCAAATAGAATTAAACAATGAATTTAAAGATTGTACACCATTACCAAGTGGACTTTGTGTCAAATACACAAGACTGGTTTAACATTTAAAAATCTATTTATGGGTAATCCATCCAGTAGTGAAATGAAGAGGAAAACAACAGATGTAAACAGAAAAAGCGTTTGACAAAAATCTGGCACCTCTTCATGATTATAATCATCAATAAATTAGGGATACAGGAGAATCTCTACACCTTGATAAAGAATATCCACAAACAACCCACAACTTAAAATGCTTTATGACAAAAAACTCCAAGTTCTGAGACCAGGAACAAAGCAAGACTGGCTCTTTTTCAACATCATATTGAAAGCCCTAACTAATAAAGTAAGAGAAGAAATGGAAATTAAAAAATATACAGACAGAGAAGTAGAAAATGCAAATTTGTTTATGTGATCATCTCTGTATGAGATCTGAAAGAATCAAAAGGAAATCAGAACTAACAAGTAACATAGGAGGTAAGGTTGATATTCAAAGTCCAGTTGTTTTCCCAAATACCAGCAATGTACAAATGGGATTTGAAATGAAAACATACTACCATTTACACCAGCACCCAAAATACTGAAATACTTATGTTAAAATCTAACAAAATATGTGCAAAATCTAGGTGGGAAACTGCAAGTCTGATGGAAGAAACAAAAGAACCTAATAAGCTGAGAGAGATTCTATGTTCATGGATAGGAAGACTTGAAAAATATACACATTTGTGGAGAGTTGAAATCCTGGTTCTAAAATTCCTATGTCAAGACAAAAACCCAGAACACCCCACTCAATACTGAAGAGAAACAAAGCTGGAACATGGGAACACCTAAATTCAATACTAATATTAAGGCTACAGAAATCAAGAAAGGATGGTCATGGTGAAAAGGACCGACAAAATGGTGCAACAGATGAGAGAACCCAGAAATAACCCACAAATTCAGTCAACTGATATTTGACAAAGGAGCAAATGACAGCCTCTTCACAATACGGTCCTAGAAAAACTGGATGTTCACATGAAAACAGTGAATCCAGACACAGACTCTGTACTCTGCACAAAAATGAAATCAACAGGAGTTGCACTCTTAAATGTAAAATGAAAATCTTATTATAAAAGTCCTAGACTGTCATACAGGGGAGAAACCTAGATGACCCTGTGTATGGTAAAGGTTTTATAGACACAATACCACAAGGCCAATCCATGAAAGAAGTAACCGACAAGCTAGGCTTCATTAAAATGAAAAAAACTTCTGCTCTCTGCATGATATCAAAAAATGAGAAGGCAAGTCACAGACTGGGAAAAAGGTCTCACCAAAGACACTTCTAATGAAGGACCTCTATACAAAATGTACAAAGAACCCTGAAAACTCAACAATAAGAAAATGAATAATGCAATTAAAAAGTGGACAAAAGACCTAAACAGACATTCCACTAAATATATTCAAATAGCAAGCAAATATACGAGCATATGTGCAATATCCATTCCTCATTAGGGAATTGTGAATTGAAACATCAGCAAAGTATCACTACAATTCAGAAAACTAACACCAAATACAGGAGAAGGCACTCAGTAGCAGGAATCCCCACTCACTGATAATGGGAATGCAAAATGGAACAGCCATTCGGAAGGCATTTTACCTATTCCTTATAAACCTATTCTTATCATAGGATCCAGCATTTGCACTTCTTGGTATTTACCCAAATAAATTGAAAACTTATGTCCTTGCAAGGTAAAGGAAGAGTACAGGGGACGGAGATGGAGAAAACTATGTTATATACATTTATGAATATGGCAAATGAACCCAACTGTTTTGCATCACTACCAAACATTAAAGAACAAAAATAAATCTTTAAAAAACCCCACACATGGATATTTATAGCTGCTTTATTCAGATTTGCCAAAACTCAGAAGCAATGAAGATATTCTTCAGCAGATGAGTGGATAAATAACTGGGGTACACCTGGAGAATGAGAAATTATTTTGCACTAAGAAGAAATGAGCTGGCAAGCCATGAAGGACAAGGCATGGAGGAATCTTAAATGCCTGTAATTAAGTGAAGGATGCCAATCTGAAAAGACTAGATAGTACATGATTCCAACTGCATGATGTAGTTGCCAGGGGTTAGAGGGATGAACAGGCAATTTTGTGAGGCAGGAAATGATCAGTACATATTGGAATTGGTGTGTAAATAAAAGATTTCCTGCTGTGCTCCGAAAAGAAAGCTGTCCAATGGATGTCTGAAACAGATGAGATGGAAATCTGATCTACGCAAATGTAAGATTCATTACTTGGTCTTTAGGAAAAACAAAAACATACCAAAAAATTTTATCCCCCCCCAAAAAAAAAACCCAACAAAATAAATTTCTGTGTCGCTAAGGTTGTTTTAATGCAATAGGTATTTTGCTTTTGTAACTTTTGAAAGTAATTCTCTATTTCTAGATTTTTAAAAATCAGCTACCTATACAATCAGGCAATTCTGTGTGTGTGTATGTGTGTGTGTGTGCGTGCATGTACATGAGAGTACATATGTGAATCTCTCTCTTTGGGGGGAAAAAGCTATTTTTTTCTTTCTTCTGTCTGAAAAAGGAATCTTACATTTCATTAGAGGTAGTATTAACTGTAGCATTTGGAGGACTCAGTTATAATGCTAAATACTCCCCTAGTATCCAAATCACTAATAAGCAACTAGGGAGATTTTTGATCTCTGAGAAATGAGAAGTTGGTGATAAGGTATTGTTTTTCAACCATCTGTCTAGTAAAACTTTAAAAAGAAAAATCAAGGAAAAACCCCTGTGCAGAAAAGAACACTGGGGAGCCACCACTCATGGGAGCAGGAATTGCAGAAGCTTTTCTGGAGAACAATTCAAAGCAGTCCTACCATCCTAACAATAGGAGCTAACCTGCACTGTTCTTAGAACCTTCTATATACCTCTGAATAAAACAGTATTATCTCCTCAGTTTCACAGATGAGAAATCTGAGCCAACAGAATTGATGATCAATAGCATATAGGAGAATGAAATAGCTTCCAAAAGCTGGCTCTCCAGCTTTAACAAGGAGTCTATTTGCATGTAACTCTAATCTGGCCCAGCAATTCTCTCCCTGAGTAGACACCTCCAGAACCCCAGAACTATCTACAAGGGTCAATAACCTTCTTTCAAATACTATTAACTATTTTATCCTCATTTCTTATTCTAAAAATCCTCAGAATAATTTAAATTGAAATAAGATTGGTTCATTTACTTAACCTGAGATCAGATTTAAAACCACAGAGAAATCAGAGAAAAATTGAAATCTGACAATATATACCTGTTTTGTTTAATCTAAGAATCTTGAAATTTTAATGCTTCCTTTCCTGTTTCTCGTTAATCATTTACTTGTATTAAGAAAGTATTGTAGTTTATTTAGGCCTCATCAACTTCTTGTGTAAATGATTAACAGTCATATTATTTCTCTTTTGAGGGAAGTTTTTATCCTCCCTATCATGCTTTCTAATGGGTTGCTGTTGATACATAAATAAATAAACTATTACATTTTGCATAGTTACTTTGTACTGAACATGGCAGATAACTGAATTTTGATTAGTTTTTTAAATGTTATAGTTGATACTATTGGGTATGATACTAATATCATTATGTCCTCAAATAATTGTAATTTTGTTTCCTTATTTCAAAGGCTACCTTTTATTTATATTTACACCTTATTAAATTCATGTAGACATCTCTAAATGACTTTATTCATGACATTGTAAAAATCCCTGTTTTATTGCTGAGTTAAGTAAAAGTATTTCTAATATTTTCCCTTAAAGATAATTTTGAAATAGAGAGAAAAGAATCTTCTTATACCTATTTTAACATGAACTTAAATCTCAGTAATTGTTATTAATTTTACTGAATATCTGATAAGAAAATCATGAACTATTTTATGAGATATATCAATATAGACATATGTATATTTCCTGGGACAACTAGTAGCTTATGAAGGCCCTGTTCCTTTAATATAATGTTTTTCTGAACTGGTAAAATTTCACTTAGGTTTTCATAATATATTCATGGAATTTTTTACATTTACTGATTTATTTACTATCTTCCCAGGATATGTTCTCAAGAATATGCTAGCCTTACAAAGTCCATGGAAAAAAAATTACCTTTAACTTTTTTATGTTGTCAAAAAGTACACAATATAAACATTTGTCTGTTTCTTTAAAAGTTAAAAAAAGAATCAGTAAAATTATCTAGCTCTAGTGAATATGTAATTTTAATTTTTAATTTTTTTATTTTTTTTATTTACATATGACAGCAGAATGCATTACAATTCATATTACACATATAGAGCACAATTGTTCATATCTCTGGCTGTATACAAAGTATATTCACACCAATTCACATCTTCATAAATGCACTTTGGATAATGATGTCCATTTCAGTCCACCATCATTTTTAACCCCATGCCTCCTCCCTTCCCCTCCCATCCCTCTGCCCTATCTAGAGTTCATCTATTCCTCCTCTGCTACCCCTCCCTATCCCACCATGAATCAGTCTCTTTATATCAGAGAGAACATTAAGCATTTATTTTTTGGGGATTAGCTAACTTAGCATTATCTTCTCTAAGTCCATCCATTTACCTGCAAATGCCATGATTTTATTTTCTTTTATTGCTGAGTAATATTCCATAGTGTATATATGCCACATTTTTTTAAATCCATTCATCTACTGAAGAGCATATAAATTGGTTCCACAGTTTAGCTATTGTGAATCGTGTTGCTATAAACATTGATGTGGCTGTGTCCCTGTAGTATGCTGTTTCTAAATCCTTTGGGTATAGACTGAGGAGAGGGATAACTGGGTCAAATCGTGGTTCCATTACCAGTTTTTATAAATGGGATGGATTCAAACTAAAAAGTTTCTTCTCAGCAAAAGAAACAATTTGTGAAGTGAATAGAGAGCCTACATCTTGGGAGCAAATCTTTACCCCTTGCACATCAGACAGAGCACTAATCTCTAGGGTATATAAAGAACTCAAAAAGCTAAACACCCCGAAATCATTCAATCAATGAATGGGCCAAGGACCCAAATATACAACTCTCAGAAGATGATATACAATCAATCAACAAATATATGAAAAAAAAATGCTCATCATCTCTAGCAATTAGAGAAATACAAATCAAAACTACTCTAAGGTTTCATCTCACTCCAGTCAAAATGGCAGCTGTTAAGAACACAAAGAACAGTAAGTGTTGGTGAGGATGTGGGGGGAAATGTAAACTTATACACTGCTGGTGGGATTGCAAACTGGTGCAGCTACTCTGGAACGCAATTTGGAGATTATAATTTTAATTTTTAATAAACATTTATATTTTGATAATTTATATTTTCCCAGAAATTCTCCAACTAATTGCATTGTCACATATGAAACTTAAAACAGAAAATCCTCTGATCTAATGTTTCTTTCTTGTCTGTTATATTCTCTTTCTCACACCTAACTTTACTATTTTTCTTTGATTTTCCAAGATGTTATCTTGTGCTTTTTGAGATCATATCAATTCCATCTCCTTTCCATGCATTTGTTTCTTAATTTCTGTTACTTAAATTTTACAAAGGTGTAAAAAAATGAAAATGAATGTACATTGTCCTTTGGAAGGAAAAGTTGTTCATGTGTATCTGTTGCTTCAATTAATGGTAGCATCAAATTGTCCTTTTTTAACATTGGGCCAATTGATCTTCTGGTGTTTGAAAGAAAAGCTCTCAAAATGTACACAAGAGTATTGTCTCTCATTATTTCTTCCCTTTGATCTTATCTACTTTAATGGTATATTATTTATGGCATTGTGGTTTCTGATTATTATAACTTCATGGTATGGAAAAATATTTTCAAAATACATTTATTCTCTTTCTGCCCTTTAGGTTTGCCATGCATTGTTCTTTGTTTGAAATTAGCATTCGTTTCTCTCTTTTGTTGCATTTGCCTGATAAATATTTGCACATCTCTTCATTTACAGTTTTCCCTTGATAGTCTGATTTTTATTGTAACTCTGCTGTTTTTATGGGTCTTAGTATAATACGTTACACAGTGCTTGGTTTGTCTCTTGCTTATCTTGTTGTAAATTCAAATTTGTTTTACAGGGTTTCCACTGGGGGTGGATATGGACCATTCATCTTAATAAATACCATACATGAGAAACATAGTCCTGGGAAAACAACTCAAAGCAGGGACTGAGTCTCTGCATATGTGGTTGAGAAAATGCTGAGATAGGAAAGTGTTTTTACATTTGCTGTTTCTGCCTGGAATTGGGGAACCCTGATCTTCACCCTGAGAAGCAGTATGGGAGGTAATGTGCTTTGTGGAAGTGTCTGCAACATGAATAATAACAGCATCTCTGGTAAATCCAATTTTGTGGGCTGATTACTGGGAACATTTTCTTAACGATCTTTCTAGATCAGCTAACACCTTTAACTTGGACAAGATATAAAACTTACAGTATGACTAAGGAATATATTGAAAAACTCAAAGTGACACAAAAGTGCCACAGATGCATATTTAAAATCTATAAGTGATCTTTTACCTGGTTTTGTATAGTAAAGAATGGCTGGTTTTAAAATTTAAGTTCTTGCACACAAACATTTCAAGCCAAAGTGACCATATTGTATTATCACACACCATTTATCATCTTCAAAGATATTCCTCTCTACAACTGAGAGCTAGGAAATACTTCAAGCATCAAGCTTGCGGGTAGCTGCTATAACTGGAGTGAGACTG
Organism: Callospermophilus lateralis; assembly: GCF_048772815.1. NCBI lineage: Eukaryota > Metazoa > Chordata > Mammalia > Rodentia > Sciuridae > Callospermophilus > Callospermophilus lateralis. The sequence goes on from NW_027513711.1 coordinate 549,845, forward strand.
TGTTGCCTGTGGAAATCAATCAAATTGAAGTGAGCCAGTTAAGTGAATGGCAGATTGTCACTGCTAAAATTCTTACTACTTCCAGTGACTTCTTTCCACACACATTCTAATTCATCACAGAACCAATCCCACAAATGTTGGGAAAAGCACACAGCATGGATTCTGACATTCTTCATTGCTAAAGCACCTACACAATCCAAGGATTCTCAGAGCATACACAGTGAACTCCTCGTGTGATTGGGTTTGAATGCTTTTATCCCACAGTGAGCTCCTATCACAAAAAGAATCTTATACCTAGAATTTAGCTGATTAAGCACATCAAAAATATCTTTGAATATCCCTAAATTCAGACTTCAATTGCCAGGTCCCAGGTGTTTAGATACCAGCCAATGATGCTCTTCTATTTCTCTTAAACTTTGGACAATTATTTCCCTTTTCCTACTTGTGGAAAATAAGCTCTATTTAAAGTAGGAAAAGAAAGATGTTACATAGGTGTAAATAACAGAATCTCTTTTTCTCCCCCGACCCCCTGCAGACTGAGTGCATACAATGGCTGGTTAAATATAGGATATCACCAAATCCGTATTGCTTGACCTGAGTCTCTTATTCCACTTTGCAAATGGCAGACCAACTGCACATGTACTAATATATACATTCTCTGCCTAGAGAATGCAATAGGGACATATGTAGATATTGACAAACAGGAGAGAAAGTTACATTCCAGAGACCAGTGTGTACCGGATCTCAGAAAGGAGAGAGCAAGGCAAATGCAAACACTAATGTGAAGAGAGATCAGATAGTAAGGAACATAGACTCAGGAGATCCGCTCACCCACAGGCATCTTTGAGTGGGCTACAGTGCTCTAGAACTCTGGTGCCTCTGAACACGAATCCCACTTCTTGAATCACCCACACCACACCTTTAAAGACACACTTAGCACACAGTCCCCCTTAAGTGAAAGCCTTTGGCTGCTGATTTAATTAAAGGACTTCAGCATGTCCCATGGGCACAGTCTGAAGCACTTCTTTGGACATAGACTTCTCCTTTGTGCCAATTTTCTACAGATACTTGGTTTAATAAGCTTTTCTGAATATATAATTCTGACCTTGCAGAAACCTGTGACCAGTATTGTCAAACTCCTTTGGCACAAAGCACAAGCCTAACTAATACATCTGGTCTAAATTATTGGAGCTTTATGAATTTATGAATTATTTTCTCTAGAAGATATGTGCTTCCAAAAATGAATAAGTAATGAATACCTAGTATAGTCCCAAAGACAACTGACTGAATTGGTTCAAAGTGGGGGATTTTCTATAACCTAAACCACTCCTCCATTTCAAAAAATTGGCTCTTACTATCCACCTGTCTGGGTAACTTCTTCACTCAACAGCTTCTTTGATCACATTTTACTATTTTGGAAAACAAGGAATATATCTATGAACATACTGGGAAATAATGGCAAGCAGACTATCTAGGGATTAATGTGCACGCTGCAATGAATACAGAATCAGAGGGCGAGAGCTGTTATATAATTCCCTTCTCATGCAATAGAAAACAGATTTACTTAATTGCTTGTGCTTAAGGGCAATGTCATCTTGCATGGCTTACTGTTTTATACTGATGGGAGAATATTAAGTTACTAATGGCACAAGTCTATAAAAAAAATTCATAGGCCATGAACTAGCATGTTAGAGAAGGAACAGAATTGGCAAGCAATGGCACTAATTTATGAAATTCCACGTTTCGAATGCTTGACTCTTCACAGAGATGATTTTATGCTTTCTGCGAAGCCCATCAGTGCCATGTAAATCAGGAGAGTTAAATTACATTATCAACCCCAATGTTCTTAACTACAAGTTCCTCTTCTAGAGAGCAACTATCGAGTTCAGCCTTTGAGCCTCTCTTTGTGGCTGTGGGGTGCATGTTACAGACAAACTGCTTGGGATATTCAGTCTTGCAATACACATTTATTCAGCATTAAATAAGACAGAGAGTGCCATATTGGTTGGAATATTACCAACAGCTTAGAATCCAGCTGATAAATCTAAAGCATAATCATCTACATTAAATGGCAAAATTAATTAATATTTCAAACTGAATTTTTTTAAAAAGAATTAGCTATTGATGGACACAATACCTTTATTTTATTTATTTATTTTTATGCAGTGCTGAGGATCAAACCCAGGGCCTCACATATGCCAGGCAAGGGCTCCACCACTGAGCCACACCCTTGGCCCCTCAAACTGAATTCTTGATTTAAGAATTAAGTTAGGAGAACAGCTGGGCTAGAGAAGAAGCCTTTCCCACCCTGAGTAAAGGACCCTCAGGGGAGTGACATGTGAACTTTTTACCCCTCCCACACCTTCCATCCAAGAAGGAGAAATTGCAAAAGACTCTATGGAGCAGCAAGTCAGCTGAAAATATTGGCACAAGCCTTTTCCTGTTGTGATAAAAAAAACCAGTCACAATTTTTAAAAGTGGGAGGCACTTAAACTTATAGTAAAAGAAAGGCTAAGGGACTATACCAATTAAGAATGTTCTCCAAAGCTTTGATTCAGTGATAACAATTAGAAAACTAATACTTATAAAACCAAATAAAGAAAAAAAAAGAAAAAGAAAACAAAAATGGTACTGCAATTGTACATAATTCTAGGTAAATATTTAATATCTCAGTTTTCCATTTTCTTTTAAAAATTTTCTCTTTTTCATACTGATATCCAGGAATTGCCTTAGCAAAACCCCAAAGTGGATGGCTTAAAGCAACAGATTATATCGTCTCATGGTCGTGGCAGCCAGAGGTCTGAAATGTGGGTGCTGGTATGGCCCTGCTCCCTCCAGAACCTGTAATTCTGATTTCTTCCTTGCCTGTTCTGGCTTCTGGTGCCCCAGGTACTTCTGGGTCTGTGCAGAATAACTACACTTCTGACTCCTCCATGTTCTTATGACCTTCTTTCCCCTGTGTGTCTGCATCTCTCTGTGCCTCTGTCTACAGAGCCTTCATTTTATAAGGACACCAGTTACTCAGGAAGATCTCAGATTGATTTTACTAAATTATTTTTGCAATAATCTCTTATTCCCAAATAAGGGTCATATTATGAGGCATTGGGCATTAGGAGTTTAAAACATATGAGAGAGGACACCCTCAAATTCCTAGCATTATCGTTAAAACTGTGTAAGATCCTGATACGTTAATATACCTGTATAGGCATATACATATATTTAATAAGGTGTTGCCACATGAATGTATTTGAATTGACCCTGATATGGCTTTCTGCTTCAGGGGATGCCTACACGGTAAATGCATAAGGACAAACCCAGGCTTGACATCTCCATACAGTAGGAAGTTTCCGAGTCAAGGCACTAAGATGGCAGGTTGGCTGGCCCTGCTATCCTAAAGTTACACACATGCAACCAGTCGATGGTCAGCCTTGGAGGCTCACCAACACTGAGCCATTATCCAAGTGTCAATTTTTCCTTGAGATCTGTGACTTTTATTCATTTATTTATTTTTAACATGGAACCCTCACCAATGAGGAGGCACAATGGAATGGAACCCTGAAGAAGACCCACAGATTTGGGCTTGAAGTTCCACCAGTAACCAGATAAGGGACTCTAACAAAGTTTTTGTACTTTTCAAGTCCTCAATTTGTACACCTGTACAATGAAGAGTGTTATGCTGTTGTCCAGAACAGCTACCAGGAACACTGGGGTGAGGCACTCAGATAAAATACTTATCAAATGTAACTTACCCCCAGTCCATCATAATATGACCTGTTCAAAGTAAACACCTGTTTGAGAGTAATTTCCATGTCCTGGGATACTAACCACAACCTCTCATGAAGAATAGCATTTAGTATAAGTGCGACATGCATCAGTTTTAATTAAAATTACAGGTTAAAGTAAATGTGCTCAATTTCTGGTAATTACACAAACAAAATTAGATCAAAACAGAATTGAGACACCAGATTCACTCATTTAATATGCATTTCTAGAGCATCACCTATGGGCCTGATGGTTTTTTTTAAAGGCCAGGTGTTACAGACTTGAGCAATAGGAAAAAGGATGACAAAAATATCATGACTTACCCCACTGACTTTCTCAAAGTAAAATCCATCTTTCTTAAAATTCATGAGGGCCCCATTGAAATACCAAGTGAACATAATGTCTAACAGCGGATCGTGTTGTGCCTGGCAGGGCAAAATGACGCTTTCACCCACAGAAACGTCCATGTTAGATGGCACCAGCGTTATCCTAGTTGGTTCTATTAGGGAGATAATTCATAAGTAAAACTTTAGCATTTCTGTTGTGATGAAATCAATTTGCACAGGCAAATTCTTCATCCACCCTAGAGTGTGTGAGCTTTTATATGCTTAGGTATACACACACATCTATGCAATGAAAAGTCTCCATGGTTAAAATAGATGTTTTAATGCAGTCCTATAATACATTTCATGGGATTCACCAAATTTTGTGAAAATAATTAGCATATCTGAGTCAACAGGTTACAAAAGTTTAAGATGAAAGTCACCAGTAAGCAAGAGTTATAATAAGACTGAAAAATCCATTTCAACTTAGTTTTATGGTTTTGTGAAATATAGTGGGAGAAACAGAAACTACTGTGTTTTCACCAACTTTCAATGACTAAAAAACACATTAACATCAAAATTCAAATAGACTCAAACCTTTGATGTGTACGTGGATTTGAAAAGCTCAGAATAAGCTCAGAGATGCTTAGAATAAGCGCAATGGGAGGGCACTCTGCTAAAATGTTAACTGATGTCGTTTTTTTTTCCCCAGTGGAAATGTCTGTGGCACATTCTGCCTGCCCTTACCATGAACCTTCTATCTTTTCTGAATTAAATTTCCTTGCTCCAATTTTCCCAGTGCCATTCCCCTTGATGTTACACCATGTGGCAGAAAATGTCTTCAAAAGTCACTTGCATATGTGGTCTGTACTTGCTTGATTAAATAGCCTCTTTAACCCAGTAGTTGGGCATAGGTCTCCCTGACTAACCTGTTCTCATCAAGGTCCCCTGCTATGAGACCCAATGATAAAGTCTTGGTCTCATTCTTTGAGCCTCTAAGCTCTGTCACACTTGATCACTGGTTCTCCCTCGTACTCTTTCCTCAGCTGGTTTTTGGGACATCATGCTCCTGCAGTATTATTTACTGTCCTGGTCACTCCTTTTCTGTATCTCTCTTTAAAGTCTCACTTCTGCTACTATATTTCTTAATGTACAATGAATGTGTCAAGCTCAGTCCTTTTTAAAATTCTTTTTAAGGTGATCTAAGATGGTGTCTTGGCTTCAAGTCCTCATCTATATGCCAACAACTGTGAAAGGTATCTCTTCATCTTTGATTTACACAAGTCCAAGGTCATCTATCCAACCACCTACTCACTGTCTCCACTTAGGTGTTAGTCACCATTAGTTCCCATAAAGTACATTGTAGGATTAAATTCTTAACTCTTTTGAATTAAGGCAGAGCAGAGTACAATGCTTTGGCTGATGAAATGTATGTAAGAGTTACATGTAGCAGCGACAGGCAGAATTCTGCAGGAACTAATAGATAATGTGATGTGCCTCCTTCCTGTTCTGTGGTGACGTGCACTGTTCAAGATGGTGGAGACACTGGGGGTCTTTGTTCCTGAATGAGGAAGCAAAGATGACTCACTGAGGACTTGCAGTATGCATAAAAAGTGAAGCCAGGCTATTTTAATCCACTGAGATTTTGGCAAATCTCTGATCTGCTTTACAGGGAAAGATCCTAACAATATTCTAAATATCCAAACTATGCTTATGCTCTTCTTTCACCCCAAAGCTTTGAAACCCACAGCCTGAGCAATCTCAGCTGTTCTGCCATTTTTTCCATTTGTTCACCACACACCCTGCAGTCCCTCCTGACTCCTTTCTGAGACCTCAAATCCAATTTGTAAACACCTTATCCTTCAGAATATATGCAGAATCTTATCCCATCCCATCAGCTCCTCAGCTGCCAATCTCACTTGGATCGTCATCACTTCCTGTTGGTTAACAGTCATGGGCTCCTGAGACTTTGAAAAACAGCTAGAGTCACCCTTTCACATCATCTTATTTCTCTGCTGAAAACCTTGCAGTAGTTCCACTTTTCAATTCAAGTGAAAACTGAAGTCTTAGCAAGATCTACAATTGGTCCATATAACTGCACCCTAGAAATCTCCTGGTAAACTCCTTTATCTCCCTGGAGTCTTTGTACCAAAATTTCCATCTCACTTATCTTGATTCATACTCTAACTCATCTTTCTTCATATAGTCTCTTTACTTTCTCAATTGTTTGCAATATACTTCCTTCTAATGATCTCCTTATTTCTTCTTCCTAATTTTCATTTCTCTATCTTGGGCAGAATGTAAGAAGAATGACTACAGATTCTGTTTCAATGTTTCCACTGATCCAGCTCAAACAATGGGTACATAATAGGTGCTCGGTTTTTTTTTTCCTGAATGGATAAATGAACAAAATTAACACAAAACTTAAATCTTATAGATATCAACAGTTATTTGATGAGCTTGAACATCTCCAGAAAAGACCAATTTTAATGAAAAAGAGAGCACACTTAGAAGATCTGACCCAATAGGAGAACATAAAATAAAAGATTATCAGCATATGCCATTTTCCCATCATCCCAGCACAGTAGTAGCCAAGTACCCCACCATGTCCACTGTGCTGTGCTATAGAAGTATACAGTGTCATGTTCTTGACCATCACTTGTTAGAAACACAAGCGCAAACACATTTTTTACCTTCACAATGTACCACATTTTGTGGAAAACACATGCCCAGTTTCTTTAACCATAATAATAATATATGTCATGAAACGCATCTCTGATAAACCCATCGTGACGAAACACACGCACCTGTGACTACCAAGTGTGTTGTCCCGTTGGCTTTCCCAAACTGGTTTTCTGCTGTGCAGGTATAGGTTCCTGAGTCAGCCTTTGTCACATTGTCTATTTTGAGTCCTCCATCTTTTAAAAAAGAAAATCTAAATGAAAAGTACATTTTATCAATAAATGTGTAATAGTAACTTTTTTTTTCAAAAAATAAATAGCAATTTTTTTTTCAGAATTTATTATCTTATGCCAATACTGTTAAGGTCTGATAAACTAAGCCATGGCCTTTTAGGAATAAAGAAAATGAAAAGAAAACATGCATGAGTTACATGAAAACTATAAATACTTTTACTTCAGTTCAGGAGAGGTTTTGCTGTCAAATGAGTTAGACATAAACCTTGTCTTCACTTTGGATTTTGGAGTTGTGGACCTTTATTATGATCTTTTTTTTTTTTTTTAAGAAACCCAGTTTTACCAAGCTCAATGGTACACACCTATAATCCTATCAGTTCAGGATGCTGAGGCAAGATTGCAAGTTCAAAGGCTGGGGTTATGGCTCGGTGGTTGAGTGCTTGCTTTTTTCTTTCTTTCTTTTTTTTTTTTTAATACTGGGAATTGAACTCAGGGGTGCTTGACCACTGAACCACATCCCCAGCCCTATTTTGTATTTTATTTAGAGACAGAGTCTCACTGAATTGCTTAGGGCCTTGCTAAATTGCTGAGTTGGCTATGAACTTGCTATCGTCTTACTCAGCCTCCCAAGCCACTGGTATTTACAAGTGTGCGCCACCATGCCTGGCTTAAATTTGATTTAGTATTCAACAGTCTTGCTGGATATGTGTATGTGCATGTGCTGTGTGTGTGTGTGTTGTTGAGGATTGAACCCAGGGCCTCATGCATATTAGGCAAGCACTCTTCTATTGAGCTACATTCCTAGCCCAGAAGTATTGTTTTATATAAATCATTACAATTTACTTATTTATTCTGTCAATGAAAAAGTTTTTTATAATTATGAAAAATAATTGCTTTAAACATTTGAGTAGATAAAAATTTGAGTACATCTCTCAGATAGTTATCTAGGAGAGGAATTACCAGGTCATAAGAGATGTATCTTTTTGCCTTTAGAAGATATGACCATTTTCCCTAAGTTGTTGTCCAGTTTCATACTCAGCAGTAGAATGTAAGTAGTTCCATATTTCTCCAACGCTTGGTATTTCTAATTTTTAAATTGTAGCCATTCTGTCTATCAGTTAATCTTTGTTCAGGTTATGAATGGAACATGTGTTATTTCCCCTTGTGTAGGCATTTGCCCAGCCTGGATGGTGCTTAGCCTCTTGGTTTATTTAATTCTATTAGCCAATAAGTTTCTGACCTGATTATAATATATGGTAGTTGACATCTAGAAAGATATTCACTCACTTGAATCAGATTTATTAAATTCCTACCAAACTTCCTGGTGCCAATGTCAGAACCAGGACACTGAACAAAATAATAGATTGAATATAGGTTCTCAGCAATCAGAGATTAGTTTCCAAATCTATCAAACAACCCACCCCCCTACTAATAACATTGTGCATATTGAAAGTATGCACAAAATTAAAAATATATATAAAATAAATAATATTTTGAAATGTTTTGCTTATTTTCACAGGAGCATATTATCATTAATATATAAAAAGTTTAACATATATTGTAGGTAAGACTCTGTGATAGCAAACAAATCTAACATCTCAGTGGTTTACAAAAACAAATATTTTCATTTTGTTCATTTTGTAAGTCTATTATGAGTTGGTAATGGCTTTGCCCAATATTGTCATCACATTGCTTTCATCTGGACTATGTGATGGAGTGGCCTCTATTTGGAATTATTTTAATATAATTTTTTAAATTGTTGATGGACCTTTATTTAATGTATTTATTTATATGTAGTAATGAGAATTGAACCCAGTGCCTCACACATGCTAGGGAAGTGCTCTACCACTGAGCTATATAACCCCAGCCCAGGGATGTTTTTAAGTGGAAAAGAGAGCACAGCCAACCATACCCTAATTATTACAACTTCTGCTTGGAAGAAGTATTATCTATTATTTCCATTCATATTATATGAGCCACAGCAAGTCATATAATTCTTCCCTAGAACAGGTAAGAATAAAAAATGTGTGTGTGTGTGTGTGTGTGTGTGTGTGTGTGTATCAGCTTTATTGAGAAAGAATTCAGTTGTGCAGTTCATCCTTTTTTTTTAAATTGTTTTTTTAGTTGTAGATGGACACAATATTATTCTATTTATCTATTTTTATGTGGTGCTGAGGCTTGAACCTAGTGCCTCACACATGACAGATGAGTATTCTATCACTGAGCCTCAACCCCAGCTGCAGTTCATCCTTTTAAAATGTGTAGTTAGTGTATTCAGTTGTGCCACCCATTCCTGCTATCAATTTTAGAACATTTTTATCACCCATAAAAGAAACCCATTAGCAGTCACATTCCTAATTTTCCACCAGTCTACCCAGTTCTGGGCAGCTACTGAATTACTTTCTTACCTACTCTTATCACTTAATATAAATGGAATCATTATTGTCTTTTGTGACTGGCTTCTTTTACTTAGCATACTGATTTTAAGTTCATCTGTGTTGTAGCATATATCAATGCTTCATTCCTTTTAATTGCTGAAAAATATACCATTGTATGCATATACTTATGGATGTATCATTTTATTAATCTGTCCATTAGCTAAGATAATTTTTGTTGCTTAGAATTGCTGGTTCTTATGAATAGTGCTGCATGAACAATTCATGTGCAAGTTTTTAAGTGAACATGTTTTCAGTTAACTCATGTATAAATCCAGGAATGGGCATTGGTCACTCAGTTTTTAACATTTTCAAAGGAACTTCAAAACTGTTTTCTGAAGTGGATCCACATTTTGCATTTTTAGCAGCAACGTATGAGACTTCCAGTTTCTCTACATCTTTGCTAACGTGGTATTTTTTTTTAATATTTATTTTTTAGTTTTAGGTGGACACAATACCTTTTTTTTGAGGGAGAGAGAGAGAGAATTTCAATATTTATTTTTCAGTTTTTGGCGGACACAACATCTTTGTTTGTATGTGGTGCTGAGGATCGAACCCGGGCCGCATGCATGCCAGGCGAGCGCGCTACTGCTTGAGCCATATCCCCAGCCTGCTAACGTGGTATTTACCTGTCTTAACTTTTTAGCCATCCTAGTCAGGTGGTAGAAGATATTTTTGGATAACAAATAGAATGTACAACACTCAACTTGTCGGCCCATACCTACATAATAATGTATTAAAAATGTTTTTGTTGTTGTTGTTTTTGGTGCTAGGGATTGAACGTAGGAGTGTTTTACCTCTGACCTACCTCACCAGCCTTTTATTTATTTATTTTTAATTTTATTTTGGAAGAGGGTCTCACTAAGTTGTCCTGGCTGGCTTTGAACTTGCAGTCCTCCTACCTCAGCCTCCCAAATCACTGGGATTATAGGCCTATACCACTATATCCAGCAAAAACATTTTTTAAAATCAAATATTTTTCTCTTCAGAGTGGTAGTTCTTTGATGGATGAGACCAGCTCACTCATCAGTTTCAATTTAGGGCCAAATGAATGAATGAATGAATGAATGTTAAAGACATGTTAAATGATATAGAGACATAACAAAAGAACTTTGTGAGGGTTTACCATGAGAAACAGTAATTTCACATCTGGAGCTCAACCATTTTAAAAGAGTTTTGAATGGCATATTAATCTGTTTTATGAATAGTGGAGTTAACTAAATCTCACATTAGTGCCACTTTTGAGGTTAAGGAAATTATTTAAGTTGTCTATAATCTTCATAGTGTGCACACTGAGCTCTATCCCCAGCTCTTTTTAATATTTATTTTTATATTTGTAGTTGAACACAATAACTGTTTATTTATATGTGGTGCTGAGGATCAAACCCAGGACCTTGCACATGCAAGGCGAGCACTCTACCCCTGAGCCATAACCCTAGCCCCTCCCCAGCTCTTTTGATTTTATTTTAAAATTGGGGCTGGCCTTGAAGTTGTGATCCTCCTGTCTCAGGCTCCTGTGTACCTGGGGATATAGGTATATACCATAGTGCCAAGCACAGAACATGTGTTCTTAATTCAACATTAAAAAAATTGTAATGTGTTGGGGGTGGGATTGTGGCTTAGTGGTAGAGCACTTGTCTAGCATGTATGAGGCACTGAGTTTGATTCTCAGCACCACATATAAATAAAAAATAAGTAAATAAATAAAGGTCTACCAATAACTAAATTTTTTAAAAAAATTGTAATGTCTTATTTTAAAATAATATATTTGAAATCTGTGAAGACTATCATAATTTCTACTGAGAATTTGAGAAAAATCCTCTGTTAAGTTAATTTAGTGAGGAAGAACTTGGTGAAATTTCATAGCATAAGAGTTCTAGAAACTGTTGAGTTCCACATTCAGAGAAAAAATAATGTCATATGCTCTTTACCAAATAAAGCAGATAGTGTCCCTTTTTACTATGGAAGAGGGAATTGAGGGATGAGTAGGGAAAGAGAGGTTAAAAAAAATTATTGTTTTTGAATGCTGTAGAATCAGAAATCTACAGCAAAAATATTTGAAATAACTTTAATTCTAGAGAAAAATGTAAAATCAGGTGTTAGAGAAGGTAACCTAAAAACTTCCATTTGGGAACTGAGTAACCTGATGACTTTACTTAAAAACAAACCCCCAATAATTTTGATAACTTAGGGTTAGTTAATAAATGCTATGAAACAGTGTTCCCTTGGCAATGTTGTACTTAAAATCTGATGGATTTCTATTTTTAGCCTGTTTCATTATGCCGTTGGATAGAAAAGAAAAATGCTTTTCATATATGAAATGAGAATGCTTTGTATCCCTGCTTGGCCGGGCAGTATTTAACTCATGCTTATAAGTTAAAGTGGTCCAGCATTTATTCATTTTTGAATCTTATTGGTAAAGGAAAGTGTAGCCAATAGAGGAGACTTGGCCTGGACAGGAAGGTGGAGCTTTTCAGCCAGGAGAGTTTCTGGTGAGGATGGAAGGAGCTGTGTATGGTGTTTGAGAAATATACATCAAACATGTGTGTGTGTGTGTGTGTTTATATGTCTCACACATATTGAAGTAGTGCCCTTAATGAAAACATTCTGCCTCCAGCAATTAATGAAAATAAAAAGAAAGAAAGAAAGAAAAAAACCAACTCAACTCTGCTTGTTTTTCCACATGACTGCTGAACAATTGCAGCTTCTACTAGGAGCCCTTCTCCTGTTCCTGGGAAAATACTCAGGCTGCTGGCATTTGCATAATCGTCTTTAGGGCTATTGTGGGCGGGCTTGGGCTGCTGACACAGAGCTGCAGACTGGCCACCTGTCCAAAACAAATGAACTCAGCCTTTGTGCAGTATTATCTGGTTCTCCACAGTGTCATTTCTGAGTAATGAATAATTTGATTAAAATATTATGAAACTATTATTTAGGAAATGTTTGTGTTGAATTTAAATCCTCCATTTTGAAAAGAGAGAAATTTCCTCTTTCTTGAACTGGCATAACTGTTTTCATGCTCTTCTGGCATAGTTTGTAATTGCTTTTGTGAAATTATCCTCATGAATATTAATTAGGGCTGTGAGAATTTTAAAAGAAACTTTGAAGATGATTTGTATTTATCCTTATATAAATTATAAATTAAATGTTGTCTAATGTTTTCTAGCAGAGCATTTCACTCATGTGGAATAATGAATTAAACATTTAAAGTAAACAAAGAAAGAAGAAATATCTAAGGTCCTGAAATAGTAACCAATTCATCATTCTTTTTCACTGATAATCAATCCAATAACTCATACATGAATTTAGGAAGATTTTGTCCTCACAGCATACACATTACTATGTTAACTAGTTTTATTAATCATCTGCATTTAGCTTGTTATTACACATATACATTGAGATTATTTTTAATTACATATGATAGACTTACATGTGACACACTGTTGACGTTTATTGTACATAATGATCAACTGAAGTGAATTTATATGTTAGAATTGTAATTGTTGTAGTCATATATAACAAAATTTAAATGTCAAATAAGTGCTCAGTGAGTTAGTAAACACACTTTAATAATTACTTGCTTGAGTTTGTTTTGCTTATCATAGTAATCACTTCTCCTAGTTTTCATTAAATATTTATTGAATGTGAATGAAAGATCCAGTGCCACTAAGAGATATTGTCAACAACCTGTAGTAGTAAATACATGTGATATATATTAATGTTTTTATTAATGCATAATAATTATACATAATAATGTGTTACATTCATTTTGACATAATCATACATGCGTGGAATTAATTTGTTCCATTTTAGGCTCTAGTAGTTCCTCTTTTCTTATCATCCTCTCTAACCCTGCTCCCCTTTCTCTACTGGTCTTCCCTCTATTTATTATTTTTTAATTGAATATATATATATATATATATATATATACACACACACACATAATGGTAGAATTCAGTGCACTGAATTCTATAGAATATGTGCACTATAATTTGGTCATCTTCATTCCACAGTTCTTCCTTTTCCTGTCTCTCCTCAGTCTTCCTCAGTTTCCTTTCTCTACTCCACTGATCTCCCTTCTAATATCATGGGAACCCCCCTCCTTATTTTGTTCTAGCTTCCACATATGAGAGAAAACATTCATCTCTTGACTTTCTGAGTGGCTTATTTCACTTAGTGTTACATTCCCCAGTTCCATCCATTTTCCATTAAATGCTATGATTTCATTCTTTTTTATTGCTGAGTAAAACTCCATTGTGTATAAATACTGCCTTTCCTTTTCCATTCCTCTGTTGATAAGGCATTGGGGCCAGATCCATAATTATTGATTTTTTTACAATAGCTGTTATGGTTTGCATCTGGAATGCCCCAATAAAAGTCTCATATGTTAAAGGCTTAGCCCCCAGTGCAACAGTGTTCAGAGGTGGAAAAGTGATTAGGTCATGAGGGCTCTGACCTAATTGGTGAATTAATCCATTGATAGCTGAGTGGACTACTGAGAGATGATGTAAACTATGTAAGAGGTAAGTCTAGTTGGAGGAAATAAGTCCCTGGGTCTCTGCCCTGGAAGAGTTTTATCTTGTTCCTGGCCCCTTCCTTACTTGCCTGTGTTCTCTTTCTCTCCCCCAATCTCTGATTTCTGGCTGCCACACTTTTCTGTCATCACATTCTGCTTTGCTTTAGGCCCAAAGTGATAGAGCCAGTTGACCATGGGCTGAAGCCTGCGGAAATCAGGAGCAAAAATAAATCTTTCCTCCTTTAGGTTGTTTGTTAGGTATTTTGGTCACAGCAATGGAAAGCTAACTAACCCAACATGTTTTGAGATATATTGGAATTGTCCTTGTTATATAATAAGACTAATTTTCAAGAGTAGTTTTAGTTTCATAAATAAATTGAGCAGAAAGTTATAGAAGTGGGCTCATATACTCTTGTTCCATTCAGGCACAGTTTTCTTCTCTGTCAACATCCCACTCCTGTGGTATATTTGTTACTGTCAATGAGCCTGACACACATTATCACCCTGAGACCATGATTAGAGTTCACTCTTAATATTGTACATTCTGTGGATTTTGATAAATGTAAAAGGACTTCTGTCCTCCATTATAGTGATACATAATACTTACACATAGTAATTTTACTGCCCTAAGAACTATCCTCTGTGCTATTTGTTCCTCTTTTCCTTGAACCCCTCACAATCACTGATCTTTTTACTGTCTCCAGTTTTGCCTTTTCTATAATGTTATATAATTGGAATTATATAGTATGTAGCTATTTTAGATTGACTTCTTTCACTTAGTAATATGCATTTAAGGTTCTTACATGTCTTTTCAGGACTTGACGCTAATTTCTTTTTAGTGATGAATAATCTCCGAAGTCTGGATGTACCATGGTTTATCCTTTATTTACTGAAATTCTGTCCATATTTTATGACTAATGATACTGAATCTGAGATCTAGTAAATTGCCCAGATTCATATATATAATTCATATGAAGTTGAGAATAAAATCCATCATCTAAATCTAAAAGTAGAAAGTTCACACATATTTGGTGAGTAAAAGATGATTTTATATACATGAATTGGTTTTTAGCAGCACCTGCCCTTTTGTTTGCCTTTGTGTATTGACGTATATAAAAGTGTTCATGTGACTATGTGGATTTATGATGATACTTTGAAGTTTAATTTTTTTTGCAAACTGCGCAAATAGCTGTAGATTATTCCTGGAAAAATAATAAAGAATATATTGAAAATAATTCTGATAATGCAAGCACAAGCAAACAGAGCAGAGAAAAGAGCAGAGATGAGGCTTCTTTCCAAAAAGCTCATGAGCTTAATTTTAATGTAAAAACAAAGATAGCCCAAACAGACCTGAAATGGGTAAGGCAAAAATAAGTTGTAAGACCACTCAAAAATAGATTTATATATAGCTACTTTTGTACTGATGAACTGTATCCTATAGTCTCTTGAGAGAGTAACCATCAATATGTAATATATGAACCTTTACAATTAGAAAGACATTGGAAAAATTGTTTTATATTTATCTTATTCTTTTAAGTTATATTTTATGATCTAAAATAAATACACAAAGTATCTGGATATGTTTTATAGCTAAATATACTTGTTTATTTATTTTAGGAGCATGTATCCAAAAGTTGTTTTTACTAATAAATTATATAGTCACAAGGATTTGGAGATCTATATTCTAAACTGTATTAGTACTGTTTTGAAAAGTTTCATGCCAACTTAACTGAGTTATTTCAATGTTGTATCTTTCCTTTCCCTTTTACATTTATGTAGATATATGTTACCTTCCCTTCCTTTAGTGAAAGACTCATTCATCTTTCTAACTAAGACCAGGCCTTCTGCCTTTGTGATTTTGACCCTAACACTTTCCAGTTTTGTTGACTTTGTTTTTATTACTCTCACCCATTTTCTTCTGGATTTCAGTCCCTCTTTTGCCACTAGCTTCTCCTCAGCCAATAAGTTTTTCTTCCATTTTTTAAATTAACCAATAAATGCTTTCCTTAAACATATCTCTTTTAAATCTTCTGCCTTCCCTTATTTTATTTCCACTTGAAAATTTATACTCAGGGCTCAGTGGTAGCGCACTTGTCTGGCATGTGTGAGGCACTGGGTTCGATTCTCAGCACCGTGTATAAATAAATAAAATAAAGGTCTATCAACAACTAAAAAAAAATTCTATACTCACTGAACTTTTTGAGGGCTGACAATACACAAGAATCACCTCTGTTCTTTCCAGAGTTCAGTAGGTTCTGTGGTATGGGGTAAATATTTTCTAAATGTTTACCTAATGATGAATATTACATTATGAGTAACTCACAGTTCTAGTCACAAAGTCTCAGACCTGGCCCTGCAGAAAGTTAGGCTCCATTAGGGAGGTAAGACCTGCTTATGAGGAATCAGCAGGAGACCAAGTCCAAGTAAAGGAGTTATTTCTTCCCAGTGAGCCAGCTGCAAACTAGATTGTGAGAAATAGATAGGATTTGGAGAAGAATGGTATTACAGCTTGAAAGTGATTGTGGATTAAAAATAAAGTGTTTCTGAAATTATTATGAGGACAGATAACGTTGGAAAGAAGTAAGAAGATCCATTTGGGATATGTCAAGTTGATATAACTTGATAGAGGTAATGAGGTGAGTATTATTTTTGGTACTGGGAATTGAACCCAGGACGACTTAACCACTGAGCCATATCCCCAGCCCTTTTTTGTATTTTATTAGAGATAGAGTCTCTCTGAGTTGCTTTGGGCCTTGCTAAGTTGTTGAGGCTGGCTTTGAACTCATGATCCTCCTGTCTCAGCCTCCCCAGCCACTGGGTTTACAGGTATGCACCACCATGCCCTGCAAGCCAAAAAAATTATGTGTTGGAAAAAGAACTTTGAAGTAGAAGTCATTGTCATAATGTATACGAGTGCTGTCCCTCTTCCTTAGTAGTGGTCTTGTGTAAGTAATTTGTTTCCTTAGTCCAAGAAAGTTCAACTGGATAAATTCTAAGTCCCTTTTAGAATCAGTCATCAAAATTTCTTTGTGATACATGGTATTGTATATGATGTTTCACCTGGAAAGGTGACTGTCACTATTTCTGAGGGTCTGCACTGTGCATAACAAGTTTTGTAAAGCTAGAAGGAAATTAGGACTCATATTCAGAATATAAATTCTAATTGATAAGATAGATATACATAATAGTTAAAAATTATATAATGTCATTAGAGCTAATCAGATTTATATAACTAAATGCCACATTCACGACATAATGTGTAAGGGCCCTAAATTTGTAGGAAGATATGAAATGTGGAATTAGAATAGGTAGAAAACATAGGTATATTGAATAGATATGGAGTAGGAGTACATTCTTTTTGACCAGTGAAAGGATTTTATAAAAAATGCAGAGTTAAAAATTATAGCCAAAACTATGGAATAATTACAAAGTCAGTGGTTGCCAGGGGATAGGAGAAGAAGGAACAAGTGCATAGAGCATAGAGGACTTTTTTTTTAGGGCATTGGTAATACTCTGTATGATAATACATCTGTTTCCAGTTATGTTAATGTTTACCTTTAAAGCCTGCCCGTACTCAGTTCCAGGAAGCTTGGAAGACCCTTGTTTTGATCCCAGTTGTGCTCTTGGCTCACTTTCTTCCCTCTCCAAGCTGGTTCACTGTTAGCCTTTGGTTTCTTCATCTAAGTCAGCGACACTGAAGTAGATAATATTGTTGCCTTTATTTTTGTGATAAAGAAATGCAAGATAAAGGCAAGCAAATTAACTTACTAAGGTCCAGGAATTAAACTCAAGTATGTGTTCTTCACCACTGTACCAGTGATTTCTCAATAGTGCTTGCCCATCAAAATCACTTGTGAAGTATGTTAAAATAATAATGTCTTAACCCTATTTCTGGAGTCTCATTCAGCAGGTGACATTTATTCTTTGCGGCCCTGTGAAGTTATTTTTTAAATTTTGCTTCAAAAGTTCTTGTAGTACTTTGTACCCAAAGGATTTTCATTGGTATTTGTGTTGTCGACAGATCAGAAGTCTTGCTTGTTCTGATTTTCAGTCCTAGTGAATAGGTATTCTCTTTTGTTACTTAGAAGTTCTGTGTCAAAGTTTACCTGATCTTTGATAAATGAATTAAAATACTTAATTTTACTTGAAAATTTGCAAATAATTTATTTTTTTGCAAATCACTTTATTGAAGTTGAAAAGAAAGGAAAAACCTTGGCACTGTAAGGAATGTAGTATCAAAATAGTTGAAACTTACTTTGACCTTTTCATTGAGTGCAATTTATCCACCAATAGAGATTTTGTTTTTCTCCCCCTTTGTACTGGGATTGAACCCAGGGACTTGCATACAATAGCAGGTGTTCTACCACTGAACTACATCCACAGCCATTTTAAAATTTATATTTTAAGACAGGCTCTCACTGTGTTGTCCAGGGTGATTCTCCTAGGTGTCCTTGTGATTCTCCTGCCTCAGCCTCCTGACTGTAGGATGCTATGTTTTGTTGATGTAGTCCTAAATTGAGATTTTTAAGAGTAGGGAACTGTAAGCCTGTATCTTATTAATACAAGCTTAGCCTCTGGTACCTAATTTTAAGATTGGTAGTAGTTTTTGGAGGATACTCATTTATGCTATAAGCTTAGATAGCTGGAAATTACTTTAGGAAGAGTAATATTTGTATCTTTGGTGCCATTAAAGTCACCTTAGCTACTTGACAAATTTTAGCTTTGTGTTTTGAAGTAGGTACAGGCAGTTCTTAAAAGGCTTTAAAATTTTTTAGATTTAACTTATCTGTAAGTGTAGTTAAAGAAAACTTTAAAAGGAAGCAATAACTCTTTAAAAAGGCAAGATATTTGCTAATAATGATAAATTGGGTTTTTTTTGAAAAAATGTTTATTTTTTGGTTATAAATGGACACAATACCTTAAATAGAGTATTTTATGTGGTGCTGAGGATTGAATCCAGGGCCTCAGACGTGCTAGGCAAGTGCTCTCCAACTGAGTCACAACCCCAGCCCCTGATAATTGCTTTTTTAATTTCAGTTATTTCTATTTTTTGCAATAGTTATATGCAGGAGCATCACAAGTTTGCAACCAGCTTCAGCAAATTAATGAGACAGTGTCTCAAGATAAGAAGTAAAAAAGGGCTGGGGATATAGCACCCTGAATGGGAGAGCATCCCTCAGTTTAATTCCCAGTACTATAAAAATAAAAAAAAAATAAATGACTAACAGTGCTGAATGTTCATGTCATAAGCAGTGCTCAACATTATGTGTAAACCTGTGTACTCTTTTTTCAGTCTGATCACTAAAGACTCCTTCACCTTAATTAATGAGAGCTTCTATGTTAAAAAAAAGATGTAAAATGAAAACTTCTGCCAAGAGGAAGATACTGTTTAAGTATGAAAAAAGCCCACAGACGGAGAAAATATTTGCAAATATGTATCTGATAAATTTATATCACCAAAAATAAAGAAGTCTTAAAAATCACCAGTGACAAAACAAACAACCCAATTTAAAAGTGGGTAAAGACCTGAACAAACAGCAAAGATACACAGATGACAAAAAAGCATTTGAAAGATGCTGGGTATCATCTTACGAAATTGACGGTGAGATACCAGTACATACCTGTTTGAATGGCTAGATTTCAAAATAATGACACCACCAATATAAGCTAGAATATTGAACAACAAGATGTCTTCATTGCTAGTAGAAATGCAAAATGACACAGCCATTTTTGGAAGCTAAACACATTCTTATCATATGATCAAGCAGTTGTGTTCCTGGACATTTACCCAAATGTGTTAAAAACTTATGTTCACACAAAAATCTGCCCACAAATGTTTGTAAGCCACTTTATTCCTAATTACCAAAACATGGACACAACCAAAATGTCCTTTAGTAGGGTGAATGGCAGATAATGTATCAAGCCACTAAAAAGAAATAAAGGGACCTTAAAATGCATATTACCAAGTGAGAAAAGCCAATATGAAAAGACTATATACTGTATGATTCCAAATATGTGTGGGAAAAAGCAGAACTATAGAGATAGTGAAAATATCAGTGATTATCAGAGATTGTGGGGAGGAGGTAGAGAAGGAAAGGTTGAGTATATGGAATATTGGAGAATTTCAGTACAGTGATATGTTATAATAACTCAATGGTGAGTTATTATAACATATCATTGAGCATTTGTCAAAACTTATAAAACAGGGATGGGGTTGTAGCTCAGTGGTAGAGGACTTGCCTAGCATATGTGAGGCAATGGGTTCAATTCTCAGCACTGCAAATAAATAAATAAATAAATAAATAAATAAATAAATAAATAAATAGATGTCCATCAATAACTAAAAAAATATATATTAGAAAAACCTTATAGAACAGTACAGAATGAATCTTAATGTGCCAATTAACAATGTGCCAATATTTTTTCATCAATTGTAACAAACATATCACACTAATTATAATAAATGTATCATACTAGTAAAAAATATTAGTATTTAGGGAAACTGGTAGGAGGGACTAGTCAACTGTATTGTGTAATTGTTACATACGATAGTGTATTGTATAATTGTTCACCGAAATGGAAAATGGGTCAGCTCAGCAATTATTTACTAAATACTGAAATGGGAAATGGGTCAGTTTAGCAATTATTTACTAAACAAAGACTGTGAACGACTAGGTTTTTATAGCCCCATTCTTTAAAGAACTTATAGACAGCTTTTTAAAAAAGTTTTTTTTTAGTTGTAGATTAACATAATACCCTTATTTTATTTTAATGTAGTGCTGAGGATTGAACCCAATGCCTTACATGTGCTAGGCAAGCACTCTACCACTGAGCCACTGGGGTTGTGGCTCAGTAGTAGAGTGCTTATACACAGCTCTTAGTCAAAACAAATAGTGATTTGAGATAGCATATAATTATATCTGAGTAAGTTGAGTGGTCTGAAATTATTTTAATCTTTGAAAGACCTGGGATTTAGATGTAGGCTTAACTAGTTAGGTGATCTTATTCCAGTTACTTAACCTTTCAAAATTTCCTGTGTATCTGCTATATAACGTGGTAGTCATAAAAAGTTCATTAAGAAATGTGAACCATCTGATACAAAGTAAGCACTCAAATATTATTTTCAATGATTAGTTATATATTTTTTTCATCTGAATGTTTACCTTGAATGTTCAATCCCATTTTGGCTATTTTTTTCCTGGATTTCCACCTCCACTTCCAGATCACTACAGTCAAGCATGTGGGATTATTATTTGCTTGCTGATTTAATGCATTCTAGTTTCTACATTGGAGAAGGAATTGCTTTTACAGCTGTCTTCAGATCAAGCAGGCAGCCCAATTATGATAATATAACACTTTTTTAAAAAATAATTTTAAAACAACAGAAACCAGCTCATGCCCATAAAAATGTACATGTCAGGGACCTGAAGAATAGGTCTCAGATAATCTTTTCCTTGAAATATAAGTTAAATGAAAAAACTTTTTTCAAAAATTACAATTTTAAGGATGTTTTCTGACTCATTAATGTTCTAAATAAACCAAAACTATGGATATTTTACTCTAAAAATCCAGAAGTTATTTTTCTGTTTTCTAATATTGTAATAGACTCCCCTAAATTCAGTCTTTAACACCTAATAATTTGATTATTTATAGAAAGATGACTGTAACTGTGTATCTTTTTCTTTTTCCCAAAATATGGGGAGAAGGAAACAAGAAATAGTTACAAAAGTGTAACTATCACTTTTAGGTTAGACAATCTACAGAAAAATAGAAAACAAATTTAAAATTATTGAAATTGTAGAATGAGGCTAAGTCAGTACATTCTATTTTGTCTCTAACGGGAAATTGCTTTAAGAATAAATGGAGGAACTCTACAGGACAAAAAAATTTTTTTTTTCCCCCTGGGGGAGATGGTTTAAAAACTTTAAAATAAACCAAGTATTTATTATTTAACATTGGGTAGATTTGGCCTTGCTCCTCCTTAAAAGAAGAATACCCTTTTTTTAATATTTATTTTATAGTTGTAGTTGTCAATACCATTATTTTATTTATTTATTTATTTTTGAGGTGCTGAGGATCTAACCCAGGGCCTTGCACATGCTAAGCAAGCTCTCTACGGCTGAGCCACAACCCCAGCCCCCACCCCAGGAGGACACCTTTTATTAAATAAATTTCCAAGTTCTATACTCATATTGATAGCAGCATTATGTAAACAGGACAGTTAACATGTTCTCAGACTGATGCCAATGTAACCCGTTTATTTATGTATGTATGTATTTATGTATGTATGTATGTGGTGCTGGGGATTGAACCCAACATTTTGTGCATGTGAGGCAAGCACTCTACCAACTGAGCTATATCCCCAGCCCTAACATATACTTTCATGAAGTTGTCAGAATGATACCAGCATTCAGTAAAGCTGAGCATATGTTAGACAGATGACTTCTGTGTCTTTTCTGTATATTAAAGGCAACACTATGAGTTTTGCGTAAACAGAGTAAGTTGAGATGATACATCTGAGTTATTATTAGAACTGTAACTTTCTGAGGAAATGTCTTCTAAAATTTTTTTATGATTCTACTTTAAAAATGATAATAGTAATGTTGCTGTTAATCTGAATTCAATAAAAGAAAGACATTAGGCTTTTTAAAATTAAAAAAAAAACAATTTTTATGGAAAACTACTTTAATGACAGAGATTTCCTGGGCACTAAAGAAGAATTCATTATGTAAGTAAGAAAAGCCTCAAAGAACAAATTGGATGTGTACAAGTTAAAATTTGTTCCAATAACTCAATCCCACTTTCTCCTATTTTTTTATATCACCATTTTTTTCAGTTATGCCAAATTATTACTCAAATAAGTACTTGATTCTTTTTTTAAGAAAAATCTTTTTATTTTTATAGATGGACACAATATATTTATTTTGTTTTATTTTTATGTGGTGCTGAGGATCGAACCCAGTGCCTCACATGTGCGAGATAAACACTCTGCCACTGAGCCACAACCCCAACCCATGCACTTATTTCTGAACATCCTAATCTTGAATGTCCAGCTCCCAAAAGGAGCAAAAACTAAAGAGAGAAAAAGGGAACTGGTCCATTGAGCACCTTGGAAATGACTCCAGCCTGAGCCTGATGTGCTTGAAACAGTTGGGGGAGAGGTGCAAAAATGGCTTCCTACTTTATGTCTGTGCCTTCATGATCATAATGAGTAATCAGTGATCGTAGCACAACATAGGATACTGTTTGCTCACTCTGGTTCTCCCTAACTGTATGGAAACGTTACAAGAGCGTATGTATGACTACTTGCTACTGGGCTGGGGATAGAAAATGAATAGCCACTCCTAAGCTAAGACTGCAGTTGACCAAAATTGTCCACCATTTACTGTTCAGATCTTCTGTGGAAGTTGGAAACTGTGTTAGTCAGCTTTTCATTGCTGTGACCAAAGTACCTGGCAAGCACAAACTAGAGGAGGAAAAGTTTATTTTGGCTCACAGTTTCAGACCATGGTTGGCCAACTTCATTGCTCTGGGTCAGAGGTGAGGCTGACTATCTTGGTGGGAGGGCATGGCAAAGGAAAACTACTCAGCTCATTTGGCAGTCAGGAAAGAGTGGGGAGAAAGGGCTTTGAGAAGTTAAACCCTTCCAGGACATGCCCCCAGTGATCTGTTTCCTCAAACTAGATCCCACCTCCCAGCAAATTAATCAGTGGATTAATTCACTAATGAAATCAGAATCCTCATCCTTAAAAGCCCCACCTCTGAATTTTGCTGCATTGGGGACCATGCTTTTAATACTTGACCTTTTGAGGGGACATTCATATCCAAACCCTGACAGAAGCCTTCAGTAGTCTTCAAAGTTCCAAAATAATTGCATCTGACACATTCTGCCAGTGTCTGTATTGGGAGACCTACTGTGTCTTCTATTCTGCTTGTTTCCCCAAATCCTCTCCTGTGATGTTCTAAGTGGTTTCTATAATTTTTGCTTAATCCCAATTTTGATTTCCACTTAACTATGAAAATGATGTTTCAAAAATACAAATTGAAGGGGCTAGGTATATAGATAAAGTAGATAAAAGTGCATGCCTTGCAATGCACAAGGCCCGGCACCATACACACAAACAAAAACTGATTTCTAGCCTCTTATATACATACCTGTAATCCTAATAGTTCTCGAGGCTGAGAGAGGAGGATTATGAATTCAGAGCCATCCTCAGCAACTTAATGAGGCTCTATCTCAAAATATAAAAAGGGCTGGGATGTGGCTCAGTGATTAAGCACCCCTGTGTTCAATCCTAGCAATCAGAGAAATGCAAATCAAAACTACTCTAAGATATCATCTCACTCCAGTCAGAATGGCAGCTACTATGAAGACAAACAGCAATAAGTGTTGGCAAGGATGTGATGAGTCCCACTCATACATTGCTGATGGGGCTGCAAATTGGTACAGCCAATTTGGAAAGCTGTATAGAGATTCCTTGGAAAAGTGGGAATGGAACCACCATTTGATCCAGCTATTCCTCTCCTCAGACTATACCCAAAGGACTTAAAAGCAGCATTCTACAGGGACACAGCCACATCAATGTTCATAGCAGCACAATTCACAATAGCTATACTGCGGAGCCAACCTAGATATCCTTCAGTGGATGAATGGATAAAAAAAATGTGACATATATACACAATGGAATTACTCAGCATTAAAAAAGAACAAAATCATTGTATTTGCAGGTAAATGGATGGCATTGGAGAAGATAATGCTAAATGAAGTCAGCCAATCCCCCAAAAAACAAATGCTGAATGTTTTCTCTGATATAAGGAGGTTGACTCATAGTAGGGTAGGGAGGGAGAGCATGGGATAGATGAATTCTAGATAGGGAAGAGGGGTGGGAAGAAAAGGGAGGGGACAGGGGATTAGCAAGGATGGCAGAATGTGATGGACATCATTATACAAAGTACAAGTATGAAGACTTGAATTGGGTGTCAGCATACTTTATATACAAACAGAGATACAAAAATTGTGGTATATATGTGTATTAAGAATTGTAATGCAAAAAAAAAAAAAAAACAACCCCAAAACAAAAACAACAAAGTACATATATAAAGGCATAAAAAATAATTAGCATGATGAGTTACTCTATAAATAATGTAATAATTTGTGCCAAAAAATTAAATAATGGTTTCTATGAAAATAAAAATAAATTATCTCTAGATTACTCAAAAACAAAAACAAACCCAAACAAACAAA
Organism: Callospermophilus lateralis; assembly: GCF_048772815.1. Lineage (NCBI taxonomy): Eukaryota > Metazoa > Chordata > Mammalia > Rodentia > Sciuridae > Callospermophilus > Callospermophilus lateralis. Next base: position 575,041 of record NW_027513711.1, read on the forward strand.
AGACCTTTTAATAGCATTCTGTTGTTTTTAGTATATCCTCTTATACTTGAGGTGTCTGTTATAATTTAGACATGAGGTGTCCTCCAAAAGCTCATGTGTGAGGCAATACAAGAAAGTTTAGAGGTGAAATGATTGGGTTATGAGAGCCTTAACCTAGTAAGTGCATTAATCCACTGATGTGGATTAACTGAGTACTAACTGTAGGCAGATAGTGTGTGGCTGGAGGAAGAAGGCCGCTGGGGGCTTGTCTATATTATTTTGTCTCTGGTGAGAGCAACTCTTCTCTCTTCCTGTCTCCTGTTCCCTCCCCCTTCCTTCTTGGTAGCTTTGTTATGAGCTGCTTTCCTCCATCACATTCTACCAGGAAGTTCTGCCTTCACCTTGGGCCCAGAGCACTGGAGCCAGCCATCTGTGGACTGAGACTTCTGAAACCATGAGCCCCAATAAACTTTTCCTCTTTTTCGTTGCTGTTGTTGGTTGTTTGGGTACAGTGTTCTTCCTGGTGTTCCTAGTTTATCACTTGACTGACTCTCTACTTTTATTGCTGCATGCCCTGCTTCTCTTAGCCAGTTAACTCTGATCTGTCTTTTTGATCTTTAATTATGTACACATTTGTCAACTAAGTCTCTCTGGATATGCAACCCATTTCCCCTTACTCATAGGTCCTTTTTTCATTCTTTCTTAGAGCACTGCATATCTACTTTTCATATGACTCTGCACTATTGTTGTATTTATCTATTTGATTTTTTTTTTAGTGAGAACACAGCTTGTAGAATGATTTTGAGACAGCTGAAGATTGTTACTCAATTGGTATATCATTTAGCAGAACACATTTAGATGTGGTCTGGGACTATTTAGCTTTTTAAAAAATTCTTAATTGTAAGGATATACTGATAGAGATAAACTTTAATCACAATAAAAATTATAATTCTGTAAACTAATTCCAGATGATCTGTGTTTGATTCTTAAGTATTATTTATTGAAATTATTATCTAAACAAAACCAAATATGTTGCCAGGTGCAGTAGTGCATGCTTGTAATCCCAGAGACTCAGGAGGCTGAGGCCGGAGGATTGCCAGTTCAAAGCCAGCCTCAAGCAATGTTGAGGCCCTAAGCAACTCAGACCCTGTCTCCAAATAAAATACAAAATAGTGTTGGGGATGTGGCTCAGTGGCCGAGTGTCACTGAGTTCAATCCCTGATACCCCCCAATGCTCCCCATAACAACCAAAAACTAAATATGTTACCTTGTTAACCATTGCCTCCAAGCACTGCACATGTAAATATTTATTTTTCTTTCTTTAAATTTTTATACATTTAAAATTTTTTATTAGAAAAGGGGGCAAAAATCCTGCTTAGCCTATCAATGTGTCTTAAAGTACATTTAAAAAATATGGTAGCTATTAAATTCAGTTTGCCTTTTTACTTAGTAGCAGTAAATCTGCACGTATCCATATGTTTTGAAGTTTTCTCATATTGTTTAAAGTCAACAAAAATTACAAAATATTTTCCTAAGTGTTAAATTAGAAAATTCTAAAATAAGATTCAAAAACTGTTTTATTTCCATTTTTTAAGAATAGCTTTTAATTTACAGACAAATTGCAAAGATAATCCAGCGTTCCCATATGTCCCTCTCCTGATTTCCCTTATTACTATTACTATATTAACATCATTTTAGTGCATTTCTCACAACCAAGGTATTAACATTGGTACATTTCTATTAATGAACATGTGTACTTTTTTTACTTGAATTTCACTAGTTTTCCCCTCTGTCTTCCCTTTCTCCTTCCCTGATTATCTAGTATACCACATTATATTTAGTTCTTGGTCTCCTTAGGTTCTACTAGTCTGTGATCATCTTTTTTTTTTTTGGACCAGAGATTAAAACCAAGAGCACTTAACCACTGAGTGACGTCCCCAGCCCTTTTTATTTTTTTTATTTTGAGATAGGGTCTTGCTAAGTTGCTGACACTGGCTTTGAACTTGTGATCCTCCTGCCTCTGTCTCCTGAGCCACTGGGATTACAGCCTGCACCACCACACCTGGCTGTCTGTGATCATCTTGTTTTTGATGATCATGATAATTTTGAGGGGGTGTCAGTCAGGTTTTTTTTTTTTTTTTGTACAGTGTTCCTCAACTTACATCTTTCTTAGGTTTTTTTCATGATTACATTATAATTATAGGTTTTAGGGAAGAATACATCAGAGGTGAAGTACCATTTTAAACATATTACTTGAAGGGTACATGCTGTTATGGAGATTACTCAGAAAACTTGGAATGGAACCACCATTTGACCCAGCTATCCCATACCTTGGTTTATACATCAAAATCAGCATACTACAGTGATGCAGCTACATTGATTTTTATGAAAGCTCAATTCACAACAACTAAACTATGGAACCAACCTAGATTCTTTCAACAGATGAATAGATAAAGAAAATGTGGCACACACACACACAATAAATATTACTCAGCCTTAAAGAACAATGAAATTATGGCATTTGCAGGTAAATGGATGGAACTAGAGAATATCAGGCTAAGCAAAATAAGCCACTGCTAAAAAAACCAAAATCCAAATGCTTTCTCTGATACAAGGAGCTGTGGTGATGCGAAGGATGGTAGAATGAGACAGACATTATTACCCTATATACATGTATGATTTTACTAGTGGAGTGACTCTGAATCATGTACAACCAGAAGAATGAGAAGTTATGCTCCATTTGTGTACAAAGTGTCAAAGAGCATTCTACTGACATGTATAATTAATTAGAACAAATTTAAAACTTTTTTTTAGAAAGGGTACATGTTGTCAGTATGATTTATTACCGATGATTTATTATTATTTATAACTTTTATCACTTGGCCAAAGTAGTATTTGACAAGTTTCTAAGTTACTTTCTTTCCTCCTTATTAATGTACTCAGTGAAGCCATCTTCAGGGGGTGGGGATTTAAGCTCTATTTCTTTGAGTGGCAAATGTCTATTCAAGTTATTTGGAATTCTATATGGGAGATTTGTCTCTTTTCCCCTTTTATTTACTCAATCATTTTTTAATATGAGAATGAACTTGTGAGTATTCATTTCATACTTTTTAAATATTTTTTTAGTTGTAGATGAACACAATATCTTTATTTTTATTTATTTGTTTTTATGTGGTGCTGAGGATCGAACCCAGGTCCTTGTGCATGCAAGGCAAGCACTCTACGACTGAGCCATAACCCCAGCCCTCATTTCATACTTTAGGTTGATCATAATCCTATACTACTTTAATTTGTGGTTTAAATTGTTCCATTTTTGGCCTTTGGGAGATCTTTTAGGTTGATTTCTGGATCCCTTTTACAGGGTCCCCATTTGCAGGGAGGGTACACTTTCTTACCTTCTGGCATATTCCCTACCCTAGCCCTTGAATCAGACTTTTCTGTAAGGAATCTTGCTTCCTTTTAGTAGAGAATGGAATTTGACACCAAGATCTGGGCACTACTTTGGGTAGTGCAGTTTTGTGGGATTTTTGACAAATGCAGTCATGTATCCTCAACTGCAATACCATATAAATAAAAAATTGGAAACAACTGACAGTAATATGAAGTCTTCCAGCCCGTTAACATCATATCTCTCTGTTCATTTTTGATTTCTTAACTGTATTTTGGAGATTTCCACATACATATCATGTACATATTTGTCAAATTATACCTGAAATATAATGATCATAATTTTTAAAAAATACCAATTTCTCACTGCAATTATATAGGAGAGCAGTTAATTTTGGTATAATGACTTTGTATCTTGCAATCTTGCAAATAACTCAGTTATTAGTACCAGGAGTTTTTTTAAGATAAAAAATCATGCTATGTGAAAAATTATAGCTTTATAGCTTTATTTCTTCCTTTTAAATCTGTAAGTCTTTTATTTCTTTTTCTTGCCTTATCATACTAGGTAAATAGGACTTCCGGGAAAATGTCAAAAAGAATTAGTAAGAGAGGACATCTATACCTTATTCCGAAAGTATGTTAGCAGCAGAGTTTTGGTGGATTTTTAAATTTAGATTAAGGAGGTTTCCATCCACTTGAAGTTTTTTGAGTTTTTATTATAAATTAGAGTTAAATTTCATACATTTCTTATTCTATATTTGATCTTTAAATCAAGACAAGTTATTTAAAATGTCTATAGCTCTTATTTTTTTACATAATTAAATAAAATTAATGTTTATTTTTCATGAAAGCAAAAAAACTAAAATATATATTTAGTGTTTAAGCACATAACAACATTAGATTAATATTTCATTTCATCATGAAATTAATAGAAAAGTAATTAAAGGTAATTTATTATGTTATTTAAAAGATATACTGCTTAACTTTTTTTTTCCCAATTATGTATTATACAAAACCATGAAAGATATTTCATAACTTAAGGAATAAAGTTCTTAATCTTTTACTGTAAATGTGATTTAATAATATAGCAAAGACAATTATTTGATCATTCCATCAGTTTGAAAGAATTTAGCTTATGTAGTGAACCTAATTTTTAAATGATACTTTGCCTGATGTTGGGAAATTCATGATTAAAAAAGTGTAGTATGGGGCTGGGGATGTGGCTCAAGCAGTAACACGCTTGTCTGGCATGCGCGGGGCGCTGGGTTCGATCCTCAGCACACATAAAAAAAAATAAAATAAGATGTTGTGTCCACCAAAAACTAAAAAATAAATATTAAAAAAATTCTCTCTCTCTCTCTCTCTCTCTCTCTCTCTCTCTCTCTCTCTCTCTTAAAAAAAGTGTAGTATGTCAAGACTATGGTTCCTAATATTCCTAAACATAGTATTAAAGAATATGGTTTCCTAATATTTTAAAGAGTCATATGATGGTAAAACTTTATTTTAAGTTTTATTTAAAACATTAAGTTTCAGTATATGCTGGGTCAAGAACAGTATACAAAACAACCTGTGCCAGAGCCATGGAGGATCCTCCTGCTTAGCTTGCTGTGGTGAATGGGCCAAAGGTTAAACCATCAGTCCATTTCCCAGTGTCTACTCAACAGTGGCTTTCTTTGTATTTCTTCATTTGTTAAAGCAATACAGCAAGAGTTATTGAGAGGTAAAACAAAGCAAGTCTCACATCAGACACTGATGGCTTTTTAAAAAGTTGGAATTGGATGTCACTGAATGTTCTAAAGGGCATATTGATAGAACTACATCTTTATGGAAGTCACTGCTCCAGAATGAACTATAGTAGAAATCAACATTATGCATCAGTGATACTCCTGTCAATATAAATAAACGTACGTCTAGTGGACAAATTTCAGAGAGTAATGCTATAGGCTGGGAGAGTGAATTTTATTTTTTATTGTAAGCCATAGTTTATTTTCCTTAGCAAATTAATTAGGGTAGATAATTTTCTATATAAATAAACCTTTCATTCATCACATGTAACTTTAAGCATGATGTAAGAGAAAAACTAGTTAATTTAAGTGTAGAATGCTACTAGAGGCATGAAATATTGTTTAGGGCCTTTCCTGTAGTGGCCCCAGTGTATTTCTTAGCTTCCATGCAGATTAGGTTTTGAACAGCTGCGCAGAGCACACAGAAATTGTGATTCCTGCCTCTGTGAACTAACTTGAATAAAGTCTTTCATCTAGAGATCGCACTGTTTTTGTCTGATTCATGAATCCCTCATCTCATCTTTGAAGGGCCCATTCAGTTTAATACAGTTCAACTTTGTGGTTTAGAGTTCTAGAAACTGATGTTGTAATTTATAATGCACAAAAAATTTTAACATAATTTCATGCTTTTTTGAAAATTAGATAAAATCCACTTTAAAATTATGTCTTTTGTAAAGACTTTTTGATAACTTGCAATTCTAGCTTAAACTTAACTAGGCGCCATCTTTATGACTTTAAGAATCTTAGCAAATGTCCTATTTTTCTGTATTTATAACAAGGTAAAAGAAATGTGTGAAAGGACTTGGTAATTTAGTTCATTTGTTCTGTATGGAGAGTACTGTCACTCTGCACAGTGTTCTGGTCCTGCTCATGAGTGAGAAGAGGTCCATGTCACATCTATGTTCTGTGTGAAGTGTTCTGCAAATACCTAAAGAGCCATTTGATAGTTGTTCAAGACCTAATCTGCTAAATAATTTGTTAGCAGCAATCAAACAGAAAATGTAACTTATATGTAATTTGTAAAGAAAATGCCACCTGATCTTTTCCTTATTTGGGTACTTTACCACATTGTACCACTTATGTGGTAGTAACCAAGCCTAACATTTTATTTTGTATACTTATTCCTCTCTAACAGATGAGTTCTTGTAATGAATTCTTGTTATTCAGGGAGCTTGACTTATTTCAGCTTTCATAAAAATTAACATGTGATACCTTCTCGGCATACGTGTGGAACATACTGTGGATATTTCATTTCAATAGTGATAATGGTCAAATTTGATTATAATTTTATTGATCAATTTATTTATTATATTAAGGCACCTACTCATAATTTCAAAAATCTAGTGCAGCATGTTTTTTCCTTTGAGTATACAGAAATTAAGAATCAGAGAAGTTTTTTGTTTTTTGTTTTGGCAGTACAGGGGATTTCACCCAGGGGTACACAACCACTGAGCTACATCCTCAGTCATTTTTATTTTTTGTTTTGAGACAGGGTCTCATTAAGTTGCTACAGCTGGTCTTGAACTTGCAATCCTCTGGCCTTAGTCTCCCGAGTCCCTGGAATTACAGACAGGCACCACTGTATCCAGCAGGAACCAGAAAAGTTTTAATCAAGTATTTCTAACTCAGAATGTCAAAAATGCAAAAGGAGATTACTGTTATATATTAGAAACAGTAATGTAGGAGGCATTAATTTATACAATCAGTGAATGTTATTAGTAATTAAATGCTAGTCTCTGTACCATAACCTACGGCTATAGTGATTTAAATAAATAAGAGAAAATCTTTACCCGATGGAGCTTGTAATCAACCAGACAACTATAATTTAATCAGATACTAACCATCTATAAGAATTATGAATGAGAAGTGTTGTATGAGAGAAAATAACTGGATAGAGGGTGAACTATTTTATGTAGAGTGGTTAGAAAAGTCATTTTAGAGAAAGATACAAAAACCTGAAGTATGAAAGTGTGCCTGGATTGTGTGCTCTAAATATGGTTTCTTACTGAAAGGAGTCAGGTATTACAGAGAGAAGCAGGTCTGTGAAAGGATCTGTTAGAGAAAACAAAGAAGCAAACAAATTCTTGGGGTACAATATAGAAGCCAACTTGAAAGGCACAATTTGAGGACAATTTGAGCATCTAAAGAAAAATAACTGCAATTAATTGGAACATATCATTGTTTAAAATACATGAGTTTACATGAGTTTAAAATGTTACTTTTAAAATTCATTACTCATCTGTGGAACAAAATTGAACAATCAAATATTTATCCCATCTTTTCTCGCATCTTTTCTCTTAAGAACTGCACCTCAAAGCAATAAAATAGTTCAGGGATGGATATTCTTTGTAGAATTATAGCTAATAAATGCAGGAAGAATGATAAATTGTTACGCTGGATTGAAATGAAATTAAATACCTATGCAATGAAACTTTTCACATTTTACTGTATGTACTTTTGAGTGTTTTGTGTTAGGAAATATATGTATCAGTTTAAAAAGCAGTGAGACAGAGTTCAGCAAGTAGGAATGGGAGTGATGAGAAGATATTTCATGCCATGGGAATTGTAGGAATAAGGTACAGAAGTGACAAAATACTGCATATATTCAGGGAAACCTTAGTAATTGGGTTTCCCAAAGTATGAGATAGGTTAAGTGAAAGTATTATATATTGTAGAATACAATTCCTGGAAATAGTGGAACCAAACTATTGCCAAGTTCAGGAGGAACTTGAGATTCTAAGATGCATCAGTTCCTGCTACACTTTGGAATAAAATGATGCTATTTCAACAAAGGCTCTCAATAATGAATTTAATTAAGCCAAATTGATTTGCCAGCAGATCTTATTAGAAAGTTACCTTGTATAGAGTGAAACATTGATTTTTTAGTTGAACAACGTTTGCTTAAAGTAGATGGTCTATGAATTTCTGTGATTGTTCTTCATTTCAGCATAGTATTCTTCTTCTTATTTTTTTTACACCTACAGGGTAGAAGTCAATATCCCAAAATTAATGATTTCTTTAAAAATCCAATTATGTTGGCCCTGCTATAATATTAGAGGACCATGGCTGTTATTATCTAAAAGTAATATGTTACATAATTGGAATGAGTATTTTAACTTCATTTCTCAACAAAAAAATCTTCAAGAGTCCCATCGCTCCTCCATATTATAGATATTGTTTTGTCCAGATTTATATTACATAGATAATAGTAAGTGGGTTTATTTTTTGGTAGAACTAATTTATTTGATTTGAAATGATTTGTGTTATTATTTTTTGTTTTGTTTTTTGTTTTTTAAAGAAAAAAAATCTCGAATCTGTCTGGAGAATTACTAGTATGATACACCACCAAAGTCTACTCATTAATCCTTAAGCCATTGTTTGTCTGTTTGCTCCAAATTAAATGCAGTCTTCTTTCTCTTGAATGTGAGAATTTGTTGCTAGCACTTAGAAATGTGCCCACACCTCAGCTAAGGAATGGTGGGAAACTGAGATGTCAAACTGTGTGATCCAAGCTCTGGAGTTGGACAACTGTGTTCCCTGTTTCATACCAGAGATAGTTTGTTCTATGGTTAGTCAAATGGTCTGGTGAAGTGAAATGCATATCACTTAAGTTTCAGTGTCTTCATCCTCAGGCTCATCTTTTTCCTAAAAATGGAGACGAGAGGACTGGACAATAACGAGAGAAGTTTGTGATGTTATGTCATTGGCTCTTTACTTCTGAATTAAATTTTCATTTGGAACAATGGGATTTTCTAAATAATATGTTTTAATGGAAAGAGCTTCCTTTATGACACAATACTTATTTTAGAAAAAAAAATATTTTTTTTAACAGGGTATCCAGAAGTTGGCTAGTCAGTACCTGAAGAGAGATTGGCCTGGAATAAAAGCTGATGATCAGAATGATTACAGGTAACTTAACTAAGTGGTTTTTTCTTGTTTTCTTTAAAAATGGTTTTACTCAGAGCCTTATTACATACAGCTAACATAACAGTCTAATTTTTGAAAGAATTGTTTCTTTGCTATGTTTTTAGACACAATTTCAGAATTATAAATTTTTTTATTTTCATTTTTTACATTTTTAACATATGTAGATACTCTGTATAAATTAGGTCATTTTCCTATGTCTTACACTGAGGTTGCATATAATTTTTTTAATATTCACATATGAGATATAAAGAATCTAGATGGCAGTGGAACACAAATTTGTTTTCTTGCTGACCTATGATAAAACATATTATTGCAACAATAATGAGGCAGATTGTACTATACTGTGATGATCATGGATTGTTTATTTCTGAAGTAAATTCTGAATTTGGAAAGATGAGATTTTGTGGTACTAGGGGGAAAAAATTTCTAATATGTTTTAAGGGAAAGAGCTTCCTTTGTATAACACAATACTTATTTTAGAAATGTGTGTATGTGTATATAAACAGGGTATCCAGAACCTGGCTTGGTAATATCCTATATAATTAATAATAATATTAATTAATTATTTTAAAGAAGATATGTTGTGATGGGATATAAATTGTCCTTAGTAACCTATTAATATTGAATGTGTAATTTTGTTTAGAATTCGATGTCTTTTGGGGGGTTAATTTGGTAGTATGTGTTGCTTTTTGTGCTCAAGGCTGTTCTTAATATTGGAGGACCCAGAAGTCAAAGATCTTAGAACTGGCTATATGGTTGGAATTAAGAAACAATAATAGAGAACCCGTGGTAATGAAGAACTCAGTATTGAAGTGTATGGTTTAGAGTCTGAATGTGAAATCAAGCTTTTGAATTGTCAGTAAAGACTGGCAACTATCAGAATTTCTGAAGTATGTGATAATGGGGCTAGAAAGCTCAAGCATATACAAGAAACCCTAATAGTTCCTCCCAGTGACTAACTTAAAAAGTAGCATGATAGCTTTAAATAATAGAATGGTATAATTCCAACTTAGAGTATTAAAACGGAAAATAAAATTCTAGGCAAAAAAGACAATTAGAACAAAATCTTGATGTGAGGCTGAGCATGCTTAGAATTACTGATATGAAGAATTCATCCTGACCCAGAAAAGGATTGCTTGTTAGGGAATAAAGGAGTCCAACTTACAGATGAGCTATATTCCAACTTAGTTTGAAATTCAGTATTAAAGTTACCAAAGAAATAGGGAATTAAGGTGGTAACTCAGTGGTAGAGCACTTTTCCTAGTATGTGTGAGGCCCTTGATTTGATCTCCAAACCACACAAACACACACACACACACACACACACACACACACACCAAAAGAGAGAGAGAGAGAGAGAGAGAGAGAGAGAGAGAGAGAGAGAGAGAGAGAGAAAAGCTGTACTTAAGGCAAGCTTAAGCAAACATTTATTAAATATTCAGTATACATCAGACACTGCTAGGACCTTTCACTTGTGTCCCATGATTATTAAAATAACCTTGAGGCAGATTTAATTATCCTTGTTTTATACACTAGGACCCTGGGTCTTGGGTTATATACCTTACTCAAGGTCTATTAAAACGGACTCTTTATACACTCATGCATTCATTCTTTTTTTTTCTTTAATTCAAGATGTACATATGTAATACCTACTAATGTCAGCTACTAAAGGAGATTTCAGGATTAGAGACACTAAAAGATATGATGTTTGTCCTTTAAGAGCTTACAGGAGTTAGCCACTATAAATGGTTGTCCTATCAGGTCGCAGTAGTAGAGGTGTATTGAGACCATCAAGGAAAACTTAAGCTTGAATAGTTTAGTCTTGAGCTCTGGCAAGAGTTTACCAGTTTGGTAAATGAAATTCTAAGTAGAAGTAACATCTTTAAGGCATAGAATATGGGAAAATATGAATATTAGGTAGCAGTGAGCAGTTCAGTATGTGAAGTATACAGCTTGGGGGATAGACAGAGTGGTGGATATGGAGAACATCTAAGGTGGCATCATAAAGGACTTTGTGTATTATATTATGGAGTGTCTCTTTTTATTCAAAAGATAATGATGACACTGAAAAATTTCTACAACAGGAATGATTTGATCAACTTCCGTTAATCACAGTATGAAGGTGGATTAGAGGGGTGTGTAAGGAATTCAGGGAGCATAGACTCAAATGAATTTAATCCCTTCTCATCTCTTATTTAAACTATGGAAATAATAGTAAAAATTAGAATGTGGGGGGGATTTCAGAGTTATTTTAGGAGACTAACGCTAGAGGACTTGCAGTTGATTTGGCAGTTTTTTTTTTTTAAGTTCGTTAAATTTGTTCTGGGACAAACTATAAACAGTTGTCTTTGTATCTAAAATAACTCTTGGCATATAAAAGGCACTTGATAAATATTTGCTGACTGGCTGACTGAAAAGAAGTAAGTGGAGGGGAGGAAGGGATTGTACAATGACTCCCAGGTTTTTTAATTGTAATCATTACATATTTAGGCATCTGGGTTCTGAAAAAAAAGACAATAGAAAGATCAGTACTGAGTGTGAGCATGGGAAGTGTGGTGTTCTTCATAGTTTTTGGGGGGATGTGGGGCTCTTCATAGTTTACATGGTTTTAGTCATTTTAAATTGTTGAATTTTTAAGTTTATATTTGTGTTGGCAGTTTAAAAATTCTTATCCAAGTTATTCATGCTTTTCATTAAGGAGGTAAATAGTACAAAACAGTTGTGTGGCATCTCCTTTCCCAAGCCTCTCTATTCTCATTCCTACTCCATGGAGTTATTGCTATAAAAAGCCTATGGTATTTTCTTTCCCTTAATTATTTTCTGTGTGATTTATTCATGAACATACACAGTTTTGCCCTTTTTGACAGAACTGGAATTATTGTGTGCATATGTTTCTGTAAACAGTGTTTCAGAGAAACACCCTTTCATAGCAGTACGTTTTGATGTCACGTTATGGATGAGTTATAGTTTCGTATCCATTTCCCTATTTGGTAGTTACTTAGTTTATGACTATTACAAATAATGCTGCAGTGAATAATTTCCTTTTGCACATATCTTCATACACTGTGAAAGTATATTCTTAGGGTAAATTCTTAGAGAGGACACTTTAGGTGAAGGGTTTATATGTTCAAAATCTTGATTGTAGAAATTGTCCTGAATTTTAATATATTTTACATTTCTTCTAATACTATTTAAAAATCATCCAATTTATTTACTTACCAACAGTACATGTGATCAGTCTTTTATTTTGTTTGCCAATCTGTTGATACATGTATTATTTAATGCCATGAAATCCCATTTTCCTGGAAACTAGACTTTAATGACACTAGTTTCTCTCCCCCTTGCTTTTTCCTTAAATGTTTGAGAAAATATTTTCAGACTTTTCTCTGTAAATGTTTCTAAAAGTTCCCTTAGCTCTCTAGTGACTCTTCTCAGTAATCTTATCTATATTCCTGGCTTTAACTATTGTCTATAAACTGACAATGATCATATACTTTTATTGACTTTCAGCTTAGACAATAAAAAATCAAGTGCCTGCAACTTGACCTTCTTTCTAGATCTCATCTTCTCCTATCTGGAATGCTAAGTAGCTGTTGCTCTGTCTGGGATCTTTCCTTTTCACATTTTTGTTGTTGTTATTGTTTGTTTGTTTGCTACAAGGTAATAAACTGTCTTTGACTTTTATCATAATTGTCTGTATGTGTTTGTAAAATTGGCCTCCTCCCACTCCCCTGGTTGAAAATCTTGTTTCTTCTTGCCAATCGGGTGAAGTTTAAATTTCTTTTTGTGATTTTCAAATCCATGAAAAATCTGTCTCTCCTTATCTCTGGGCATTTCTTCTCCTTGATCCTCAGTCCTCCTGCCTTTGGCAATAGTTTACAGGTATAAGTGGGTGAATGTATTTATATTTTACTAGTTATAACTTAATTATAGCAAATATTGTTTTTCAGTTGTAAAAAGTGATATAAAAGTGTAACGTATATATTTTAGTTTAAAAGGTAAAGTCAGTTACAAAAAAGATGAGTAATTATGCAGAAGGTATGCACCCAAAATAGTGTAGGACATATGCAAAAGATTTCAGACACATAGATCTCAGTATAGCTTCATTGGAATGAAAAGGTCCTCTTTAATATTAGCCTTGTTACTAAGATTAAAGAGTCTTATGTCAGCAGAATAGTGAGGTTTGGGAGTCAGACAAATGTGGGTTTTAATCTAGGACCCTTCATTCCCTCCTCTCCTCCTCCAGTGACTGCAACACCATACCCATTTTAGGTGCTGAGAATATAAAGGTGACTTAAACAACCCTTCTGCCAGCTGGAGCCCATGTTCTAGTGAGGGAAGACAATAAAACAAGTGTATAATTAAATACATATATCAGTTGGTGATAAGGACGTACGTTTAGTGAGGTGGATAGAGTGCCAGGGAGCTGTGGCTCTGCAGTCACTGCACTGTGTAGAACACTGGTGGTTAGGGGAGGGGGCAGAGGCAAAAACTGCTGCAGTAATCCATGCACAAAATGATGGTGACTTGAGGATGGTCACAGTGGAAGAGATAAACTGTAATTAATTTCTATTATGTTTTGTGAGTCTAAGCAAACAAAATTTCTTGATGGAAGCAGATGTGCAATGCGAGAGAAAAGTGAAGAATCATTGACAATTCTGTGGATTGAGTTTGAGCAACTAAGTCTGAGTAGCTGTCAATGAGATGAAGTATTTTGCTACAATAGAATCTAGGGACATTAATAATTTGGTTTTGGACATGTTAGTTTTAAGATATAATAAATGTGGGTATGTTAAATAGGCAATTGAAGGTTAGGGAAGATGGGTGGGCAGGAATTAAAAGTTCAGGACAGGTCAGCATGGTGATAGTATGTAAAGCCATGAGCTAGATGAGCTCATCCAAGAGTCTGTGAGAAGACGAGAAGCTGGAGACTGACTCTGGAGCACTCCAGCATTATAGGGCCAGGAGATGAAGAAGAACCCCCAGAACATACCAATAACCAGTGAGTTAAAAGTAGACTGAGAGAGAAAAATGTCCTGGAACTCAAGCATTTTTTTTCCTCATTTGCATTTTAAGGAAATGAAAGTATAGTGAGGTGAGCTACATATGATTGTATTGGTTAAACTAAAACTTGATTTCAGGTCTTATGCCTGGTAACTGAATTCCATGCTTTTCATGGTACTGCATTGTTACAGATATGTTTACTTGCTAGTAATCTGCTAATCTCTAGAGGTCTTTTTTTAAACTCCCTTTATGATGAAAGGATTTCTCTTATTATTGTATAATCTTCATGATTCAGACATTCATCTCTTCATTCCTTTATTCATTCAACACATTATTGTAATCATTCCATATTTACTGGGCCCTAGAAATACCATAGTCAGCAAAACATACACTTGGCCTTCATGGAGTTTTCACTTTAGTGAGAGGGAAGGACATTAACTGAACATTTACATAACAAATTTTTATAATTATAGGAAAAGTGCTTCTACCTATGAGCACTTTGCTTTGAGTCTGGGGATTGGCCTGGTGGTGATTATGAAAGACTTCTCAGAGGAAGGTATAATTAAACTAAGATTTGAAGAGTGAACAGCAGTTTCCCAAGTGAAAGGGTGAAGGGAAGAAGGTGCTACACTGAGGGAAGAATTCCTTCCCTTTGCCAAGACCTCCCTTCCTCTGTTAGAATTCATAATGTTAGCTTTTCATTTTATTTTGATTTTAAAATGCATTACACACACACACACAAACACACACACACACACACACACACACACACACACACACTAGTTGTAGAAGGACACATACCTTTTGTTTATTTATTTTTGTGTGGTCCTGAGGCTCGAACCCAGTGCCTCACTCATGCTAGGCAAGCACTCTACCACTGAGCTATAGTCCCAGCCCAAAAAATATATTTTTAAGTATAGATTAATAGTTGCTGAACTTTTCATAGTATTGAACTTTTCTTTCACTTCACTCTCTGGGAAAAATCAATTATTTGGACTGTTTAGGAGTTCACCTCAAAAGTCATTTGCTGTGAAAGGCCAAGGAGGACACCAGTTTTGCTGTTGTTAATTCATTAATGCTTTTATACTGATGTTTTGTTTTGTTTTGCTAATGCAACATATTAAGTTTTTCCAAAGGGATGGTGATATATCTGCCAAAATAAACAAATATTTTATTCTCTATTGATTTGGTGTATTACATGCACAGATCCCTAAGACTCCTTGGTTAAAAAACTATAGTTTATCAAGTTTTTTTTTTAAGTTCTAACTAGTATAGGGACCAGGCAACTTTTCTTTTTCTTTTTTTACACTGTCTTCTATTGACCCATAGCTAGCATATTTTGTAGTATATGGTCCCACACATTGCTATAGTAGAAAATCCATTTGAACACTAGGAGGGAAATCTCAGGAGATGAATATTAAAATTACTAAAATTTCACTACACATAGGTGTCACATTTTAAAATACAAAGTATCATCCATTGTTATGGTGAGTTATAAGATACATTATGGCTAATGGAGGAAAATAAGAGGATTGGCTAGGCATTTAACAAATTAGGAGAGAAGGTTTGAAAAGGAAATTGATAGAAAAAAACAAAAGATGAATTAATTTTTTGACTTTACCAAGAGATTGCTGAGCACATTTATCAAGCACGGTGGTGGGACTTGCTTGGAATGACTTCAAAGCACAGTGTGATGCTGAGCACATTACATCGGAGACTGATGTAGAGCAACAATATCAGAGATTCCTTTTGTTTGACAAAATGGACTTTCTCAAGCATATAAGCAGTTAGTTGTTCATGACATTCATTTTTTCTAGCCAAATGGGTTTATGTAAGACAGTATAGTTGAAAGAGAATGTAATTTAGAGTTAACCAATCTTCATCTTTATTTCTATACTACCATGTTGTATGACCAAGAGTTACTCTCTAAATCTGAGTCTATAAAATAGAATACCATGATGAAGTAATAAAATCTGATATTCATAATGATGACCCTGTGACAGTGAAAGTCCTGAAAAGTCTAAATTATTCACTATTTTTATAGTGTTAGCTTTGTCTCAAATTGTAATCTTTTTATTCCTTTACTCCCCATTGCTGAATAATAGTGGGGTAGAGTATATGCCATGCTTTTCTGTATGCTGAAATATTGCCTTGAAGCCAATATAAATACACATTTATGGTTCTGAAGAAGATATTTATTCTGTCAGTGTTTGACAGTGAGCAAAAGATTAGATTTTCTTGCATTTTCCTGCCTAATACTTTTCTGTCCCTCTTTGAATTTAGGAGCATGTATCCTGTTTGGAAATCCTTTCTCGAGGGAACAATGCAGGTAGCCCAGTCTCGGATCAATATATATGAAAATTATAAAAACTTCATTTCTGAGCCTGCCAGGACTGTGAGAAGCTTTAAAGAACAGCAACTAAAAAGGGTATGTTCCCACTTTTTTTGTGTCTTTTATATATTTTAATACCTCACTGCTACATTTGCAGTCTGTAAAATTATGCTAAATTGCTTTTAAAAATTTGAATGTTTTAAAAATATGGTCACAGATGTTTTTGGGTGGCATTTTACTAGAATTTCTCAACCATGTTTTATTAACTGATAAAGCTGAGTGTAATTTGAATTCATGGAAATTGGGAAAGTTCAGTAAATACTCCTTAGAAATATAACTCAAGTAAATACACCTGTATAGTTTCACAGTATGGTACAGTTGGATGTATATTAAAATAATTGTTATTAAGTCCACTATATCTTGAGAACAGTTTGTATTAATTAGCCTCAGTTTCAACTTGTGCCATTTTGCATAATTAATCTTATTTTTAAAAGTCTAGTGTACTCTAAAGTTGAATTGTGTAGGATATACATAAGTAAAGTTTTTTTTCAAAAGGACCTATTTATTTGATTATCCAGAAATTTAAAATTCATAGGAAAAATATCATTATCTTATGTGATTGTTATAGTATGCTGTTGAAAGTATATGTTTGAATTGTGTCCTTTTTGGAAAGAGACTAATAAAAATGGAGATTATCATGATACTTAATAAGAAATTAAAGTTTTTTTTAAGAAGGTCTTAAATCAATAACTTTTTTTTTAAGTTATAGGTGGACAAAACATCTTTATTTTTATTTTTATGTGGTGCTGAGGATCGAACCCAATGCCTCATACATGGTAGGCAAGTGCTGCACCTCTGAGCCACAACCCCAGTCCCAGTTATTGAAGTTTTTTAATAGAGATATTAATACTTCAGAATAGTAAAGCAATTATTTAAGGAAATAATATTTCAGAATCCATCCATTGTTCCAATTCTGATTGTCATTTGTAAAAATACTAATTTTCTTGTTTGCCAAAGATGATTTCAGTTGCATAAAATAAGTGTGTTAAATGCATATATGTGTATATATAAAATTTTAACCTCTTAAAAAAGAGCACTTTTTTCATAGTTCTTTTTTTTAATTGATTTTAAAAAATAAATAAATGACAGCGGAATGCATTACAATTCTTACTACACATATATACCACAATTTTTCATATCTCTGTTTGAATATAAACTATTTGACACCCAATTCGTGTCTTCATACGTGTACTTTGGACAATGATGTCTATCACATTCCACCATCTTTCTAATCCCCTGCCCACTCCTTTTCCCTCCCACTCCTCTTCCCCATCTAGAATTCATCTATTCCTCCCATGTAGAGTACTTTTAACACATTTGTATAAAAATGTTTATGCTTATCTTTGCCCAAAATTATCTTGTTCATTGTAGACTATGTGATTAAACTATGTGACCACTCATCAATGATCTTAAGTTGGAAGAAAATGTACATTCATGTATGTGTATGTATCTGATTATGCAGAAAAAGGAATAGAAGGGAAGAACAGAGAAATAATACAATTTAACTTGCTAATCAGGCAGAAATATTGTGGTTCAAGTTGCCATTGTATTTATCAAATCTAACTGAATTACTGAAAAGTTCTACTTTTTTCAAAATCTGAATCTTTTTTTTTTCCCCCCTGAGGGGTGTATATTTTATTGGAAACCTTAAATATTCTTCAAACAGAATCATAATCTTCAATCAGGCTCTGTGTGGCCTACACAGAAAACTGTGGTTTTTAGGATTAAAGGCAAGGAGAGGGGAAAATACACTGGATGAGTGCTTAAATTTGGCAAGAGGATCTCTCAGGATGAATGCTCTTCAGCCAGTTTATCAGCTTTTGCCACAACTTCTTCAATGGGTCCCAATTTTTATGTGGTGCTGAGCATCCAACCCAGGGCCTCGCACTTGCTAGGAGAGCGCTCTGCCGCTGAGCCACAAACCCAGCCCCCAAAATCTGAATATCTTGAAAAAAATTTAGCTACTTCTTTGCTTTTCCACTGGTGGATAGATTCAGACCTGAATTATACAACATTCCTGGGGGGGAAAAATATTTGAGATTTGATAGGAATTAACTTGTATCATGATATAGATGATAATAATGGCATTTGTGTTTACAAAGCAGTTGTTGAATGTTATACAATGGGCTTAACTATCATGAACCTGGGATTGCACATAACAAAACCTATTTCAAACTGGTTTAAGCCAAAATGAGATTGTATTATTTTATATATCTGAATACTGCAAGACTTATTCAGGCATTGGCAAATCCAAGGCGGGCTCAGATGATGGTAGTAGAACTCACTCTTTCTTTCCATTAGCTCTGCATTCTCCAATGGTTTCATCTTTTAGTAACTCCTTCCACTTGTTGGTCCCCAGAATGCCACATTTAGAAATCTTCTGGATAGCAATCCCAGATTTTCAATTTCTCCAAAAGTTGTAGTAAAACTAGTAGAATGATTCTTCATATTGGCTACATCATTTTGCATTCCTACTAACAATGTATGACGAAGCTTCCAGTTTCTCCACAACCCTGCCGATACTTGTCTTGTTTTTTTTTTAGTTGTAGTTGGTCACAATACCTTTATTTTATTTACATTTTATTTTTTTAATGTGGTGCTAAGGATTGAACCCAGGACCTCACATGTGCTAGGGAAGCGCTCTACTGCTGAGCCACAAATCCAGCCCCCCACTTTTTTTTTAATCACCATCACAGTTGTGAGGTACTATTTCATTGATTATAATTTTGATAATGGTTAATGATGTTGAGTGTTCTTATATTTTTATCATAAATTTTTCCTCCACCGTTAGCTTCCTAATTTTATAATACTATAATTCTTTTAGTAATTACCTTAGAGATTTCAATATGCTAATTTATTAGATTACCTTGATTTAGTAATTTTACTGTTCCCCAAACTTAGTCCCAAATTAACTTTCATAATCTACCTTGAATTAATATTTTACTACCTCATGAACAATACAAAAATCCTCTAGCCCAGTGCAGTGGCACACACCTACAATCTCAGAGACTTGGGAGGCTGAGGCAGGAGGATTGCAAGTTCAAAACCAGTCTCAGCAACTTAGCGAGGTGCTAAACAACAGTGAGACACTGTCTTTAAAAAAAATACAAAAAGGGCTGGGGATGTGGCTTAGAGTTCAATCCTCAGTACCAAAAAAAAAAAAAAAAAATCTTTCAGCCTGTTGTTCTTTTTATCTTTCTATTATGACTTTTGTTTTGTTAGACCTTTTGACTCTGTCCATATTTCTTTTATACTTTTTCTACTTTGTATTTCTACCCTTTTTTCTATATATACTTCTATTGGTCTATTTGGCTATTTATTAATTCTCGGTTCTTCTATTCCTAATATTTTAAAAACTTATCTTTTGGAATCTTAATATATTTTTTCAGTTACAGAGTTTTAATGTGACTTTTTGGAGGTTAGATTCCATTTTTCAGTTGTAATTCTCCCTGTTTTCCATGTGCTCCTAATCTGTTTCATAATTCCACTAAATGAATCACTATGTGTTTTTTTCTTTTTTATTGTATGCTGATCTTCTTGGTTTTCATTATTTGGTCTATGGCTTTAGTGTGCCTCACCATGCTGAACATTGTGGATCAAACATGTGAAGGTTCTTGAAGATGTTATTTCCAAATATGGTGATATTTAGCAGGCAGATAGAATGCTAGACCTTTGTCCTGTTAAGGTCTGGTTTTGGGGGTGTTTTTAGGGGTGATCTATTTTACTTCTTTGGTCTTAACTGAAAGTGCGGGATGCTTACTCCAAGACCTTTCTACTCTGACAAAACTTGAACTCTAGCTTTTCTTCTCAGCATCATACAGCAACTCTGATCTTCTGATCTATGACCAGTCATTAGCTACTTTTATCTGCTGGATTTCTTGGCGTTTCATTCTCCATATACCTATTAGAAATCAACAGATGACTCAAGGGAAAATCACATGTAGTGTTTTGAACTTGCTCCTCTCTGTAATATCCTTCTTTCTAGATCTTTGCCTTACAAAGATGCCTTCCTGATGTTTTCATCATCCCCTGAACTACAGACTATCTCCACAGAACAGAGTAAGAATACTATTTTCTGTTTATATCCTATTTCTGTGCCATGATTCAACAGATGTCCTAAAAGGAGGGAAAGTCAGGTTGAGTGGAGAGTTATGTAGGTGTGGTCCTCTTCTAGGTCTCAATTCTGTAAGACCTGGGTATGCTTTGTCCAATTTTCACACTTTCCAGACTATAGGAAGATAGGCTAATTCAAATTCTGTCACCATGAGAACCAGTTTCAACTTAATATTCTCCCTCTATAACATTAAAGTTAATGTTCTTTTTATAATGTTCTTTATTTTGGCAGTTTTCTTTTGTATACTTGGGAATAAACAGACACATTATAATTATGAAGGACTTAAGATTATAATGAAAATTACAATGAGAATAATACCATAATCTTTTCTGGATCATTTTTTAAAAATATTTATTTTTAGGTGTAGTTGGATACAATTGCTTTTATTTTATTTATTTTTATATGGTACTGAGGATCGAAACCAGGGCCTTGCATGTGCTAGGTGAGTGCTCTACCACTGACTTACAACCCCAACCCCTTCTGGATCATTTTTTATATGTGAATATTTGCTTTTAAATCAGAACAAGATCCACAGTAACATAAGGCTTTTTGCCATTCTTCTGTTTACTTAGTAGTGCCTTTGTCCATATTTTTCTCATTTATACTAGAGTTTATCTACCCTCCTTGAAATAACTGTGATTTGGGGGTTTGGGTTTTAGCTCAGTGGTACAGCACATCATTAGCATCTACAAATCTCTGTTTGGCCCCCAGTGCCACAAAAATAAAAGAAAGAATTGTGGCTATTATTTGTCTAATAATTTAGAATTTGTAAACTGCCACCATATCCATTATAGTGTTATCAGATTTAAAGAGATTTAGATTTGAACCTAGAATTTCAAAAATAAATAAGTAAAAATAACAAAAAACTGTTGAAATTCAATATTTAAACAGTTTTACAGAAAAATACATATAATTCATTTACCTTAGTAGACTACTTAAGCTCTTAATCATTTTATCTTCTTAGAACTTAGAAAAAGGAGACTATTGATTATGAAGAAATAACAGAATTGGTTTATTCTTTTTTTTCTTTATTGCCATGATATCTGCAACAGCAAGCCTTTTATGGTTGCTCTTCTTATGCCTTACCTAAATGTTAGGCAAACTGTGACACTATTTGACACAGTACTTGAGATGGAAGTACCAGCTGTGCATGGAATTCTAATTTGCAATTTGAAAGTCATTAAAAGTGCTGATTTTTCTCCTGGGTTTCCATCCTGAAGGAATAATGCATGGTCCTTCAGACAAACTCATTTCTGTCAGCCTGAAAACTAAAAATTGTAATAATTGCACTTTTGTATTTTACAATGTATGGACCAGTTGACAAAGATCCAAACTGAATTACAAGAGACAGTGAAAGATTTGGCTAAAGGCAAAAAGAAGTACTTTGAGACTGAGCAGATGGCTCATGCAGTGCGAGAGAAAGCTGACATTGAGGCAAAGTATGTATTTTAATATTTCTGAGAAAATTATTATGCAGTTAAATGTTATTTTTGCTAATTAATACTTTGATTTTTGTTTATATAGCATATAGATTTGTTCTTAGGTTGTGTTGGTTTCATTTGTTCTACATATGTTATGTACTTTAGGTCCCATTTTCATTTTATATTGACTGGTTTTTATCTGTTAAAGTGGCAAAGTAGGAATCTCTGACCTTTAAATTGAATATTTAGACAAGATAAATGAACATTGTACTTACAGACTTGAAAACTTATGGAGAGTCTAGTAAAAGTCATGATGATATCAGAAAGTAGGGTTTAAGAGCCTCATTTTATCATGCTAGACTCTAAAATTCAGTTATAGTTGAAATCCCTATGATATCTCAAGGTGTCATTGAAGGAACAATGGCACATCAAGTGAACAAGAGCACTGACCTCCTTTTAAAACCCTATCCCAAGCACTGTTTTTTATTGTACATGTAATTCTCATATTTCTACTTTTTAAAGTATGCTTTAACAATTTTGTCAATATTACTTTCAATATATGTGAATTATAGTCCTTTATTTTGAGACTTTTTTTTAAAATTTTATTTTTATGTGGTGCTGAGGATTGAACCCAGTGCCTCATGCACACTAGGCAATTGGTCTACCTTAGAGCCACCACCCTAGCCTGAGCCTATTAAGGAAAGGAAGGAACTGGCAATTGGTAATAGGAGATACCAATCAAGCGATAGAGATTTTTGCAATGACACTTTGAGGAAGTGTGATAAATATTGGTGGGGGGGGTGGGAAACCTGTGTTATAGAACTGAACTTAGGAGGCTTGTGATCAGGAGAGCTAAGACTTCTGTTCACAGTGCTGATTGTTGCAAAATCTAGGAGTCCAAACTCGTAGGCATAAAATCAGAAAGGTTTGGACAATTGTACAAATAGTCCAGCAAGGAGGGGGTTACCTCTAACATGTTGTTTTGTTGTCATTGTTGAGACAGGGTCTCTCTATGTTGCCCAGGCTGGGATCGAACTATTTATCCTCCTGACTCAGCTTCCTGAGTAGCTATTATTTATAGGTGTGTGCTAACACATCTAGCTTCCTAAAATGGCTTTTATCTGCAAGAAATTTAAGCAACTTCGTCAGCAACTTAGGAAAATTCAGGGGTTCCTGGGAAGTTTATTTAGTATGATGGGTTGATGAATGAATACTCACTGAATACTTGATATTACAGTGTAACATTTAATATTTTTCTAATTTAAGTTTATTGTTTTTATTTTATTTTTTGAGCATTCAAATATTTCCCATGCATTCATGGAGTCACTAAATCCATCTTTCCAATAAGATCTGGAGGTTAGCAGATCTCAGTTGGGATTATTGTACCATTCTGGCTTTTAGGAACTTGTCTTTTAAACTCTCTGGGATTCTAGAACAGAGAATTGACAGATTTGTAGAGCATCTACAAATGCCTAATTTAGCCATGGGTGGACTATTCCTGAGAAGTGTGTATTTGACTAGGTCTATTTCACGGAACTGATCACGAGGAACTGCCTTCTCATGTGGCCAAATTCAAAGTGAGACATCTTACTTCAGTGTATAACTTCTCTGGAAAATTAATTCAACTACAGAGTAAAAAAATGGCTCTATGTCTTAATTCAGTTAATATTTATTTAGTCATTATATTGGGCACTATGGGTCACAGATAAGTTAGGTGCACTTTTGTGCCTTCAAGGAATTTAGAGCATATGATTTAAAAAAGTAACTTCATCATTTGTCTATTCATAGTAAACTCAAAGAAATTATCTACCTAAAGACACTCACCTAGTCACTAATTGCTTAGAGTAGTAATCTGAAAACACTGTTTTGAAAGCATAGAAAATGGAGAGATTACTATTGCCTGTTGATAAAGGAACCTTTATAGAAGAAGTGATGCTTGGGCAGATTCTTGGAAGAAGAATGAGTATGTTTTTTTCTAAGCAGAGATAGGAAAATCAGGAAGGGGACTAAGCACTGAAGTAAATATAGTTTTGATGGATGCTATGATAGGCCCATTAGGAGAGACTACAGGAGGAAGAGGGTTAGTCTGAAGGAGATGGTAAGTTCCATTTTGGATATGTAAATTCTGAAGAGCCTGGGAGACACTGACATGGATATATTTGGGAGGTGATCAAATATCTGTTCTTATGTGAGAATCTGGCACTGAGAATTGAATTCTGAAGGTTATAGGATGTCCATCAGTTATAGGGATGCAGTCATATATACAGTGAGATATGAATTTGAATTTGGAGACCCAAGGAACATTAACATTTGAAGGATAGATGGTAAAGACTAGTACACAGTATAGTTTTTTATTTGTATAGTGTGTGATTTTTAAAAATCCTTATTTTTTTTAGATTGTCATCTTCAAGGACATTTTATGCTATTGTTAATGCCTACCTAAATACCATACAAGAAGTGTATGCAGATTAGCAAATGAAGCAGATGCCATAAATTTAAATCTATAATTTTATGTTGGACTATCCATGTGCAGGTCAGCCTATTTGGATAATGACTATTTAAAAAGGAGAAATGACAGTGCTTCAAGCACAGTCTTTCTTACCCTGACAGGTACTTTCAAATCTTAATATAGGTAATCTTAGCTTTCCTACATCAAAATGAATAGAAATATGATTAATAAAAACAAAAAATTCTCATAAAATAGGAATACAACTAGGCAGGAAATAACAGAAATATCTTAGACCCAATTTTTTTTAAAGCAGTGGGGAGGAGTTAGGAAACTGTATATTCATCCCTGAATGTTTTCTCTCTTGTTAGAAATGCAAGAGGCAACTTTTGCTGTCCTCTTCACAGTGTCTGTACACAGACTGGCTGCTTCACCTTCTAGTCCCAAATGGTCTGCAATTCTGCTTCATACTAAGAGGCATAGCTGCCAGTGCATGCATTGAACTC